>NC_060148.1:131200969-131548469 GCF_021461385.2 Schistocerca piceifrons | reverse complement strand
AGCCAAGATGTGATCCTCACCTCCAGATTTGTTATTTTTCAAGCCTTGTTAGTTTTCATGATTTCATCTAATGTGGAAGGGGGACTATCTGCAAGAGGAACAGTAGAATAGGAATCAAGCTTTTCATTTGCTTTTTCAGCATTCATTAGGAATCAAAGGTAATTTCCAAAAGCTGCAGCACACGATTTGTCATTCAAATTTAGTTTTCCATCGAGTCCTCTTATATGTAACGTAGGAGTTTAAACTTCGATAGTTGTGATTTAAAGGCTTTCTAAAATTCCCGAGTGTCATGCCTTCTATTTCATCGATTTGGTTTTTGCTGAAGAGTCTCTTAGTTGTTCTCAACACTTTTGATGTATCTTTCCTAACCTTCAAGACGTTTTCATGATTTTCGGAGGTTTTCTTGCTATCCCATTTTATCCAATCCTGACTTCGCTTTTCAATTTCTTCATTACAATCTTCGTTCCACCACGGGTGTTAATACTCGTATTTTTTATTGGTCAGTATAGTTACAGTGGCTGATTGTACCATGGCTTCTTTTATTCTGTTCCAATCTGTTTTATTTGGTTTACTGTGTAGAGTTTCTGTAAATTAGTTGTTGACATCTTTCAGTTTACTTATATCAAATTTTGGAGGTCTGTTTCTTCTTGAAATATTGGAAAGGTTCTTTTGGCTATCTGGGATGATATTCATTTTTACCAGAGACAAGTAATGATCAGAATTAATGTTGGCATTCCTCAAAATTTTTACACTGAAAATTTCCGTGGTGGATTTTTTAGAAATAGCTACATGGTCCAGCTGGAATTGCGTCAGGGTGTTTCCAAGTTTTGGCTTTTTGACGACCATGGATATTAAAAGAAGATCACAGTTCTTACAAATATCAATTAGTGGCTCAGCGTTTTTATTTGTTCTTTTATGTGTAGGGTAGCCGCCAACTATTCGCTTATACCTTTTTGCTCTACCAATTTGTGCATTAGAATCGCCCATCAAAATTATGGAATGGTGTTTTGGAACTTTGTCAATTGTTTCTTCAAGTTTTTCCCAAATTTTTGTCGACGGATTCTGATTCTTTTTTGTTTGATTCATTTGTGGGAGCATGGAAATTTACTATCGTATTAGCTTTATTCATAGATTTGAAAGGCAACGTTGACATCCTTCCACAACTTGAAGAGAAATCCAAGATTGAATCGATCATTTTCTTGTTGACAATAAAGCAAGCGCCTAAATGTGGTATATTTTTTGTGACTCCTTTGTCAGGTTTTCCTCTGAATATTCTAAAGCCTTCTGATTCAAAACAACATTAATCTGTGAATCTGGTCTCCTGTACAGCTGATATCATTACATTTTTTTCTCTTAGTATGTCTAGTGTTTGTTTCAATTTTCCAACTTGAAGAAGAGAGTTTATATTTATGGTTGCCAAGAAAGTCTTAGGTTTCTTATGACATGATGTTGTAGACTCCCCAGAATCCGCAGATCTACTTGTCCCATGAACGGGAGTGATTGGTTACCACCTGGGGTATGTAATCCAAGAGGTTGTGTTTCCATCATGAAAAGAGAATAAAAATAAGGAAATTTTGGGTTATCCCAAAGGATAACAGGGTTTTGGCTAATGAGGTAGTGAGCCCTACAGTGTGTGAAATTCAACTCTGGGCCAGACGCTGTTTGCAGCCGCTCGTTCTGACCAGGAAAGTGCTTGGGCTCGAACAAACAGATCCGTATGAACGTTTGGTTACAGGACCATTCTGTACCTCTGAATGTGCTGGTGGGTGTCGTTTTTCTGCAAAAAAACTGCAGTCATGCTCTAGATATCACTGCAGATGTAACTGTAGACACCATACGCAATACAGCAATCTTAACTATAAATGTAAATGCGGAATGTCAATAAAATGCTGCGAGCAATGCGAATGACTGCAAAACGCACAGAGAAGAAATGCAAGTTGATCGCATGGCGTATTTGCACATTCTATAGTATCAGTGTTGAACGCCACGTCAATGACACTTTTGAAGTTGTTAACTGGTTCACCAATATCGTAGCCAGCGTTCTGCCACGCGTAACGAATACTCCCGCAGATAACTGATTGTAAATGGCAGAATGCATATTCATGATAAAGAATCTGTCGTGCAATTTCGGCTGCATATTACTGGAACGTAGTTTAATGAAGTCTGTTATTCTCTTGACATATATTTTATATTGCCTGAAGAAATTCACATCCGAAGGTTGTGCATATTTTGTACTTTTAGGCGGAATGATTTTTAAATCTACATGTTTTCCGCCAGATGCTTCCAGTAGTAGTCGTTCTTCCTTATGTCCAGACCAGGAATCACAAAGTACTAATGACTTTCTCGACAAATGTGGATTCAAAACTGACAGAAAAAACGTCTTCAGATGTTGTTTCGTCATCTTTCCACTCACACTTGCATCGACGACGACATTTGGAGGGCACCGCTTTTCTATTTCCCTTGACACGCGGAGTCCAAACTTTCCACTGGATTCTTGGAAGCAAATATAGAGTTTGTCTGCCAATCGTCCGTCCATTGATATAGCAACATCAATCGTGTAACTACACTCCTGGAAATTGAAATAAGAACACCGTGAATTCATTGTCCCAGGAAGGGGAAACTTTATTGACACATTCCTGGGGTCAGATACATCACATGATTACACTGACAGAACCACAGGCACATAGACACAGGCAACAGAGCATGCACAATGTCGGCACTAGTACAGTGTATATCCACCTTTCGCAGCAATGCAGGCTGCTATTCTCCCATGGAGACGATCGTAGAGATGCTGGATGTAGTCCTGTGGAACGGCTTGCCATGCCATTTCCACCTGGCGCCTGAGTTGGACCAGCGTTCGTGCTGGACGTGCAGACCGCGTGAGACGACGCTTCATCCAGTCCCAAACATGCTCAATGGGGGACAGATCCGTAGATCTTGCTGGCCAGGGTAGTTGACTTACACCTTCTAGAGCACGTTGGGTGGCACGGGATACATGCGGACGTGCATTGTCCTGTTGGAACAGCAAGTTCCCTTGCCGGTCTAGGAATGGTAGAACGATGGGTTCGATGACGGTTTGGATGTACCGTGCACTATTCAGCGTCCCCTCGACGATCACCAGTGGTGTACGGCCAGTGTAGGAGATCGCTCCCCACACCATGATGCCGGCTGTTGGCCCTGTGTGGCTCGGTCGTATGCAGTCCTAATTGTGGCGCTCACCTGCACGGCGCCAAACACGCATACGACCATCATTGGCACCAAGGCAGAAGCGACTCTCATCGCTGAAGACGACACGTCTCCATTCGTCCCTCCATTCACGCCTGTCGCGACACCACTGGAGGCGGGCTGCACGATGTTGGGGCGTGAGCGGAAGACGGCCTAACGGTGTGCGGGACCGTAGCCCAGCTTCATGGAGACGGTTGCGAATGGTCCTCGCCGATACCCCAGGAGCAACAGTGTCCCTAATTTGCTGGGAAGTGGCGGTGCGGTCCCCTACGGCACTGCGTAGGATCCTACGGTCTTGGCGTGCATCCGTGCGTCGCTGCGGTCCGGTCCCAGGTCGACGGGCACGTGCACCTTCCGCCGACCACTGGCGACAACATCGATGTACTGTGGAGACCTCACGCCCCACGTGTTGAGCAATTCGGCGGTACGTCCACCCGGCCTCCCGCATGCCCACTATACGCCCTCGCTCAAAGTCCGTCAACTGCACATACGGTTCACGTCCACGCTGTCGCGGCATGCTACCAGTGTTAAAGACTGCGATGGAGCTCCGTATGCCACGGCAAACTGGCTGACACTGACGGCGGCGGTGCACAAATGCTGCGCAGCTAGCGCCATTTGACGGCCAACACCACGGTTCCTGGTGTGTCCGCTGTGCCGTGCGTGTGATCATTGCTTGTACAGCCCTCTCGCAGTGTCCGGAGCAAGTATGGTGGGTCTGACACACCGGTGTCAATGTGTTCTTTTTTCCATTTCCAGGAGTGTATATGTTGCAGAGTTAACTGATTGCAACATCGCGACAGTGTTTCTCTCCCCTTTCATGGATAGTGTTCTGTCAGAAGAAAGTTCATAGTTGAACTGACTCTGATCACAGTTCCATACAGAACTAACATCGATGTTTTGTCTCGTGATATGCTCATTGACAACAAACGTTTGAGCTCCTTCAATCAGCTCTTCTTCGTGATCCTTATCTTTTCGTGCTTGGAGCATAGTGAAACGGCGTGATGTTATCCTAAACTCCTTTTTCAAATTAGTAATAAATGCTAGTGAAGCTGTAAAGTTTGTACACCCGAGATTTCTGGTTACGTCCAATGCCCAATGTTGTAAATGCCAATAATGAACGGCGGAACCGCATTCTCGCGCTTCATCGAATTTCGCCATTACTCGCTCCTTGATGGTCTTGAACAGCAGTGTACGATTTCCTTTTAAAACTATATTTCCTTCTCTTTTCTTTGCCACGTAATCGAGTATGTTTTTAATATTGCTTTTAGACTTCAGTGTAGGGTATCTTTTCAGAAGCTTGTCGTATGCGTCGAAACCTCTTACGTAATAATCGTCGTACATGTTCTCCAGTGTGTTGTCATCAAACGCCGTGATGATACTTGCAACTTTAACCTTCTTCTTGGGAGACAGTTGGTATTCACTGTCCCTGCTTCCATCGCCTCTTCCCGCACTTGCCGTAGCACTACCGTTTGCAATGAGTTGTTCGTCATTATCATCCCTCTCATCATCATTATGTGTTGGTGTTACAACAGTATCTGTTTCTAACTTATGCTTATATTTCTGCACTATAATAGATACCAGAAAACATGCGAATGATTTGTCTTCTACACCAATACCATCTTCACGAAGAAGGGTTCTTCGTAACTTCATCTCAACCAATCGCAATACATTAGCAGGATTGATTACCAATCGCCGAGCCATCTGGCACTTCAACACACAAATAATGTCACAGAACGCAACTTCAGAGGCTCACTGCACCGTCCCTACTGGTCGCGACTGGCGTACCGGCAGGTCAGTGTGCAATGCGGCACGGCATACGCAGAGGCCTCTAACGGACGACTGCAGAGTTTTGCAAATGCGGGAGTATCACTATAGTTCAATTCTTTTATCTTGGCGGCTCGCGCATGCCCGCCCAGACGCGGGAGATTGCTGCGTTGCCAAGTTGCACACGACGCACGCGCCAATAGAAGCAGCGCCATAGTATAGCATAGTTCGCTAACTTACGTTTAGGGGGGAGCGCGCAGTATATGAAGTAAAGCCACCACGGCCGCATTAACCCTTTCGCTGCTACAAAGACGTGCTCCCTGCATTTCGCGCTGTGGGCGATTTTGTCACTGCACTGCTCGCCTGTGCAGACACATTGTGTTCCGACTGCTTTGACACTCTTTATCATTCGATTCCACAAAAACTATTTGGCTCAAAAATTAGATTTTTACCTATCTTCTTGACTGATACCTTCCCCCCATAAATGACTTAATTTTGTTTCGATGTTCAACGCAGTTATTATGCAGCATTAAATATAGTAAACCTTTGCACGAAATTTTGAAGAGTTTGCAGAGGTAAAAGTCCATAGAGTATACTTTCCGTATGGTCGATTTTAGTTGCCACAATGTTGAGAATGAAATGTGGACAAGATACCTATATATTTCATTTAATTTAAGTACCACATAAGTGTCGTATGTAATATTGAGAAATATTCCACCTTTCACGACTGTAACAAAAGTTTTACTTACACTGCGCACGTTTGGCTTTATTTTAAAGCACTTCAATCAATCAAAAGGAAGTAGACAAAATACATTAAACAAAACTGTGGACTTACAAAAACATTAGGACTTTAATATACCGTCTGTCAGTGAAGTGCTCAGAGCTATGTCAAATATAATTTTGTGTGTGGCACACACAAACAGCATTTATTTGCTAAAACACTGATGAGCCAACACAAACGTTGAATATTGTGCTACCACAGCAGAAAACTACGAAAGGTGACTTGGCAATGGAGGACGCAAAATACAGTCCTCTTACGATGCTTCAAAAGAGAGAAACGCGTCTGGTCTAAATAAGTCGCTTATTACAGTTGCAGAAGAGGGATATATTTCAATACCATTGGTAAAACTGCGACTGTGGAACAAAAACAAGAAATAGAACATGAATACCATTGTGCATGTGCCATACCTTTCACCGATGGAAGTGCTTTAAAATAAAGCCAAACGCGCCGTGTGTATATAAAACTTTTATTACAGTCGCGAAAGACGGAATATTTATCAATATTGCATACGACACCTATGTGGTACTTAAATTAAATGAGATATTGTTATACAGTAAATATTATATGAAATTTGGGTATCTTGTCCACATTTCATTCTCAACATTGTGGCAACTAAACTCGACCATACGGAAAGTATACGCTATTGACTTTTACCTCTGCAAACTCTTCAAAATTTCGTGCAATGGTTTACTACATTTAATGCTGCACATCAAAACAAAATTAAGTCATTTACGGGGGGAAGGTATCAGGCAAGAAGACGTGTCAAAATCAAATTTTTTGGCCAAATAGTTTTTGTGAAATCGAATGATAAGTGTGTCAAAGCAGTGGGAACATCATGTGTCTGCACAGGCGAGAAGTGCAGTGATGACAAAATCGCGAACAGCACGGAATGCGGGGAGCACGTGTCTGCAGCAGCGAAAAAGTTAATGAAGAGTATAAGCACTAGAAATTTCATTCAAACGAATAAAATTCGTGAAGTAAGGCACTCCAATATTGTTTTTTAATAAAGAAAATATTAAGCACCACACAAGGTTTGAACTCAAAACCTTTCACTTGGCAGCCCAACACCTTAACCGTTCCGCTACCTCAGCTCAATGAACAGTGTAATTACATAAGGACTCTTAACGCCTCACGCAGCTACTTATAAACACTGTTGGTATGAAATACTCACGCTTCGTCGAAGTACAATAGGAAATAAACAATTACCGCTGTTCTTTATTGTGAAAAAGCAGTTCGTGAGATTGAAACAGACACCTTTCCTTGCTATCGCCTGAATTAGGAGTCTTATTGCTTGCTTGGTTTAATTAATTAATAGAATATGAAGCAATTGGTATAAAGAATGCTTTTTCCAAACTTTCTGTAAAAGAAAGTCTGCTATCAAGAGATTGCTTTTGTTCAATTACTTTATTTATGACTGAACTTTTCTGAAACTGAAGACAATCGTCCGTGCTATGCACTGCTGTCGAGATCTGGCAACGTCGTTCTCTGTTCATTGGCTGACTGTGTTTTGTGACGTCAGATGCGCAGAACGAACCTAAACTCGGCCGCCAAGATATATGACGCGCACTTTAGTGCAATAAGAGACCTTTACATTATGTCTCACACGATTTTGGTGTATTTGTGTTTGTTCGAAGCCAAGTACTTTCCTGGTGAGACAAACGCTACAGTTTGAGTTGACTGTAGTAATAGACAAGGAATCACGCAACGCTGCTCGAAACAACAGCAGAAATCAAAGTGGGGCGTGCGACGAACGTATGTGTTAGCACACTGCGGCGGAATTTCTCGTTAATGGGCAGCAAACGTCTGACACGAGTGCCTTTGCTAGCAGCACAAAATCGCATTCACTGTCTCTCCTGGGCTCGTGGCCATTTCAGTTGGACCCTAGATCACTGGAGAACTGTGGCCTGGTCAGATTACTCCCGATTTCAGTTGGTTGGAGCTCGTTCCAGTGTGGTCCAGACCCCACGAGGACATGGAGCCGAGTTGTCAACTGTGTGGCGTCCGCATACTGTGGACGCCGTAGAGCTGCTACTGCCACAGCTCTCGCAGTCTAGTTACACACGATGCGCGATGAAGCAGGTCCCTGTTGGTGTACGGGACACAGAAATGCGAACTCGCACGATGGATGCTTCTTCTGATTTATAGTCCAATTCTTTTATCTTGGCGGCTCGCGCATGCCCGCCCAGACGCGGGAGATTGCTGCGTTGCCAGTTGTATGCCCCAAGAGAAGCAGCGCCATAGTATAGTATAGTATAGTTCGCAAACTTACGTTTAGGGGGGAGCGCGCAGTTCATGAAGTAAAGCCACCACAGCCGCATTAACACTTTCGCTGCTACAGAGACGTGCTCCCCGCATTCCGCGCTGTGCGCGATTTTGCCATCACTGCACTGCTCGCCTGTGCAGACATATACATGGCGTCTCAACTGCTTTGACACACTTTATGATTCGATTTCACAAAAACTATGTGGTCGAAAAATTTGATATTTACACATCTTCTTGACTGATACCTTCCCACAATAAATGACTTAATTTTGTTTCGATGTTCAACGCAGTTATTGTGCAGCATTAAATGTAGTAAACCATTGCACGAAATTTTGAAGAGTTTGCAGAGGTAAAAGTCCATAGCGTATACTTTCCGTATGGTCGATTTTAGTTGCCACTAGAAATTTCAAAAAATTACATTCAAACGAATAAAATTCATGAAGTATGTAACTTCGATATTGTTTTTAAATAAAGAAAATATTAAGCACCGAGCAAGGTTCAAACTCAGAACCTTTTGCTTCGCAGCCAAACACTTTCACCATTACGCTAACGCAGCTCGTCATTCAATGGACATCACTGAGCACTTTAAAATGTCACGCAAAATACCGACAAACACTGTTGGTATGACTTTGAATTACTCACGTTTCGTCTAAGTACAATAGGAAATAAACAATTACCGCTGTTCTTTATTGCGAAAAAGCGGTTAGTGAGACAGACATAGGCGACATAAAAAGTGAAAAAGCTTGCATACTTTGCCTACTTTCATTCCATAATGTCATATGGTATAATATTTTGGGGCAACTCTTCAAGTCAAACAAAAGTTTTCAGGGTCCAAAAGCGTGTAATAGGTATTATTTGTGGAGTAAATTCACGGACGTCATGTAGAAACCTCTTCAAAGAAATGGGTATACTAACCACTGCCTCTCAGTATATTTACTCCTTAATGAAATTTGTCCTAAATAATATATCTCTTTTTCCAACAAACAGCTCAGTTCATACATACAATACAAGGAACAAAAATGATCTGCACAAAGACTTAAAAGCACTTACTTTAGTTCAAAAAGGGGTCCACTACTCAGGAACACTCATCTTCAATAATTTGCCAGCAAACATAAAAAATTTAGTTACAAATAAAGATCAATTTAAAAGGAACCTGAAAGACTTACTAGTGGCCAACTCCTTCTACTCCATAGACGAATTTTTTAATAGAAACAAATGATGCATTGTATGAATTCATACTATTAGTATTGTTATTTCAGCTAAAAAAAAAAGTTGACATGTTCCATGTCCATGAACCATGGACCTTGCCGTTGGTGGGGAGGCTTGCGTGCCTCAGCGATACAGATAGCCGTACAGTAGGTGCAACCACGACGGAGGGGTATCTGTTGAGAGGCCAGACAAACATGTGGTTCCTGAAGAGGGGCAGCAGCCTTTTCAGTAGTTGCAGGGGCAACAGTCTGGATTATGGACTGATCTGGCCTTGTAACATTAACCAAAACGGCCTTGCTGTGCTGGTACTGCGAACGGCTGAAAGCAAGGGGAAACTACAGCCGTAATTTTTCCCGAGGGCATGCAGCTTTACTGTATGATTACATGATGATGGCGTCCTCTTGGGTAAAATATTCCGGAGGTAAAATAGTCCCCCATTCGGATCTCCGGGCGGGGACTACTCAAGAGGACGTCGTCGTCAGGAGAAAGAGAACTGGCGTTCTACAGATCGGAGCGTGGAATGTCAGATCCCTTAATCGGGCAGGTAGGTTAGAAAATTTAAAAAGGGAAATGGATAGGTTAAAGTTAGATATAGTGGGAATTAGTGAAGTTCGGTGGTAGAAGGAACAAGACTTTTGGTATGGTGATTACAGGGTTATAAATACAAAATTCAAATAGGGGTAATGCAGAAGTAGGTTTAATAATGAATAAAAAAATAGGAGTGCGGGTTAGCTACTACAAACAGCATAGTGAACGCATTATTGTGGCCAAGATAGACACAAAGGCCATGCCTACCACAGTAGTACAAGTTTATATGCCAACTAGCTCTGCAGATGATGAAGAAATAGATGAAATGTATGACGAGATAAAAGAAATTATTCAGGTAGTGAAGGGAGACGAAAATTTAATAGTCATGGGTGACTGGAATTCGAGAGTAGGAAAAGGGAGAGAAGGAAACATAGTAGGTGAATATGGATTGGGGGGAAGAAATGAAAGAGGAAGCCGTCTGGTAGAATTTTGTACAGAGCATAACTTAATCATAGCTAACACTTGGTTCAAGAATCATAAAAGAAGGTTGTTTACATGGAAGAATCCTAGAGATACTAAAAGGTATCAGATAGATTATATAATGGTAAGACAGAGATTTAGTAACCAGGTTTTAAATTGTAGGACATTCCCAGGGGCAGATGTGGATTCTGACCACAATCTATTGGTTATGAACTGCAGATTGAAACTGAAGAAACTGCAAAAAGGCGGGAATTTAAGGAGATGGGACCTGGATAAACTGAAAGAACCAGATGTTGTAGAGAGTTTCAGGGAGAGCATAAGGGAACAATTGACAGGAATGGGGGAAAGAAATACAGTAGAAGAAGAATGGGTAGCTCTGAGAGACGAAGAAGTGAAGGCAGCAGAGGATCAAGTAGGTAAAAAGACGAGGGCTAATAGAAATCCTTGGGTAACAGAAGAAATATTGAATTTAATTGATGAAAGGAGAAAATATAAAAATGCAGTAAATGAAGCAGGCAAAAAGGAATACAAACGTCTCAAAAATGAGATCGATAGGAAGTGCAAAATGGCTAAGCAGGGATGGCTAGAGGACAAATCTAAGGATGTAGAGGCTAGGGGTAAGATAGATACTGCCTACAGGAAAATGAAAGAGACCTTTGGAGAGAAGAGAACCACTTGTATGAGTATCAAGAGCTCAGATGGCAACCCAGTTCTAAGCAAAGAAGGGAAGGCAGAAAGGTGGAAGGAGTATATAGAGGGTTTATACAAGGGCGATGTACTTGAAGACAATATTATGGAAATGGAAGAGGATGTAAATGAAGATGAAATGGGAGATAAGATACTGCGTGAAGAGTTTGACAGAGCACTGAAAGACCTGAGTCGAAACAAGGCCCCGGGAGTAGACAACATTCCATTAGAACTACTGATGGCCTTAGGAGAGTCAGTCATGACAAAACTCTACCATCTGGTGAGCAAGATGTATGAGACAGGCGAAATACCCACAGACTTCAAGAAGAATATAATAATTCCAATCCCAAAGAAAGCAGGTGTTGACAGATGTGAAAATTACCGAACTATCAGTTTAATAAGTCACAGCTGCAAAATACTAACGCGAATTCTTTACAGACGAATGGAAAAACTGGTAGAAGCGGACCTCGGGGAAGATCAGTTTGGATTCCGTAGAAATGTTGGAACACGTGAGACAATACTAACCGTACGACTTATCTTAGAAGAAAGATTAAGGAAAGGCAAACCTACGTTTCTAGCATTTGTAGACTTAGAGAAAGCTTTTGACAACGTTGACTGGAATACTCTCTTTCAAATTCTGAAGTTGACAGGGGTAAAATACAGGGAGCGAAAGGCTATTTACAATTTGTACAGAAACCAGATGGCAGTTATAAGAGTCGAGGGGCATGAAAGGGAAGCAGTGGTTGGGAAAGGAGTGAGACAGGGTTGTAGTCTCTCCCCGATGTTATTCAATCTGTATATTGAGCAAGCAGTAAAGGAAACAAAAGAAAAATTCGGAGTAGGTATTAAAATTCATGGAGAAGAAGTAAAAACTTTGAGGTTCGCCGATGACATTGTAATTCTGTCAGAGACAGCAAAGGACTTGGAAGAGCAGTTGAACGGAATGGACAGTGTCTTGAAAGGAGGATATAAGATGAACATCAAGCAAAACGAGGATAATGGAATGTAGTCGAATTAAGTCGGGTGATGCTGAGGCAATTAGATTAGGAAATGAGATGCTTAAAGTAGTAAAGGAGTTTTGCTGTTTGGGGAGCAAAATAACTAATGATGGTCGAAGTAGAGAGGATATAAAATGTAGACTGGCAAAATGGCAAGGAAAGCGTTTCTGAAGAAAAGAAATTTGTTAACATCGAGTATAGATTTAAATGCCAGGAAGTCGTTTCTGAAAGTATTTGTATGGAGTGTAGCCATGTATGGAAGTGAAACATGGACGATAACCAGTTTGGACAAGAAGAGAATAGAAGCTTTCGAAATGTGGTGCTACAGAAGAATGCTTAAGATAAGGTGGGTAGATCACGTAACTAATGAGGAGGTATTGAATAGGATTGGGGAGAGGTTTGAGGCACAACTTGACTAGAAGAAGGGATCGGTTGGTAGGACATGTTTTGAGGCATCAAGGGATCACAAATTTAGCATTGGAGGGCAGCGTGGAGGGTAAAAATCGTAGAGGGAGACCAAGAAATGAATACACTAAGCAGATTCAGAAGGATGTAGGTTGCAGTAGGCACTGGGAGATGAAGAAGCTTGCACAGGATAGAGTGGCATGGAGAGCTGCATCAAACCAGTCTCAGGACTGAAGACCAAAACAACAACAACAACATGTTCCACATCCACGAGGATCTCCTCAGCATGGATCTATGGAACGAAAAACTAATCTAATCTAATCTAATCTATACAAACACCTTTCCTTGCTATCGCCGGAATTAGGAGGCTTATTGCTTGTTTGGTTTAATTAATTAATAGAATATGAAGCAATTGGTATAAAGAATGCTTTTTCCAAACTTTCTATAGAAGGAAGACTTTTATCAAGACATTGCTTTTGTTCAATTATTTACGACTGAACGTTTCTATAACTGAAGACACTCGTCTGTGCTTGCATTGCAGTCGAGCTCTGGCGACGTCGTTCTCTGTTCATTGGCTGACTGTGTTATGTGACGTCAGATGCGCAGAACGAACCTAAACTCGGCCGCAGTCGTAAATGACGCGCACTTTAAGATTGAATGATTCATTGCCCGGATATGCAGTAGTTGTTAAATCTTATCTCACCCGCATCGTACACACCACCAATTGCGAGGAAACATTGTAATTATTAGTCTTCTCGTACGCTGTTGGCTCGTTGCTATGGAGTTGTTGAACCTATATGAAGCGAGATCCACAGATACTCTCTGATCACGTCTGAGTGAAACTACGCCTAACGTTAAAAAAAAAAGTTCAAAAGTTCTCTTTTCAATTAATGAAGTAGGTATTATGATATTTAGATTAAATTGTCGCTGCTGAACAGTCGTTGGTTTACTATCATCGATTAAATCACTTAATGATGTAGTCCACGCTTGATATTTCACTTGGAATGAACAGTTTATTGTTCCTTGGCCACTAAATACTTTATAACTTTCGCACCACACGCACACGCAGTTGGTTGGTAAAGTCAGTTCTATTAAAATTAAGTTTCTTGACAATTACGACAACTTGACTCTTCAGCGTAATTGTATTATCTTCGTGAAGTCGTGTAATTGTGTCCTACTCGAGACTAATTGAGTGTAGTCCTTTGATATACTATCCACTCTTCTTTTAGTTTCAACTATTTGAAAGTCAAGTCCAATATTCACTAGTTTCGTCAATAATATTCAATTAACCCGTTATGCACGGTTAAACGCGTCTATCAGTTCCTGTCTTTTTAGTTATTTAGTTATTTATTTATTGTTCCGTGGGACCAAATTAAGGAGAAGTCTCCATGGTCATGAAACGAGTCAATACATGAAATTATAACACGATAGTAGAAACAGATAAAATGAAATTGAAGAAACGTATTCAGGCGACAATTCGTAAGTTTAAATAAAGAAAATCAAGAATGTAACACTGGAATTTCCTTAATTTTTCAGCTCTTCCAGGAGCTCCTCGACAGAATAGGAGTGATCCATGAGGAAACTCTTCAGTTTAGACTTAAAAGCGTTCGGACTACTGCTAAGATTTTTGAGTTCTTGTGGTAGCTTATTGAAAATGGATGCGGCAGAATAGTGCACTCCTTTCTGCACAAGAGTCAAGGAAGTGCATTCCACACGCAGATTTGATTTCTGCCTAGTATTAACTGAGTGAAAGCTGCTAATTCTTGGCAATAAGCTAATATTGCTAACAACAAATGACATTAAAGAAAATATATACTGTGAGGGCAATGTCAGAATTCCCAGACTATTGAATAGGGGTCGACAAGAGGTTCTCGAACTTACACCACATATATAGCTCGAACAGCCAGTTTTTGAGCCAAAAATACTCATTTTGAATCAGAAGAATTACCCCAAAAAATTATACCATATGACATAAGCATATGAAAATATGCGAAGTAGACTACTTTTCGTGTTGAACTGTCACTTATTTCAGATACTGTTCTAAGGGAAAATAAAGCAGCTTTTAGTATCTGAACAAGATCCTGAACATGGGCTCTCCACAACAGCTTACTATCTATCCGAACGCCTAGGAACTTGAACTGTTCCGTCTCGCTTATAATATGCCCATTCTGTCTGATCAAAATATCGATTCTTGTTGAATTGTGAGTTAGAAACTGTATAAACTGAGTCTTACTGTGATTTAGCATCAAATTATTTTCCACAGCCACGAACTTATTTCATGAACTACATTATTTGATAATGTTTCAATATTACACACAAGATCCTTCACTACCAAGCTGGTGTCATCAGCAAACAGAAATATTTTTGAATCACCTGTAATACTAGAAGTCATGTCATGTAAATAAATAAGAAACAGCAGTGGCCCCAGCACCGACCCTTGGGGAACGCCCCACTTAACAGTGCCCCATTGGGACTGAACATCACTACCACTCTCAATATTGCGGAGAATTACCTTCTGCTTTCTGTTCTTAAAGTAAGAGGCGAACCAATTGTAAGCTACTCCCCTTACTCCATAATGGTCCAAGTTCTGCAGTAATATTTTGTGGTCGTTGTTGTTGTTGTTGTCTTCAGTCCTGAGACTGGTTTGATGCAGCTCTCCATGCTACTCTATCCTGTGCAAGCTTCTTCATCTCCCAGTACCTACTGCAACCTACATCCTTCTGAATCTGCTTAGTGTATTCATCTCTTGGTCTCCCTCTACGATTTTTACCCTCCACGCTGCCCTCCAATGCTAATTTGTGATACCTTGATGCCTCAGAACATGCCCTACCAACCGGTCCCTTCTTCTTGTCAAGTTGTGCCACAAACTCCTCTTCTCCCATATTCTATTCAATACCTCCTCATTAGTTAAAAGATAAATATTCCACTCTTGCAACTGAAAGGAGAAACTTTATAAGATAAGAAAATTTTATTTGATAAAACAAGTATCTCTTTTGCCTCATCTTCTGTCCCCCATCCCCTCCCCCAATGTGTACAATCGCAAGATATTTCATTAACATTCAGTGCTCCTCACCCCATAGTCAACCAAGATACCTAAAGAAGAGCATCAATATGTTCACAGTTTCTCGTAAAAGCAACCCAGTACAGACGTAACTTCCTCAGGTTTACAAGTAAGGTAAAGAAACACGAATTCTGTTGCTGCTGGACCATGAAGTTGTTTTTGTATGTCAGTCCTTAAAACAGGTGAAAATTTAAGTTCAGGAGTACACTATTTGATAAGAAGTGTAATGAATTGCAGAATTAATTGATTGCAGAAATCTCTCAGAACAATGTGCGTTGGTCGAGTACCGCCAATAGTTTCACATTTTACGGTGTCAGAGAGGGAGACACCACCATTATGAGTATGCCTGGCGCTCGCCGTGCCTAGCTGACGCGACATCACCAACAAGCGCCGAGGCCTTCCTTTGAGTCGGTGTTGAGTCGAGCCGCCTCAATACGCCGGGCAAAAGGAGGCTCTGAGCACTATGGGACTTAACATCTGAGGTCATCAGTCCCGTTAAACCTAACTAACCTAAGGACATCACACACTTCCATGCCCATGGCAGGATTCGAACCTGCGACCGTAGCGGTCGTGCGGTTCCAGACTGAAGCACCTAGAACCGCTCGGCCACACCCGCCGACCGCAAAAGGAGGTCCGATATGATGTTAGGGAGACATCTCATGACGTTTGTCACCTCAGAGTATTTAACAGTAGCGAAGACGAACAAGTTAAGCTGTGCGTTTTAGAGTCTATGTTTACTGGACATTTTTTTCTTCTTTTGGTTTGTAATACCATCTCACAAAGCATGGAATTTTTTAACAACCTGAAACTTCCTAGCAGATTAAAACTGTGTGCCGGATCGAGACTCCAACTCGAGACCTTTGCCTTTCGCGGGCAAGTGCTCTAGCAACTGAGCTACCCAAGCACGACTCAAACCCCGTCCTCACAGCTTTTCTTCTGCCAGTACCTCGTCTCCTACCTTCCAAACTTAACAGAAGCTCTTCTGCGAACCTAGCAGAACTCGTGCTTGGGTAGCGAGTCTCGGTCCAGCACACAGTTTTAATCTGCCAGGAAGTTTCATATCAGCGAACACTCCGCTGCAGAGTGAAAATCTCACTCTGGAAACACCCCCTAGCCTGTGGCTAAGCCATGTCTCTGCAATATCCTTTCTTTCAGGAGTGCTAGTTCTGCTAGGTTCGCAGGAGAGCTTCTGTGAAATTTGGAAGGTGGGAGACGAAGTACTGGCAGAAGTAAAGCTGTGAGGGCGGGGCATGAGTCGTGGTTGGGTAGCTCAATTGGTAGAGCACTTGCCCGCGAAAGGCAAAGGTCCCGAGTTCGAGTCTCGGTCCGCCACGCAGTTTCAATTAACCAGGAAGTTTCATATCAGCGCACACTCCGCTGCAGAGTGAAAATCTCATTCTTTTAACAACCTGTATTTAACGACTATCCCATGAAATATCTGATTTACAAAACAGGTGAGACAAATTGGCCTGTAGTTTTTGCTATCGTTGCTTGCTCCGTTTGCCTTGTATACCAGTAGTACTACCGCTTCTTCTCATTATTTACCGTATTTACTCGAATCTAAGCCGCACTCGAATCTAAGCCGCACTCGAATCTAAGCCGCACCTGAAAAATGAGACTCGAAATCAAGGGAAAAAAAAATCCCGAATCTAAGCCGCACCGGAAATTTGAGACTCGAAATTCAAGGGGAGAGAAAAGTTTTAGACCGCACCTCCAAATCGAAACAAAGTTGGTCCATTGTCACATGAGACATAATTTAGGTCGGATGGATGAAGATACAGCTACAATAGTTTGGTTCAAGTTGTAAGGTTAGCAGTTACGCTTTACCAGGTAGCCATTGCTATGCGTCAGGCGCTCCGTCCCTATTTATACGGGTACCCTTCCTTTTTCACGTGCTTCGTCTGGTGTGAATCGATTGCTATATTTTGCTTTGATCTGACAAGTGCAGTTCTCTTTGTTATAGGTGTTTACGTCACTCTCAGCTGAAAATGCGTTACTGTACTGTGTCATGCATTGTTTGTCGCACTCTGACAGTGCGTGTTTACGACGTGTCGCCGCTCGCGGCATGGCTTGCTTTTGTGCGCGCCGCCGCCGCTTACAATTACAAAGAGAGAGGAATCGTCTCATTACCAAAACAATGACAAGAGACTGCTATTTGTTGCTATTTACACTGCTGCTTTCTTTGATAATGATCAACAAGAACCAAATAATAGGCTGCTTATGATAGATGTTCTGAACGAGAGTTTAGCGAAAATTTTTCTCCGTTTGAAAATTTTTGCAGACGCCTCTTTAGTACATTACATTTTGCACAGAAATCAGTGTCATCTTAGATTTAAAAATCTAGTCAGTTGCCGTGCTTCATTTCTGACTGTGTCACAATTCAGCATAAGAATAACATGAATATAAACATGATATGATATGTATATTCTTCCACGTTTGCTGTTGTCTCACTCTAGTTTCGTAGTTTATGAGACAGACAGGATTTAAATGAGATAGCAGCAAGCACAAAAGAATACATGGCATTATTTTTACATTCGTATTATTCTTATGGTGAAGAGAATACTGCATGTGACTCACGATTCATAAAAGTTCCTAATAGCAACCATCTATTGTCACAAGTAGGAAAAAATTCAGAACGTAGAGTTGGCCATATTGGCAAACATCCCAAACAGTCTTGGCAGTCGAATTTCCGTAGTAGATTTCTAGTGATGACTTCAAATGCAGAGTGTGTGGTTGTTGTCTTCAGTCCGTACACCGGTTTGATACAATTCTCCACGCTTCTCCATCCTGTGCAATGCAGAGTAGCAACACTTACTAAATAAGAATGAAAATAACTTAGAAATTAAACGCTGAAATTTAAAACAAAATTTTATTAGGTTTATAATACATCTTATACGAAATATTTAAAATATCAGTCATGATTCATAATCAGTGTCACTCGATTTTTTGTTGCTCATTTCTTCATACAGAACATCGTCCTCTGTACCGTCTAGTGCATTGGATATAGAACATGGGTCATTCCACGTCAAATCGACCAATTGTACTACATGATTTAAACCCTGACCTCTCAGATTTGGATGAATTTTTTTTTCGGGTAATGTACCCACTAACACTAGTTTAAATTTGAGATTTCAAATTTTTATGGTCTTTGGTTTTTGAGTTTCAAGGGTTTAAAAATCAAAAACACCTCCGTTTTTGATCAATCGATAATTGTTTTAAAATGCTGTAGCTCAAATACTATACAAACTTGCACCATTGTTTTCCTCTACAAATTCCCTTCAATTTGATATGTAACATGTCTATGCTACCTAAATTTGAAAATTTTAAACTATTCCAAAAACACATTTTTTGAAATTTCCAAAATACTTACCCTCGGATTTTTTTTTATAAAAATTGTATGTGTTGTCCAGTCTGACTGACTACATGAATGCAAAATTTCAAGATGGGATCTCAATGGGTTCGTGTATAAAATAATATTTTACTACCGCAATACACACTAGTGAGGTGAAAAGCAGACTGTTTCTACGCTATGAATACTAAGGTAGCCATATGTAATTCTAACAAACTTAAATTATTATGTTAGCCTTTTTATGCAACATTACCCTCTTATTGTTTGTTAATTCATTAAATGATATGGTGTTGTTTTAATTTAAGGTTCATGATTCTTTTAACTAAGCATCAGAAGGAAGTGAACACATTTTAATTGGTAATATATGTGCTACAAGTTAAAATTTTGAATAAAGCCACTCACCTTCATCCTACATTGTAAATGGGCAGAGGTGATCTTTTTCTTGGTTTTCCAGTGTTATTTGCAATCATTTACAACAAGTTCCTTATATTAGAAATTGTCATATAAGTAATTTCACTTGGGAAAAAGATTAACTTGTTGATATCTGCATGGATAGAACTGTATTTCTAATACCAATTGGTATTTACAAAGTTAATACTCATGGTATCTATACAACTTGGTGTTCAGTGAGGGTAGGTGTAACATAATTTAAATGTGCTTCTTTTATGATATTTTAAGATATTTTTCCACAGCAAGAGAAGACAACTTCATTTCTTTACACTTAAAGTGTGGGTTCTTCCTGTAGCTGTTGTTGGATTCGCTGTTTGTAAAAGAGTATTTCCTGGGACATCTAATATGTCTCTTGGTTATGGATAGTAAAAAGACTGGGCTGGACCCTTTGGGTGTAAAAAATTTATTCGGTACATGTCATTGTATTTTTCTTCAGTGCATCCTAGCCAAGAGTCGTCATATGCTACTGTCACAAAACCAGCAGTAATGTTTTCCATATCTGACGGTGTTATTTGGTTCAGTGTTATCACATATTCAAGGGACCCGTCCAGACTAAAATGGCCAGCCGGAGTGGCCGAGCGGTTCTAGGCGCTGCAGTCTGGAACTGCGCGACCGCTACGGTTGCAGGTTCGAATCCTGCCTCGGGCATGGATGTGTGTGATGTCCTTAGGTTAGTTAGGTTTAAGTGGTTCTAAGATCGAGGGGACTGATGACCTTAGAAGTTAAGTCCCATTGTGCTCAGAACCATTTGAACCAGACTAAAATGACAAGGCTTGACAGTAATTTGACTCTCTGTGCAGGGGTTATATAAGTGAAACTTTTGTGTTCCCACAATCGCTTCTGAGTCACTAAACCGAAGTAGTAAGTATTCTTTGGTCAGTTCATAGTCCTCTGTTGTGCAATATTCAAAGTCAAAGTTTTTTATGTTTTCCATGGCAAATACATGAAGTGATTTGGGTGTTAAGATTTGTTGGTCATAATGGCCTTTGTAAGCTTGCTTTAGCAGCTAGCCACTTAACAGTTCCACCAAGGCCATCACATGCGCTCTTGCCAGGGGATGTTGCAAAGAACTCCCACTCTGCCTCAACTTCAAAATCAGTTTTATGCAAACACATATTAAGGGAGTTTTTTTATTTTTATATTGTGCAGCGCTGGCATCAGAAAAGTAAGTAATCTTTTTAAGTGCAAAAGGCAAGTTTTGGTTTATGATTTCTAGCAGTTTTTTCTGGAATACATAGACAGTGACTGCATTATGTTTCAGGCAATCTGATATGAAGACATACTGCAGATGTTTTAGTTTTCCCTCCCATTTTAATATATGATGAAAGGATGCAGTGTAGCTTCCCCGTTACATCAAGGTGGCCATAAGTGGGGTAGTGGCCAAAACTAGAGCCTTGACCCTACATGTAAATCTCACGTTTTATTATAATAAAAAGTGAATGTCGCACAAAATCTTAAGATTCTTAAGTTATTATTTTTTTATTTTATTCTCGCATTAAAATAACATTTAATGAATTAACAAACAATAAGAGGGTAATGCTGCATAAAAAGGCTAACATAATAATTTAAGTTTGTTAGAATTACATAAGGCTACCTTAGTATTCATAGAGTAGAGGTAGTCTGCTTTTCACCTCACTAGTGTATATTGCGGTAGTAAAATATTATTTTATACAAGACGCCATTGAGACTGGACAACATATACAATTTTTGTAAAAAAATCCGAGGGTACATAGTTTGGAAATTTCAAAAAATGTGTTTTTGGAATAGTTTAAAATTTTCAAATTTAGGTAGCATAGTCATGTTACATATCAAATGGAAGGCAATTTATAGAGGAAAACAATGGTGCAAGTTTGAGCTCTCTAGGTTGTATAGTTTTTGAGCTAGAGCATTTTAAAACAATCATTGATTGATCAAAAGCGGAGTTTTTTTTTGATTTTTAAACCCTTGAAACTCAAAAACCAAAGATCAGAAAAATTTGAAATTTCAAATTTAAACTAGTGTTAGTGGGTGCATTACCTGAAAAAAAAATTCATCCAAATCTGAGATATCAAGGTTCAGACTGTTAGTTGATTTGAGATGGAATGACCCATATGTTTTAAATGCTTGTTGCACAGTCTGATTTGGAACACACTTCCACGCATCATAAATCCATTGGCACACTTGAGCGTTTTACACGTCCTGTTGGTCTCAGTTGTCTGTCGCTTTTCGAAAGCCAGTCTGTGTACATGCGTTTAAGCTTGTCCTTAAATGGTTTATTCAAACAGACGTCAAGTGGTTGCAGAATTGATGTCATCCCGCCTGGAATTACAGCCGAGTCCGTTTTGCTTCTCTATAATTCTCGTTTTACTGCAGGTGCTGTATGGCCTGCGTACGCATCTAATACCAACAGACTGCGTAAACCAAGCATTGCGCCGGGACGATGATTCCTCACACGCCTAATCCATTCTAGCACCCATATCCTCCGAAAACCACCCAGTTTCGTTTGCTCGTACAATTACAGTTTTTGGAAACACTTCCAATGTCGGTAAATTCTTTCGCTTGTGTACAGGATGGCGGGTATGGGCAGGCGGTGGGCGTTATGGAATAATAGTGTAAATTTTAGAGAAAGGCCATTTATTGGCTAAAGCATGATGAAAGGGGCTACATAGGCCTAGGGAGGTGAGGGTGAGCCAGAGCTTGCAATTTGGCGAACATTGTTCGCGAAGCTACCGCAAGTGGTTGTCTGCCAAAACTAAGTCCACAGTGCCGCAGCACCGGGAGAAGCGGGAGATGTTCAATGCTACAGGGCGCGCATCCGACTCACCGGTGAGCAAGCGTACAAGAGAGCGAGCCCGGCGACGGGCGGCCGGGTATGTTCGACGCACCACGCGGCTTCCTCCACCCTGATTGGTCAGGACCGAGCAAACCGTGCGGGCGGCATGGAACTTTCCAGAGCGTTGCCTGCTAAGCGACGCCTGGGACGGCGTTACCTCGTCAGCACATGAGAGAGGCGCGTGAACAAGGTGCCCTTCATCGGTGCTGACTTCCTGTTACTAAACCGTGGGACGAAAGAATTTACAGGCAGCTAACGCTGCCGGCCGTGGCTTGGCCGCAATGGAAAAATGAAGTTACTGGTTGGAGGCTCATATAATAAAGTAAAATCTCCTACTGTCTGGCTCATCCTTTACATTCCTCCCCCTTCCGTGGGAGCGGAGAACGTATGTGAATTCGCTCAATGCAATTATTATTTGAATGTAAACAAATTTATCTTGCGAGAGAAAGTGAACATTGGCTCTCACGGAAGACGGCAGGGGTCTTAACCCATGGGAGGGTATAGAGACTCTAAAGACCTCCTAAGGGTCGCAAAGGGACTTACATCAATAATATTGTGTGTATACCAGAATCATCATAAGACATCAAATCATCATAGAATATCAAAATATCATAAAATATCAAAACAAAATTAGAACAAAACATAGCAGTGTGAATTAGACAAACATGTCAAGTGTTCTTGTTGCTAAGTTGAAGTAAAAATGTCTTTTTTTTCTTTTGTTGGAATAAGTTGAAAATATAAACACATCACCACTGATGAGTCACGGCGAGGGCGAGTGGCACGAGGCGGCGTGGTGTGTTGTCCTCAGCGGGCAGCGTGCAGGCTGCCGGCGGGAAGGGGGCGTGGCCGTGGCTAGGTCCGTGCACTGGAACTCAGCGCAGGGGGGTATGAGGGGAGGTCCAAATGTTTCAAAACACAGTTGAAAAGGGAGTTATCACTAAGGGAACACTTCACTACACTACACTAGTTTCTCCAATATTAGAATTGCACTCTTAAAACTAAGGGAGGGCACATGCCTGATAGGTTCTTGTTTTCTCTTTATTGTTGAGTTTAGTTCGTGGCTGTTTACCATTCATTTAAGTGCCAACAGGCGAACGTAAGAAATTTGTCCTTTTTCATGTTTTAGCAAATCATCAATTGACGTTAGGATGTGATTATTTGATTTTTTAGGTAAAACTTGAACGTTAGCTGACAAGGGAATCATGAATGAGCTTTCAGGTATAAAAGCATAATTAAAGGGGTGCGAATACTAAGTAAGGCGTAGTGGCATGAAAGATTATTAATGGTGTTCCAACAGGAACCGTTTGCTGAAGATCTGCGCGGAGGCTACGTCAGAGTGGCAGCTGACTGCAAGGCCAATCTCGCGCTACGTCAGAAAGGCGCGCGGCAGATAACTTCAAAAGCCAGCGCGTCGTCAGGGCTGCACGCGGCAGCTGAGGGGTTTACGACTGTCAAATGCCGACTGTCAAATGCAACAAAATAGGAGTGGGATTACGCGTGACATAAAGCTAGATGAGCTGTTACAGTGGGTTCTGTTTAAAATTACATTAACATACATAAATATAGAAATGAAGCACACAAGTATCATATCAAATTGTTGCAAATACCATATCAATAACTAAAAAAAAAAGTTAACTGTCTCACCATTAAGTGAGAGTGACGAAGAAAAGTGACACCAGTTTGGTGCAGGTGGGACATAGATTGTGTCGTAGGATGTCAACGTTGTAGCTAACGAAAGGAGAGAAACAAAACTCGACGATGTCCATAGTGGACACAGAGAGTATAAGGATTTGAATTAGAGACAACCAAGTTGAGCGTAATTTCTGAAGGACTTTCCCTTTATGAAGGTTTAGTGCACGGCGCATCGTTCACACGACATTATCGCCTACTTAACTGTGTATATGACAATGCTGCGACTGCAAGATAGCTGCTACTTACTTCTTCCTAAAACACGGCTTCTCTCACTTAAAAAAAAAAAATCTTTACTGTGCGACCAAATTCGCCGTCTTTATCCTCTCAACATCTTGCGACTAACTTTACTTTGCGACCAAATTCGCCGTCTTTATCCTCTCAACATCTTGCGGTTAACTTTACTTTGCGACCAAATTCGCCGTCTTCATCCTCTCAACATTTTGCGACTAAACTCGCCGTCTCTATAACACCATGGTGCTGGCCTCCTTGGGCCCAGCTGGTTGCTTAAAACTCCGTCTATCATTGGTTATCTCGCAGTGTCCTGGGACACGTCATACAGTTAAATGCTACTTCTTCAATAGTCGGTATTCCTTCGGAAAATACAATGGGAAAACAAAGAAGGCTCAAGGTTTTGAACAGAGATTTCCGCTTACTGGCGTTTAGCTGCGGGCTAGACGCGGTTCGCATCTGACGTTGCCTGATCAGCTGTCGTCAGAGAGAACACTGTTCTCATGAACTCTTCTTCGACATGGAAGATCAAAGTCTGGGCTGAATAGTTTTGTGTCTGTTGAAAGTTGACAGATCAAAGTGGGTAGGATGGACTGTGCCGCGAAACGGAAAAGTGAAGGAACGACACAGACAGCTAAGGGTCCGCGCGGGAGCCAACCGCGTCACGTCAGGTACGTGCCCTTGCGGGTGGTTCTCTTGTTCATCCAACAGACTAGGTATATGGCCAAAGCTTGCTCGTTCTGTGGGTGTGATTCTCTCTGTTTACCTTATCTATCACGGGGGTAGGCATGTGGTATGTCCCTCCAGATGAACATTCAAATACAAATGAAAATAAAGCATGGTTACGTCCTAAATTACCCTTCCAAAACAATTTATTACCTAAGGCATCATTATTATTAAACAAATAATTGGCAGTACTCGGGAACTTACTCTAGCATGCTTGAAATCCTACAAAATTATTATCCTCATCAGTATAGTAACACAGCGACACATGGAAACACTAGGCTGATACAAATACTAAATTACTGGTGCTGGCAAAACTTTAGCAAAATTCTCTAAATAGTTAGTAATAAAACAGTCAAAATGAACAACAATAAGATAATACATGGACTTAAGTAATTGGACACAAGTAATTAGACATAAGTAATTGGACGTAATCAATTAGGCACAAGCAATTTGACATAAGTAATTGGCAACTCGTCATAGTGATATAAGCGGTGGCAAAGCCGTAACAAAAGCAAAAGTTTAAAATATTATTTCCTTCAAACAAAACTTCCTTATCCTCCAGTTACATTTCGTAGCAAAATGAATGTAAGCATCCCCTGGTATTCCTTTAAGCTCTCGTTTGTATTTTCATTCCAACCGATCTTTGGTACTTCTACCCACAGGAAAACTGTCATTAAGCAATGGCAATGTTGTGTGTAATGCTGTGGAATAGTGTAGTGTCACGTTAATACTTCCTTTAGCAAGATTCTGATGAAAAATGATTTTGTGTCGCCGTTTTTGCAAATATTTGCGATTATCAGTCACCCAGTCAATCGTTCCGGTGTGTATTTGTTGTTCTTTTTTGTTCATTCTCTCACTTACCTGCTTCCATATAATCAATATTGGCGGCTCGACGAAGCTAGTTGCATCTCGGAAGACGTCGATATGACTTACCTGTCGGTGCTTTGGTTTTTTATAAAATTAGAGTTCATCTGTCATATAAAGAGTGTGTAGGGAGCAAAGTATGTTCCTTACTATTGAAAATGTGCGCAAAGTTATTCAAAGGTTTCGTTTTATAATGGTTAAGAATTTCTGTGTTGAGGTTCAGTGCAGCTTGAGGTGCTAAGGTGCGACACGCGTCGCGCTCGTGAGATTGTAAGTTGCTGACAGCACAGCTGACACTACGGCTGCGTCCGGTTTCACTGGCTCGGCTGCATAACTGGCGTTCACGCTGGGTCCGTCCTCTCGCTACGCATGGAGTTTATCTCTCGGTACAGTCACAAAATTTCCTTCCAGAGTTATCTTATGTTGTTCACGACAGTTATGCATGGAGGATGTTCTTTTATAAGGGACTCTAATAACTTCAATCGCTAGAGGTCACAAAACTATCGGGTTACAACTATTTTACTTAAACACTCTGTTCTTCAAAATTTAGGTAAATGGCAGGTGTTAGGCTTCTATATAAACTATATTTTGCAATGGCATTCCAAACCCAACTCCTTGGCTAACGCGTTCCCCACACAGCGGTCGTTTACAGGACAGATATAGCGGCAAGTGCCGGCTTTCTTGACGCCATGTAGATCCGTTTATTAACCGTGGTGGTGATACAACATAGCCGGAGATTGATCTGAAATTCCAACATTTACTAATCCTGATGGTTTAGACAATGCGTACCAGGAAAAGTTCTCTCTCACGATTTTTGTTCCATACTGAAAATTCAAATCGACAATACACATAGATTCCCGTCTTTAGATAAGACTAATAAAATCTGTAGGGCAATATTAAGCTGGTGATTTTATTTTTATAACCATCCCTTTAGGTTTGCTGTTTAAACTGCAACGTACGAAGGTGTAGCGTGGCTGACGCACGCGGCGTGCAGGGCGAAGGTTGGGCGGTGAGGAGGGGCGAGGGGAGAGGTGCAGATGCTGCACGCACCAAGGACAGAGGCGGTGGGTGGGGGAGGGGGAACTGCAATGGCCGCTCTATCGGCAGGCAGGCGAGAGGGAAGGGAAGGGGGCCGCGTCGCCAGCTGACAGGGAGGGGCGGGACTCGGCGCATGTGAACAGCTGTAGACCACAGTGGAGGTATTTACGCACTCCTTCCGTGGCATTTAATATACAGAAATACGTGGTACCAAAAAACTTACCTCGTTGTCTGTTCAACATCGCATCATGAAAACAATAAAATAGCACTTCAGGAAGACTCCTTTTACTTTAGAGTAGCCTATTTGTTGTTTAACTTGGACGTATTTATTCATGTTTTTATCGTTGTGTGATCATTTAGCAAAACATACATGTAATAGGGCGTCTTTCAAAGTACAGGTAGACGGCTGCATGTAGTCACTGATCTACCGGCAGTTACGAAGGCGTATTACTATCATGTTTTTATGGTAAAGCTTTAATACCTGTGTTCGTGCACTATTCACTAAATTAACAAGTGAAATGTGAATCCCTTTGAAATATACAAGATTAACTGATTCTTTCTCTTTGTGTTCTTTTGACAAGGACAACTTTCCCCTTAATTCCATGATTAAAGAATGTTTGTGGTTTTAATTCTCGACTGCTACGATAACATGACTGGAGACGTTAAATGACAAGACAAAATGATCACATAACTTCAGTCACTTCCATTAACATGTGACGTCATAAATTCTATTACCAGTTACCAACAGTTGCCAATTCTTATGTCTACTTATAACTAACATGCACAATTTAATTAAATGTATAGTAACGACGGTGTTTTCTGTCAATTGATTCTCTTGCTTCATCCAGGACTTTTTCAACTGTTTACATACCATTTCAGACCTACTTTCTGGAACGCAAATCATAGGGGTTTGACCTCAGAGTATATCTACGTTGCTGTCTAGGCGGTTGTATTACCTTCTTTCTTGCTTTTTTGGGTGGAACTACTGGCGTAATAGGCCGAGCTTCTCCGGTCGGAATTCCGTGCTGAACCAAATCCGTGGCCGGTAGAAACTACCTCTCTTCAAACAACCACTAAAACTCCTCTAATACTAACTGCAACGTCCTTTTCTCCTCACTGTTTAAATGACCTAACTTCTCTGCTAACTGACTCCTTATCGTCGACGCGACATATCGGACTTCTCTAACTTAACATTTCTTTCTTCTCCTTCCTTTCTCATCTTTATCTCGCTGCTTCTCAGCTCCTCTTATTTCCTCAAAAATTTCCTGACCACTGGCAACAATAGTACCCTTCGGTATCACAACATCTTCTACACCAAAATTATCTATACTTACTGGTATCGCAAAACCCTTCTGTCTCCTCTCCGGTCGGCAGATACTTCTCTTTATATGTACTGACTGACGATCTAAAACATCATTCTGGGTGAGCGGGTCAACCAGAATGTCTGCCTTGGGGCGTTCTTGATTTTTGACTTCCATCCAGAGAATCTTTCCACTTCCGCCTTTTATCCTCACAGGGTCAGTGGTTTTTATCGCCCACATCTGCGGTTTTATGGGAGACTGTGAACGGCGCCATTCGCAGCTCCCTCGCGTCTGACGGGGGTGCGCACTGCCAAATCGGTGAATTGCTTCGCCGAACTGCACAGTTCGCGTTCGATAATCCACTATCCCCTGATAACGGTGCAGGAAGTCATTCCCTAGTATGATGTCAAATTCACCCTTCCTTAGCCTCACTACCTCCATCCTCTGACTGTATTTACCCTCGTCGATTTGCAGGTTCACTACACACGAACCTGCAGGGACAATTACTTCCTCTCCAAGGCCACTGATATGGTACCGGGGTGGCTGTAACACCCTTCGATCATTTTTCTCCACAAACAATACACTAACTTGAGCACCAGTATCAACTAAAATTCTAACTAATTTGTTCCAGAGTACGCCAAATAGACTAACGTGTTCCACCTCTTTACATTTTTCGGTCCTAACAGGGTGTATTATTTTTGTCGGGGGCGCGGGTGGGTGGATGAACCTGTCCCCCAAGCGTTTCCCTGATTCGACCCCGCGTTGCGGCAGTGGCCACGCATCTGATTTGAAAATGGTGACTTTGTGGAGCAAACATTATTAGCATGACCTACTGTCTGGCAAGTAGTGCAATACGGCGCGCGACAGCGCATTGCCGTATGGTTGGGCTTCCCACAACGCTGACAAAATACTTCTTTTGCTGGGACCGGTACTGGGTTCGTTGGGCGCGGGGCGGCAGCGCAAAAACGCAATACCTCTTCGCGTAACATTGCCAAACGAACAGCTTGAAACAGAGAAGTGGGGGAGGCTGCTTTGACTTCTCCTCCGATGCGGGGGTCAATACCGCGAACAAATGCATCAATTGCACGTGCTTCGGCTTCTGAGCGCAAAATTCTGTTTTCACTGGCATTTTCACCTAGCTTATAGGTACGACAAGATACTGCTCGTATGCGATCTGCAACGGCATCAAAATCCTCATTAGGCTTCTGCCTAAGGGTTGATAATTGATCTCTGTAATAAGCGGTACCTCTGGCATCGGAATAACGCGTAGTCAATCCACGGGCCAATACTTCAAATTCGTGCGTGTCACGCAATTCGTCCACCGTTTCTGTGAACATTCGGGCTTCCCCTGTCAACTTGAGTCTGGCTACATTGACCAATAGATCGTCCGGCCAGGCACACGTGCGACCCACATCACGAATATTTTGTAAGAACATAGCTACATTTTCGTGAGACTTCCCAGAAAAGGTGGGAATGAAATCAGCCGCAGGAAAATTGCTTACAGTCGCCATGTTAGCAGAAATTGTGGCGTTTGTATTAGAGACAGAATTAGTGTTAGTTGCAGGGGCGGAGCTAGCCACAGGTATGGAAGTTCGCGCACTAGCTTCCAGCGTCTGTTTCAAGACGCGGTTTTGCCCAAGTAGCTCCTGATTTTGTGCGAATAACTGGCGCATTTGTGCATTTATGGCCTCGAGCGGGTCTTGCGAGGCAGGTGCCTCTACGGGGGTATCCCGTTCCGTCGCTCGTGTTCGCAATCGGCATGTTTACAATTGTATGGGACGCTAGTGACCAGAAAAAAGTAATGATTGTTACAAAAAAAGGACGGCCACAAAGATTGTCAATCCAGCGGCGGAAGATCGTCGAAGATATAGTTGTAAGCATCGCGGCGACTTACATGGTGATGGCGATGGTGCGACGCATTGGTGGCGGCGACGGCATGGTGCAGTGGCGGCGAGCGGTGGTCGGCGGGCGGCGGCGACGGCGTCCGGACCCGTGGGCGGCGGCAAATGTGTTGGCGGCGGACGGCGCTGCCTCGGCCGGTCGGCGATGGCGGCAGCCCCTGGCGCGTCGTTGACACGGCGGGCGACGGTGGCCGGCGCGGCGACGGCGGATGACGGCGCCCCGGCCCCGTCGCGCAGCGCAGCGCAGCGCAGGCCCCTCCAACTCAGGCACCGGGCAGCGCGGCGGCGTGCGGCTCACGTGGCTGACTAGCGCGGGCTGCCTCGCTGCAGCGCGCGCCCTGTGCGTGTTCACTGGCGCAGCCACGGCCCACGTGCAGCAAACGTGGCGGCCGGTTGGCGCATTCCATGCGCGAAGTGTACGGCGTTTTGCCGGGAGAAATTTAGTGTAGCGACAAAGTCACTACAGGAACGGATCCACACTTCTGACACCAATTGTACAGGATGGCGGGTATGGGCAGGCGGTGGGCGTTATGGAATAATAGTGTAAATTTTAGAGAAAGGCCATTTATTGGCTAAAGCATGATGAAAGGGGCTACATAGGCCTAGGGAGGTGAGGGTGAGCCAGAGCTTGCAATTTGGCGAACATTGTTCGCGAAGCTACCGCAAGTGGTTGTCTGCCAAAACTAAGTCCACAGTGCCGCAGCACCGGGAGAAGCGGGAGATGTTCAATGCTACAGGGCGCGCATCCGACTCACCGGTGAGCAAGCGTACAAGAGAGCGAGCCCGGCGACGGGCGGCCGGGTATGTTCGACGCACCACGCGGCTTCCTCCACCCTGATTGGTCAGGACCGAGCAAACCGTGCGGGCGGCATGGAACTTTCCAGAGCGTTGCCTGCTAAGCGACGCCTGGGACGGCGTTACCTCGTCAGCACATGAGAGAGGCGCGTGAACAAGGTGCCCTTCATCGGTGCTGACTTCCTGTTACTAAACCGTGGGACGAAAGAATTTACAGGCAGCTAACGCTGCCGGCCGTGGCTTGGCCGCAATGGAAAAATGAAGTTACTGGTTGGAGGCTCATATAATAAAGTAAAATCTCCTACTGTCTGGCTCATCCTTTACACTTGAAAACTATGAATGGGGGTAATTTATGTCCATCTGCTGTGCAAGCAAGCATGACATACATCCGCTGTTTTTCACCCCCTGATGTAAGAACACTTATGTTTTTCTTTCCTTTGGTGCCAACCGTATAATTTGACGGCATGTCAAAATAAACGGGAATTTGGTCAGCATTTCCTATCTGACCGAGAAGGTATTGCTATACTGTGCGCCGTCTAATTATGAAGCGCTGAAATTCCACAAGTTTTTCTTCATAATTTTTCGACAGCTTCCGTCTAACTGAAATTCGCCTCCGAAGTTAAAAACTCCAGCGCTTCATAAACAGATTAATCCAGCTGCAACTAGCCTTAAAATTTTCGATTTTTTTGCTCTCTAGCAATTTCATGTGCCTTAATTTTTAAAATTTCGATGTTCACAGGCAGGAATTTCTGACACTGTTTCTTAAAAAATTCATTTAAAATTACTTCTAGTGCATGATATCGGCCACACTTTGGCCCACTAAAAGCTTTCCTGCTAAGTGAACATTCAAATAATTAGTGCCTCTGCAGTCGCCATCGCCTGACATTGCTCTCATCAATTCTGTATCGCAGACCTGCAGCACGATTAGAACTTCGTTCTGCAAAAGAAATCACTCCCCTCTTGAATTTGGCACTATAATGAAAACGCTTCATTATGGTTCACTAACACCAACTAGCACTTCACAAAATTCCATGAAGCAACAGGTGCCGCTATGTGAAATCTTAATGAGCCCCAGCGTATCAACTCATCCAACAATCCTAAAGCCTTGTGCATTGATGGTATTTTTATCTAAAGAAATTTATTTTTGTTGCTACAAATATTTGAAAGGCTGCTACATTCGGAGGTGAACAATACAGAATTTCTATTTACTTCATTGGACAACGTATGAAAACGCACTGGTCGAAACTCGCGGCAGAAAAAAGCTCGTCTTCTACCTCTTTTTAAATTTATTGCCGGCCGAAGTGGCCGTGCGGTTAAAGACGCTGCAGTCTGGAACCGCAAGACCGCTACGGTCGCAGGTTCGAATCCTGCCTCGGGCATGGATGTTTGTGATGTCCTTAGGTTAGTTAGGTTTAACTAGTTCTAAGTTCTAGGGGACTAATGACCTCAGCAGTTAGAGTCCCATAGTGCTCAGAGCCATTTGAACCATTTTTTAAATTTATTTATTGACGCAGGTTTTGACACCAGTATTTATCTCTGTGCCTGCAAAGCATGCCTGTGTAACTCTAAATATATTTGATAGCAGAAGTTAGTTGTGGCGGCACCTACCAACATTTTTCAGAACTTCCGCTTACTTTACACTCGATTCTAAGCCGCAGGCGGTTTTTTGGATTACAAAAACCGGAAAAAAAGTACGGCTTAGATTTTTGAGTAAATATGGTACCTCAAGCAAAGCCCTAGATATCGTGAACTTGCACACAATTCCAAAACCCGATGACACAAATTTCACTTGACCTATATGGCAGCAAAATAGGATTCGCACAGTACCAAAAACCAACACAGCCAAATTATAAAATCCATTATCCACACTTTCACTTACTCTATCGAAAGAGAAGCCCACAGTACAGCAAACAAAATCATACTCACGTGACTAATATTAGAAATGCATTCTAACCAGCGATCGTACATCAATAACCATGATACCTACCAATAACAATACAACACAATTACCAAACACTAACAAGGATATCCCCAAAATTCAAGAAAACTTGCAATATCACCAATTTCAATATACACAAGCAACTTTGTCCATTGCAAGAATCAATGGCCTACTCATAAATATATCTGTATCTTATTCACAGCAGAACAAAAAAGAAAAATAATATTAAATCTCTGACCATAAGAAACACACAGCACTAATATTTCCAAACACAAAAATGGATCAGCCACAATATGTAAATTCAAAGAAGCCCACCAGAAAAGCAGCACAAATTCCTTCAATAGCAACCTGACACATTCGGTTTATACTAAGCAAAAGAATGCTACCAAATACAACATCACACCGTCTACAAACACAAACTGACTCAAAAACATCAAGCCTCACCATGACATCACACACCACATCACAGGTCAAAGCATCAACACCTGATCCAGTTTAAATAACCTCAAGTTGGCCTCAGGTTGTAAATAGTCATTAGACAATGATCGCCAAATGACAAGAAAACATGACTAAATTATCTAAAAATGAAGCTTAATTACTGTTGGAACATTTGTTCAGAGTGTGCTTTTTTTTGGTACAACCCGAAGTCAGTACTGCCTGCTTTGCGCATATAAATCTTTCTCACTGTACTGTCCCACAAACAGGACAGAAAGCATAATTTTATTCAATCTGTCCTACAACATTTTCTCTTTAAGCGCAGCTAAGATCTAATAATTGTCCATTCTAACACTGAAATTCTTATACTTACATCCTAAACCATTTACTCCCTGATGGTACTTATAACTAATAACAAAGAGTGACTTTGGTACACACTGATTTGATTTGCTAATTTTCTTAGTGTCAGTCTTGACATTCATACAAACCCTTACTCGCTACTACAGCAACTGTTTTGCAAATACAAATTTCCCACGGTATCTCCAATTTTGCTGGATGTCTCCTTCTGCTTTTAGCGAGTTTCATCGTTACATAGCCTACTTCATTGACTGAAAATAAAGAACTCCATTACTTAATAACTCAAAATGTTTACGCGAGAGTTAACTTTGAAGAAGCCTTCCAACAGTAATTTTGCGTTCTGATTTTCGTCTCTTACAAATCAGAATAGCTAAGTTACTACAACAGAACAGAGTTACTTCAGGTACACGGGAGTTACCAGACAGCACCAGACAACAGGCTGTACTGCGCATGCGCAGCTACGATGACGTAGGCAGCCCATGCTTGGCGCTTGCTCTGCTCATACGCTTTTCGTCGCATTTATGCTGGAATTTCGTGCGTGGTGGGGCATCACGTGACCATGTGCAGCCCTGCGGCATGTTGTTGAGAGGACATACAGAGTTGTACTCAGAGCAATTGTTTTATCATATCCCACCCCGATAAAGGATGCAAATATGGAAGCAGTTCTTGGCAAACTATCATTTCAAAATTAGACTCCACAGCTCGAAGTACCATAACATTTTGCTATGGGGTGACTTTGACAGTTTTTTTTTTTAAATTTGTGCTCTGCAATATTCTTATGTAGCATTTCCAACAGGTTTACATCTACACAGCACTGCAAAAAGGTAGTAGAATGGAATACAAATTTCTTGCAAAAAAAAAAAAAAAAAAACCACATAACGGTTTCTTGTGTAGCTTACACCGGAATAAAAGGACAATAAATTTCATGACTATTTCAAAATGTGTAAAAAAATTAACAAGGTTGTCTGTGAGGCAAAGAAACTGTACAACTGACAGTTTATATTCTACTCAAGAAATAAATATGAAGCCATGTGGGGAGTTAAAACGATAAAACATGGTATGCTGCCAGTCTACATTTTAGCATAGAATGGCATTCTATAAATTTAAGACGTAAACACAAACGAAGAAACAACTTGAGGTCTAGAGGAAGTACTAGACAAGTGCCTTGTGATCGAAAAACACTTTCACAGAAGGCAGATTTGTAAAATTCTGCTACAGCTGTCATTATACACTCCTGGAAATTGAAATAAGAACACCGTGAATTCATTGTCCCAGGAAGGGGAAACTTTATTGACACATTTCTGGGGTCAGATACATCACATGATCACACTGACAGAACCACAGGCGCATAGACACAGGCAACAGAGCATGCACAATGTCGGCACTAGTACAGTGTATATCCACCTTTCGCAGCAATGCAGGCTGCTATTCTCCCATGGAGACGATCGTAGAGATGCTGGATGTAGTCCTGTGGAACGGCTTGCCATGCCATTTCCACCTGGCGCCTCAGTTGGACCAGCGTTCGTGCTGGACGTGCAGACCGCGTGAGACGACGCTTCATCCAGTCCCAAACATGCTCAATGGGGGACAGATCCGGAGATCTTGCTGGCCAGGGTAGTTGACTTACACCTTCTAGAGCACGTTGGGTGGCACGGGATACATGCGGACGTGCATTGTCCTGTTGGAACAGCAAGTTCCCTTGCCGGTCTAGGAATGGAAGAACGATGGGTTCGATGACGGTTTGGATGTACCGTGCACTATTCAGTGTCCCCTCGACGATCACCAGTGGTGTACGGCCAGTGTAGGAGATCGCTCCCCACACCATGATGCTGGGTGTTGGCCCTGTGTGCCTCGGTCGTATGCAGTCCTGATTGTGGCGCTCACCTGCACGGCGCCAAACACGCATACGACCATCATTGGCACCAAGGCAGAAGCGACTCTCATCGCTGAAGACGACACGTCTCCATTCGTCCCTCCATTCACGCCTGTCGCGGCAACACTGGAGGCGGGCTGCACGATGTTGGGGCGTGAGCGGAAGACGGCCTAACGGTGTGCGGGACCGTAGCCCAGCTTCATGGAGACGGTTGCGAATGGTCCTCGCCGATACCCCAGGAGCAACAGTGTCCCTAATTTGCTGGGAAGTGGCGGTGCGGTCCCCTACGGCACTGCGTAGGATCCTGCGGTCTTGGCCTGCATCCGTGCGTCGCTGCGGTCCGGTCCCAGGTCGACGGGCACGTGCACCTTCCGGCGACCACTGGCGACAACATCGATGTACTGTAGAGACCTCACGCCGCACGTGTTGAGCAATTCGGCGGTACGTCCACCCGGCCTCCCGCATGCCCACTATACGCCCTCGCTCAAAGTCCGTCAACTGCACATACGGTTCACGTCCACGCTGTCGCGGCATGCTACCAGTGTTAAAGACTGCGATGGAGCTCCGTATGCCACGGCAAACTGGCTGACACTGACGGCGGCGGTGCACAAATGCTGCGCAGCTAGCGCCATTCGACGGCCAACACCGCGGTTCCTGGTGTGTCCGCTGTGCCGTGCGTGTGATCATTGCTTGTACAGCCCTCTCGCAGTGTCCGGAGCAAGTATGGTGGGTCTGACACACCGGTGTCAATGTGTTCTTTTTTCCATTTCCAGGAGTGTATTTGAAACAAAATATTTAGTTCAAAACTACTGACCAAATTTGCCTACTTAGTCAGCTTCAAGTAAATGTTTACGTATGTACGTACGTACATACAGTATATAGCGTTAAGAGATCTTAAGCGGCGTACACTCCTTGCAACAAAAGTCGCGGAACACTTGTCCCGTCTCAGTGTTGTTCCGGGACATTTTATCGTGTTGCGAGACTGTCGCTATACAAGTCTCGAGTCTCAGGTTCCCCGTCAAAACGGGTAACATGATGTAATGTCGCGCGACATTTCGCAGTCTGTACGTGTACTTTGACGTGTGTGCGTCATCTTGTACCTGGCCACAATAGAGACAACAATGAAAATTTTCAAGTTTGCTCTTGCCTTTGGGATGTGGCATGTGGGGAATATAAAACAGAAATGGCTCTGAGCACTATGGGACTTAACATCTGAGGTCATCAGTCCCCTAGAACTGAGAACTACTTAAACCTAACTAACCTAAGGACATCACACACATCCATGCCCGAGGCAGGATTCGAACCTGCGACCGTAGCGGTCGCGCGCTTCCAGACTGAAGCGCCTAGAACCCCTCGGCCACACCGGCCGGCTAAAACAGAAATATGAGGAGGGATGCTATGGAATCTCTAGCTAAAAAATACCAGATGTGACACCATTAAATGGAGAAAAAAATCCACAGTTTCAAATCACAGTTTAGACGCGAACATAAAAAGTTATCCGAGTAAAAAAAAAGTGTTTCGTCCCCCAAAAAGTGCAATTGGTTTGGGTACAAACCATTACTGTTTTTGTTACAAGGAACGGTATCCAGAGGAAGCCGTGGCACTGATTGTGATGAAGTGGAAGAAGAAACATATACCGTAATAAGTGAACTTTATTTAATTTAACAATTTACACAGTCATTTTTTACTCTTACCATAAGTATTTTGTATATTTGTATCTTTTATAGTATTTTAAAAGTAATTTACTAAAACTTTTAAATTTATTTTTAACTTTATTAACATCAGATAATTATTTTCATTGGCAATGAAGGACAAATAATTAAAAAATTAATTACCCAGTAAATATGTGCCATTGCCCCTATTGTTGATTGTTTTGCCATGAAACCGCTCCTGCTGGAGATTATTATCTCTGAATTCATCTCGAATTATATGCACATCGGTAGGTGCTCTTACAGGAATACTTTGCAATTTTATTAGACTATTTGGTGATTCAGATCTCCACTGCTCTTCTATTAAACTTCCGGCAATGTCTTCTAAATCAAGCGATCCTGAAGGAGTATAAAACTTCCTTGATTCAGAATTTCTTCTTAGGAAGTTGTGCAGATAACTACATGTCATAACCGCAGATTCTACTTTATCCAGTGCAATGGATTTTAAGAGCACTCTGAATTTCAAACTTAAAAATGCCAAATATGTTTTCAATAATGCGTCGAGCTCTACAGAGCCTGTCATTGAAAATGCTTTCTGCTGATGTTGAACACAATCGCTGGCCTGGATAAGGTTTCATAACATGGGTGGATAATGCAAACGCATCATCTGCTACAAATATATAAGGAACAGGGGTAGATTTGCCTGGCAATGCTTTATCTGGGGGGATATTTAGTTTCTTTTGCACCATTTTCTTGTACAGAGATGTAAATTTTAAGACACCGCCATCCGATATTCGGCCCTGACATCCCACATCAGCATATATAAAGTTATAATTTGCATCACCTACTCCAAGAAGCACAATACCAAAGTTTCCTTTATAATTGAAGTACGTGCTGCCACTGTTTTCTGGGGCCACTATCCGCAGGTGTTTGCCGTCCTTACTACCTAAACACTGAGGAAAGTTCCATCTCGTTGCGAATTGTTCTGCTATTGCTGTCCATTCGGAGTTAGATGTTGGCATATGAAATATTAAACAAAATACAATAACATCAAAACAATAAATACAAGTAACAACTCCAGAATGAGATTTTCACTCTGCAGCGGAGTGTGCGCTGATATGAAACTTCCTGGCAGATTAAAACTGTGTGCCCGACCGAGACTCGAACTCGGGACCTTTGCCTTTCGCGGGCAAGTGCTCTACCAACTGAGCTACCGAAGCACGACTCACGCCCGGTACTCACAGCTTTACTTCTGCCAGTACCTCGTCTCCTACCTTCCAAACTTTACAGAAGCTCTCCTGCGAACCTTGCAGAACTAGCACTCCTGAAAGAAAGGATATTGCGGAGACATGGCTTAGCCACAGCCTGGGGGATGTTTCCAGAATGAGATTTTTCACTCTGCAGCGGAGTGTGCGCTGATATGAAACTTCCTGGCAGATTAAAACTGTGTGCCCGACCGAGACTCGAACTCGGGACCTTTGCCTTTCGGGGGCAAGTGCTCTACCAACTGAGCTACCGAAGCACGACTCACGCCCGGTACTCACAGCTTTACTTCTGCCAGTACCTCGTCTCCTACCTTCCAAACTTTACAGAAGCTCTCCTGCGAACCTTGCAGAACTAGCACTCCTGAAAGAAAGGATATTGCGGAGACATGGCTTAGCCACAGCCTGGGGGATGTTTCCAGAATGAGATTTTCACTCTGCAGCGGAGTGTGCGCTGATATGAAACTTCCTGGCAGATTAAAACTGTGTGCCCGACCGAGACTCGAACTCGGGACCTTTGCCTTTCGCGGGCAAGTGCTCTACCAACTGAGCTACCGAAGCACGACTCACGCCCGGTACTCACAGCTTTACTTCTGCCAGTACCTCGTCTCCTACCTTCCAAACTTTACAGAAGCTCTCCTGCGAACCTTGCAGAACTAGCACTCCTGAAAGAAAGGATATTGCGGAGACATGGCTTAGCCACAGCCTGGGGGATGTTTCCAGAATGAGATTTTCACTCTGCAGCGGAGTGTGCGCTGATATGAAACTTCCTGGCAGATTAAAACTGTGTGCCCGACCGAGACTCGAACTCGGGACCTTTGCCTTTCGCGGGCAAGTGCTCTACCAACTGAGCTACCGAAGCACGACTCACGCCCGGTACTCACAGCTTTACTTCTGCCAGTACCTCGTCTCCTACCTTCCAAACTTTACAGAAGCTCTCCTGCGAACCTTGCAGAACTAGCACTCCTGAAAGAAAGGATATTGCGGAGACATGGCTTAGCCACAGCCTGGGGGATGTTTCCAGAATGAGATTTTCACTCTGCAGCGGAGTGTGCGCTGATATGAAACTTCCTGGCAGATTAAAACTGTGTGCCCGACCGAGACTCGAACTCGGGACCTTTGCCTTTCGCGGGCAAGTGCTCTACCAACTGAGCTACTGAAGCACGACTCACGCCCGGTACTCACAGCTTTACTTCTGCCAGTACCTCGTCTCCTACCTTCCAAACTTTACAGAAGCTCTCCTGCGAACCTTGCAGAACTAGCACTCCTGAAAGAAAGGATATTGCGGAGACATGGCTTAGCCACAGCCTGGGGGATGTTTCCAGAATGAGATTTTCACTCTGCAGCGGAGTGTGCGCTGATATGAAACTTCCTGGCAGATTAAAACTGTGTGCCCGACCGAGACTCGAACTCGGGACCTTTGCCTTTCGCGGGCAAGTGCTCTACCAACTGAGCTACTGAAGCACGACTCACGCCCGGTACTCACAGCTTTACTTCTGCCAGTACCTCGTCTCCTACCTTCCAAACTTTACAGAAGCTCTCCTGCGAACCTTGCAGAACTAGCACTCCTGAAAGAAAGGATATTGCGGAGACATGGCTTAGCCACAGCCTGGGGGATGTTTCCAGAATGAGATTTTCACTCTGCAGCGGAGTGTGCGCTGATATGAAACTTCCTGGCAGATTAAAACTGTGTGCCCGACCGAGACTCGAACTCGGGACCTTTGCCTTTCGCGGGCAAGTGCTCTACCAACTGAGCTACTGAAGCACGACTCACGCCCGGTACTCACAGCTTTACTTCTGCCAGTACCTCGTCTCCTACCTTCCAAACTTTACAGAAGCTCTCCTGCGAACAACTGTTAAACAAAATAAGTTCAATGAAATTGTTGGTTTTTCCCTAGGAGGATAACGACAACGGAACAGAAGAAGAGCTATATGATGAAAGACAGTCCACTCCACCAAAAGAAGAATGCAGAAGGCCACCGATACTGCAGATCACCGTGTTGATATTGCAAGGGATACTGCAAGCTGCATGAAATCTTTAACAGAGGCTGTTAGGAACTGAGATGAATTCGTGGTTTACGGAGAGCATATTGCCAATAAATCAAGAAACTGCGGTAGAAGTCGCACCGAAATTTCCTTAGCCCAGCGTGAAATTGATGACACATTCTTAAAATTGGAAATGGGAATGTACAGTACGATAGGATATTCACCCCAGGTCAGTTCAAACCCGTTAAGCCCACTTCAAACAATTCCGCCTCCATTCCATTCTTCACCATCAACTTCCCATAGTGCAGACGGCCAAAACTCATACTCTTCAGACTGTTCCTTTACACCCTCAACATCTTGGCAAGATCTGGAACCTCCTTCTCAAAAATGAAGGGACCAGAGAAGAGTAAACCATAGAGAGTTTTTTTCAAAATTTCAAATCATTGTAATTTAAAGAATGACAAAATTGTATACCTGTAATTAATTCATTCTTAAAATAAAAAATGGAATAAATAAAAATTGAGTTACTTCTTACCTTTACAAACCCTTTCAGCGAAGTAATTATCAGGTGTACATCAAGCTGGAAAATGATTCGCCGCTAGCAAGGAACAGCCTGACTGAGGCTGCAATGGTTTCCCTAAATATAGTGTTTTCTTTCCAAATCCTTTCTCCAACCGTTTGCAGAAGGGTTTCAAAATCGGTAGGGCTCATTCTGACAAAATTTCTGAAATCAATGACATCTTCTAGCTTCAGTTTTTCAAGAAGATTCAAAGCTGTAGTAACTCCACCAGAAAATAAATTCCCCGTCCAGTACCGTTTAGGTTAACGCTTTTTGCTTCTTAACAACATTAAATTATTTAAACAGAGATGAACAGCACAAACAGCTATTTCTTGTGACATCGCGTTCTGATTTCTGTATCGCAAGTGGCTTCGTACATGTGAACGCGTGACATTGTTTAGCGACAGTCTCGAGACATTGTATGACGACTGTATTTGCAATTCGAGTGTTAGCAGATATAGGCGACATAAAAGTGAACAAGCTTGCATACTTTGCCTACTTTCATTCCGTAAAGTCATATGGTATAATATTTTGGGGTAACTCTTCAAGTCAAACAAAAGTTTTCAGAGTCCAAAAGCGTGTAATACGTATTATTTGTGGAGTAAACTCACGGACGTCTTGTAGAAACCTCTTCAAAGAACTGGGTGTACTAACTACTGCCTCTCAGCATATTTACTCCTTAATGAAATTTGTCCCAAATAATATATCTCTTTTTCCAACAAACAGCTCAGTTCATACATACAATATCAGGAACAAAAATGATCTGCACAAGGACTTAAAAGCACTTACGTTAGTTCAAAAATGGGTCCACTACTCAGGAACACTCATCTTCAATAATTTGCCAGCAAACATAAAAAAATTAGTTACAAATAAAGATCAGTTTAAAAGGAGCCTGAAAGACTTACTAGTGGCCAACTCCTTCTATTCCATTGACGAATTTTTTAATAGAAACAAATGATGTAATGTATATATTCATACTATTAGTATTGTTATTTCAGTTAAAAAAAAATGGTGACATGTTCCACATCCACGAGGATCTCCTCAACACAGATCTATGGAACGAAAAACTAATCTAATCTAATCTGTTCCCATACAAAGTCCGGCGACTTTGCTGCTAGGTGTGTACGCGGCTTTACAGTGTCATAAAAGGAACAGGACGTCAGAGTCTACTCCAGCAGCATCGGAATTTCGTAAACCACACTAAAATGCTTCATTCCACTCTAATGACACATTTCTATGTCCAGATGCACTCGGAAGTACCTGATATTCAGCTTTTCTATGTGCTTTTCGTGGTACCAGTTTTCTTGGAGGTACAGTACTGTATTCTCATGTTTGGTTCTTTATTATGGTATGAAGTCATTCGTCCCAGAAACTGAAAATTTGCACTTGAAACGGAACGAAATTGAGAGTAGACAGTAGTGCGCAATGGAACACTTCGTTTCAAATAAACTAACTGACACAGTGGAAAAAATTAATAGAGCAAATTTCTCTACAAAACTGACAGAAATAGCTTCATTAAGACATTAATGGTTGATTGCTAATAATGTGGAAATAATATAAAATCAGAAAATTGAAACCACGAACTTATTTTGGTCTTTCATGGTTATGAGAATGTATATTAATTCACTTGATGGCTCCCGGCCACAGAAATCTGTTTTCAGAATGAGATTGCCCGCGAAAGTCAAAGGTCCGGAGTCTCGGTCGGGCACACAGTTTTAATCTGCCAGGAAGTTTCAGAAATCTGTTTTGTTTTCATTTGACGTGCGATCTGTAAAAGAAGAGACAAGCAGCATCACAAAACACACGGGTCACGTGGAGAAGGACTCCCCCACTATAACTCAGCTTGCTCTGCGCATGCGCGAAACTGGCAGCTTGGGCGCGCCGGAAAAATTTTCCCGGGTAGCATCTGGCTACTTGCTGCTACTGCTCGTACAGCAAACAGCCACGCTTCAAGTACCCAGAAGCGGGAGGAAGGCACTGCTCATACGTGAATTCAGCTCTGCGCATGCGCACGAGCTCGCTGGCAACTGCTTATACGTGAACACACACAGAACTTACCTTTCGTCGTCAAAGATAATACTCAGAACGCCTTCAACTTGGATGTGGGATCTTCTGTGGACTACGTCACTTCCAGTATTTTGCACAGTGCTACTCATGCTACTGGTTTGTGGTTTCGCACTTTCGCAGTCACTGGTGGTCATGGCCTTTACTTTCTGTCGTCACAGATTTTGTAATTGTAGTAATTGTATATTTCTATGAATATTACTTAATATACTGTTGGTTACGTAATGCTATTTTTCTTTCATTTGTGTGTCTGTAGTTGTTCATATTATTTCAAAACCGTCTTGCCAAATATTACGAAGTTTCATCTTTTCCTTCTGGCAAGTTACCCGCCCTGTTCTTTCTTCCACGTTGATTATCTGCGAGTGTAGTTGGCTGTGACGTGGAATAGCTGACTGCGTTTGTGGAAATTCGTACATTATGTTCCCCAGGTAATGAATAAACCACTAAACATAACAACTTTGAACGAAGGAAAGACGAACATTTATTTTGGAACTAAATTAATATCGAATTTTGGTATTATTTTAGTTGATACTGTGTGAAACAGTTTGCAATATGTTCTCATGGTGGCAAGGTACCTGTTCGTAGTCCTGTTGTGTAAATTTAACCTTATTTCCTCGCATATTAGACTGATTATGTTCTATGTTGAATTGGCTGTTGTATCACCGTTGGCGTTTGATTATTCGGATTAGCGTGTGAATTTGTGTAATGTTCCAGGTTATTTTTCTCACAGGTTAAACACGTTATTTTCAGTAAGTTTTCGAATTATGATTTGGAGGTAATTAATAGATAGACTTCTATTTTAGAGCACGTTATGTATCTATACTGTTAATAAATTGAGAGGGACGCAAAGTCGGCATGAACCTGTAGCCTCACGCTGGATTTTTGTCGGTTTAACGGTTGGTTTGGGGAGCAAAGGGACCATACTATGGGTTCACCAGTTCTCAAATTCTCGGCCTGCCATATTTCAAAACCGTCTTGTCTGTAGAGTTTGTAAGAGACGGTTGATATTGTCATGCGGTGTGTGGTATTATCGGGGTAGTTTGATGTATGTGATCTCGAGACAAAGCAAAAGGGAATGGTAAAAATGCTTCGTGATTGACGAGATATGACTCTTCTTGAAGTTCGTACAAGCACTATATAATGGTCATACTGACTTGCATACCCCTCGTTATGTAATAATTTATGCGAAGGAACAACCAAAAACAAGAAAACGGCTGCTTTTAACTTATGTATAACTCCTGCAGATCGTTGTGTTAGCAGTTTATCGTATTGTCAATGCTTTTGATAAGTGCCTACAGTCAAATCACCTCGGGGATTTATGTTGGTATGTAGGATGTATTCATTCTGTTGCATTTTTGTGGGGGTGTAAGTGTTGCTTTGAGTATTCGTGTAGATCGGCCTTCTGTATGAGTTAACGTTGTGTAAATTGTGCACCAACTTCAGTTTGTAGTAATGTGCGAGTTTAATGTATAAGAATGGTGGCACAGCTTTCTGCAAAGATGTAAAAAGCTGTTATTTTGCTAGGAAAAGTTGCAAAATGTAAATTTCAAAGGAATGACACATCAACACAACATTCATCATGAGCACAGTTACTCATTTAACTACAAGGATGTTCCATATAAAGTAGGGCACATTTAAGATTTTTGAAAGTTTAATATTTGGTACTTCTTATACACTGTTTGAAAAGGCTGGACCTTTTTCCTGTATGGCGACAATGTTACTCATTATTGCTTTCGCTCCATAATTTGTAGCCATTTTTTTATGGCCACACGTTTTCATGTGATGGCAGTGTGAATTATTGGAGCTTTTGGACTTTGATTTCAATTAATTGGCAAGTAAGAATTTATATTACTGTTACATACCCTAATGTAGTGCATAAACAGTATAAAATTGAAGTAGGTAAATTACAGGTTACGGTGAATAACATAATACAACAGCATTAACTTTCATGTAACATGATTCGCTTTATTGCAATTAAGTTTGTGTATTAAGAGGAATGGTAGACCTAATTTAATCTTGTTCAGTAATTTACTTATTTGTGTGAAGTATGAATAATATCACTTGTAAAAAATTTCCCGCATTGAACCAATATTGTAAAAACATAAGATTAACTGTAACTTTTGTCAGGTAATCTGTTATATTTTTTCAGTCAGTGTGTATACGACCCGGGAGATCCGGGAAAAACCCGGGAATTTTTTCATCCGGGAGAAAATCGGGACAAACTCGGGAATTTTCCATTTAGTTTTCAGTTAAATTTTTGTGATTTTGACGGTAAGAACCGATACTCTAATAAAGGATATTACTGTATCCCGCTTCTGCAGTATAATACTGCAGCAACAAAACATGAACGGGAGAAAAAAAACGAAAATAAAACTTCAGTCACAAAAGAAATACGCCATATACAACAATAAAACAGAGTGCTCATACAAGCAGTTTGCCAACTGCAAAGTGTGTCAAAGGCTTTGGGAAGACTATGCAATGCTTCCTAGCAACAAATTGTCTCCGATGAGCGTGACGTCACAACTGTTTACTTTAGATTCGTGTGAGGAGTTGCGGGCCGGCCCTTGTCCGTGCGCAGTTGAGTCACGTATGAGAAGTACCTTTTCCCGCTTCTTGCTAGAGACGTATGGTTGGGCGCCACTATCCAATATTGCCCCGGTTCGGAAATATCTGAGATCCGGGGCTGATTCACGGAGCAGTCTGAATTCTAGTGGGGGAGTCTCCACGTGACCCGTGTTTACGTTTAGTGATTTTGCCGTTTCCTCTTCATTTTTTGCCCTCACATTAAACGAAAACAAAACGAATATCTATGGCCGTGAGCTATCAAATGAATTAAAATTCGTTCGCATAATTACGGAAGGCTAAAATATGTTATTAGTTTCAGCTTTTATCTCCACCTTTCTGACAGTCAGGCATTAATCGCCTTGCAGAACAAAGAAGTTATTTTTGTCGGCTTGCTAAAGAAATTTGGCTTTTATTAATCTTTCCCGATGGGGCAGTCAATTTATTTGAAACGAAGTGTTTAATTCCATACTATGGGCTAGTTTCAACTGTTCACTGCATTTCAAAAGTGCATGTTTTCATCTTCTAGCACGTATGGCATTATGCCATAAAAAAAGAACCAAACATGAGATAATACAGTACCAGTACTCAAGAAAATTTACTTCCGAATCTGGACATACGAATGTGTACTTTAAGCCGAATTACGCATTGTAGTATGGTTCACGAAATTCCGATGCCCTTGGAGTATCCTCTGATGTCTTGTTTCTTTTATGGCACAGTGTAAGCTCTTTTAATGTTTTACACCTACGAAGATAAGGGCTTCCTGCATCATCGTAGCTGCACAAGTGCGGTGACACCTGTTTCTGGCGCTCTCTGGCAACTACTGAAAAGAACCTATTTGTAACAGGTCACGGGAAAATATTTCGAATTGTTGTTTGAAAAGCGTTACTTTCAAAGTAAATTTCCTTTTATGCAAGATGAATTATGTGCTAGAATGTATGATGAATTTCTTAAATCACAGAGCGTTTGACTCTCATTCAAAAATCAAATCTTTGAGGACGTACATTTAGAAAAATTTTGAGCTCAGAAGATCAAACATTTATGTCTTTATTCAAAAGTTTACTGACATAGTTGTGTGTTGTACCTTAAAGTGTAACACGTGCAAAAAAATCAATATTATATGTGAAAGCTTAGCTTCTCTTGCAGCTTATTAATCTCAGAGACCAATATTGTACGTGAAAGCTTTTCTTTTCTTGTAGTAACGCTGTGTATGTTAATTTAAACCATTACCTTTAGCTATTTGTGTGTACGAGCTACTTAACACTGATATTGCTATTGGCTGACTACGTCACGTATCCTATGCTAGAAGATCCACTGTCATCGGCTGGCGAGATCATGTGACGAGCTATGACTGGCTACAAGAGCGCATTACAATCTTGATTTCAATGCTTCAGAAAGTAACATGAGGCGTTTGGTGGAATTTAAATTTACACTTTAGTAATACGAAAGTATGCAGCGTACATGTTGCTGCACATCAAAGATCTTTTCCAAAACGTGTTTTTTTACTATAACCATTCAAATGATTGATAAGTTTCACAGTTCTGAGGAAAAGTATACTGTCACTTGACAGGGAAGAAGTGTATTTTCACCCGAGAGACAGTGTAATTTTAACCGGGAAATCCGGGAAAAATCCGGGAATATTTTTTCTTGTCCACGTATACACCCTGTTAATGTTAAAAGAAAAGGATGCCCTTAACAGCAGTAGAAAGATAGAAAAAGAGGTAGGAAAAGTTAGAGCATCTGGAAGAAGCTAGAAAAAGTCAACAGAAGCATTAAAGTTTCCGCATTTGAGTCCACATAAACAATGACTTATCAGAAGAAAGAAGAGCTAAAACTAGGGAGAGAATTAGAAAACATAGTGTAATGTAAGCTGCAAAATCAGCAACATAGTAAAGCTGGTTTTTCGTTGTATAAGTGTGCTATGTAAACCTGTGACTCAAGCTGATTGTTGCTTGCCATCGTCACCACGGTGTAAAATTGTAGTTGTTGATCTGTTCAGTGACTTGTGTGGAAATTCATCAAACAGAAAGTCTGAAAGGTCCAGTTGTGGCAGAAGTCCACAAGATAGACCATAGTGCTAGGTGCTTGGTACCTGGTTTCTACTGTTGTGACGACAGTTGCCAATCACCGAGCAGGAAGGACACAATAGTGATCAGAGAAAATAATGATGAAAAGACAGTTAACATTCATCACTTAGTCATGTCCATTATGTAAACATATGAGGTATTCTAACAGGAACACCCTGACATTCAAATTGGGAAACCTTAAGTTTGCAGAGCTATGGCCACCACATGTTTAAGTAAGCAGCAGACTACCTCATGAAGTATGTTTGTGCAAATATCACTAAAATTTCATAATGCTATCGGCAGCCTTCATAGGAAACATGATAATACTCCAGCTTATTGCAACATATTTGTATTGGCCATTATGAGCCAGTTTTGTTGGCAGATTGAATGTAAATTGTCAAAATGGTAAAGTTTTAAAGTAGCCTATAAAATTGAACTGGAAATTGTGAATTTATCAGGCTATATTTGGAAGATGGAAGAAAACAATTCTAAAATTATTAAATTCAAAGAAGGCTCTACAGCTGATATAGCGAAACAGAAAATTTCCATAATTCCTCAGTATCTTGTTCATCGATATACAAAAAGAGCCTGTCTGCATCTTATCAACAAGAGGAAATGGTTCTGAACCAAGATTCTAAGGAGTTTCTATTGCCACATATTGGCTCTGCCGAAAATTACATTTCTGTTTATCAAGATGAGGTGTAAAGTGCATGTTGAGTAGAAGCACGTGTTAGTAATTTCACTGTGCTACTGTGGCATTCAGGTTCTCGTCATACAGTTGTTTCAGACAGCTTAACACATTCCGAGGATACTGTGAATACATTAGCAAGGTACTGTCAACTATACCTGAAAATTTGAAGGTAGTTTCAATGAAGTTGATGGATCTGCCCTGCAATTTAAAAACAAATATATTATAGCCACTGCATGTCAACATCAGTCATTCCTCAAAGTGGAAATCTAGTGGAACTTTATTGCTGCATTCTACGGTAAAGTAGCTATAGGTGGAATTGGTGCACTTGTGAAAAGGCAAGTGTGGAATGCAGTAAAAAAGTGGAAATTCATAGTAGATGATGCATTAACTTTTGCTCAGGCAGCTGCATGTAGGCTACCAAAACTATGCAGGTTTGTCATATGTCCACTGATGAAACTTAATCAGGCTCAAATATTTTCTTCAGCCTCATCAGTACGAAACATAAAAATCATTCACTGCTTTCAGTACAAGAAAGGAGTACTATAAACATATCTGCTGTCTTTGAAGAATTTCCCTGGTGCAGATCATCATACTGAAAGAACTGTAGAAAGTGTGAACACTGGAGACAGGTACAAAGTGGAATATGATGGTAAATTGTATGTTGGAGAAGTACATGCAGTTTTTGGAAATTTTTACTAATCAGTGCAATGGAACATGCTGGTCACTATTGGAAATGGCCGGCAAAATGTGATGAAATTCTGTTTACAGAGGACAAAATTATAAAGGAAATTGATCCATCTGATGTCAATACAAGTGATATTTTCAGTCCTCTGGCTTCTCACTGAATTTACACTGTATTTTCCCAGTGGTTAAAAAGTGAAATGTTAATGTTAAGTTCATCTTATTTGGTAAATAACATCATACTTTTTTCTCTGCTTGCAAGAAAATGTTTTTCCAACGATAAGTAGCAAGTAACGTGAGTCACGCAATATTGAGTCACATGCTCTTTTCAGAGTATTACAGTATTTTACATGGTATGAATATTTTTAAAAATCTGTGTCTGTGTCATTTGAATGCCAATCGAATATGCATTTTCTCTGATGAAAACCAATTCCAGGCTCTTAATAGTTTGAAGATACTTCTGATCTAAAATGAACATTAACAATAGGATGTCTCAAATTTGTAACTTTAGTCACAATATAAATTACATTCTTGTTCTTTAATTTTAATTCTTTTCCCTGCTCAGATATTAATTCGAGATCTTTGCCTGAATAACATAATATATAATAATGATTTGCAAAAGAAAATATAGGTTTATAGATTGATAAAAGGTGAACATAATAATACACAGATTTCAAAACGTAACAGTCACCATGGAATCTCCCTACAGCAGTTTGTTAGATAAAACTAACCAGTATTACTGATAGTCAAGAATGTCTTCTTCAGAGAAATATATAGGCTGCAGTATGCGATTCTCCTTAGTCCGTTGATAATCATTCCTACATGTCGGGGATTACTCTGAATTGGGTATAAAACTACAGATAAAGATGCATGAAAAACTCCTTAAAGTAACAACTGAATTAAAAAATGCATATTAAGTTGTGGGCCATGGACTAAAAACAAAAAGGAAGAAACTAGGTGTAGAAGTTAAGTATTTCCAATGCAACATGTGCGTATAAGACCAGTAAAAATTCTGTTCTATTCTTACCTATATTGATAAGAACATAGTTATAATCCTCTTGAATTATACTGTACATAGACATTTTCAAAATACACTATATGATCAAAAGTATCCGGACACCCCCAAAAACATGTTTTTCATATTATGTAGATTGTGCTGCCACCTACAGCCAGGTACCCCATATCAGCAACCTCAGTAGTCATTAGACATCATGGGAGCAGAATGGGGCACTCTGCAGAACTACAGATTTCGAATGTGGTCAGGTGATTGGGTGTCACTTGTGTCATATGTCTGTACGTGAGATTTCCACACTCCTACTCCTAAACATCCCTAGGTTCACCGTTTCTGATGTGATAGTGAAGTGGAAAGTGAAGGGATACATACAGCACAAAAGTGTACAGGCCGACCTCTTCTGTTGACTCACTGCGACCGCCGACAGTTGAAGAGGGTCGTAATGTCTAATAGGCAGACAACTATCCAGACCATCACACAGGAATTCCAAACTGCATCAGGATCCACTGCAAGTACTATGACAGTTAGGTGGGAGGTGAGAAAACTTGGATTTCACGGTTGAGCGGCTGCTCATAAGCTGCACGTCACGCCGGTAAATGCCAAATGGTGCCTCGCTTGGTGTGAGAAGCTTAAACATTGGATGATTGAACAGTGGAAAAATGTTGTTGAGTGATGAATCACGGTCCACAATGTGGAGATCCGATGACAGGATGTGGGTATGTCATATGCCAGCATTACCGATGGAGGGTTCCACGAACTTGTAAGTCACTTTCGGCCAGGTGTCCGGATAGTTTTGATCACGTAGTGTAGATCCACAAGCATTTATATAGTGGAATACTACAGTCCCCACTTTAATCTCTCTTTCTCCATCTTGAAAACTGAGGCCAACTATATAATGTATTAGTTACTTTGATGGATGCAAAAACACACACATAACTATCACTGTAGGGTAGTATACCATAATTCAGTGCTCCAAAGGACCAAAAGCCATCAAAATTAGTTTCCATTTTATGTGATTTTGAGACTACATTGAGACTCTTCATAATCTGGAATTGTAAATCATTTCATCTCATTGTACTCTTTTTCACAGTGAATGTCAGATTTATTGCGTACATGGTGGCTCATTTACGTGTCCCCTTAATAAATTGAAAATATTACCACTGAACTGAATCTCAAAGTAACAGTGGAAACTGTTTTTATCTGATTGCTTATTTTTTCAGCATTGGTTCGCAAGGAAACTATCTGGACAAAAAGGAAACAGACAAGGCAACTACTGAGCCAGGCTTCATGGTAAGTGACCTCTGTTGTTTCATTAATTTCTGTGGGCAGAATGCTTTGTGAATAAACATAGTCATGTTGCTGGAAGCATGGATAATTGTCTAATAAAAGAAATAAAGTAATCTGTAAATGTTGATTATAACATTTCATAATGATGTTTTGAGTTAAACACCACATAAGATGAAAAGTTTAAATTTAATGTTTATCAAATGTGCAGAAATCTTGCTGTGCCACTCAGTTGTTTGAATGTATTCCAGTATTTTAAATGTCACCTTTTATGTACAACGAAAGAATAAAGATGACATTCAAGTGAATATTAGCAGTGTCATTAAATTTAAAAGTGGAACAGATGCCGGTTGCACATTGATTTATCAGTAATTTAAAATAGTTATTTTGAAAATGTGTTGGAGACGTCTACTGTGTTTTCTGGTCTGAGAAGTTAGTTTCGTAGTAACATTTATGCTAGCAGCTCGCAGATATACTTTCGATTTTCATGAAAAACTATTTTTTTGTATGTTCTGCCATTTTATCCTGTGTGTTTGAACTATGTAGGTGAATTGGAGATAGGGATACTGGCTTTTGTATTTTGGGGGGGGGGGGGGGGGTGTGTCGTTGGTCTCGTGGTCCAGGGTTGAGCTGTATGGGTTAACTGTAGATTAGGATACTGTGATAATTTTGTGTGATTTGTTTGAAATTTGTCAGGTGTTTTTCCAGTGTGTTGCGTCTGGAATGGTGTTTCTTTTATTGTTAAATTTTTAGTTCAGCCCCAGCCGGAACCCACCATTTCCAGCAGTTGTTCCACTAATTTTATTTGGTTTAGTCAGTGTTTCAGTTTATGTGTACTTGTATTTTTGTGGATGTTATTATTGATGTTTTGGTCGTCATGATGGATGTGCTCGAAATGAGGTTTTCCGCAAGATGTGACATCATTGGTCAAAGCAGACAGGTGGCATCCCAGTGTCTGGTAATCCCCAATTCCCTTTGAATATGTAAACAAAATTTCAGTAGGACTTAGAGCACTAAAGTTGCACTTCAAATGTCATTAAGAGATAGACACATCAAAAGTTTTGCATCACCCTAGTTCCCAGAACTCCTGAAGATAGATGTTTACTGTGGATATTGTATCACAGACACAGTCCCTTTGACTGTTCAGAGATGTCACTAAAATGCTCAAAGGTGTAAACAACCATGCATGAACAGTGCCTATTAGACTGATGAGGTCAGACAGCTGATCAGTTCGTCATTCCACCAGGAAGGAGGTACACGGCTCGTGTTGTCTGTAGTTCAACCGTGCCAAGACGGTCAGTACCACGGTTCGATCAAGTCTGCATTGTTACTTTGTGCCAGGAAGAGCTCTCAACAAGGGAAGTGTCCAGCTGTCTCGGAGTAAACCAAAGCGATGTTGCTCGCACATGGAGTAGGTAGTGAGAGGCAGGAACTTCCGATGACATGCCTCGCTCAGCCTGCCCAAGAGCTACTACTACAATGGATGACCTTTACCTACGGATTATGGCTCGGAGGAACCCTGACAGCAACACTTCCATGTTGAATAATGCTTTTTGTGTAGGCACAGGTCATGTTAAAACTCACTGTGCACAGTAGGCTGCATGATGCGCAACTTCACTCCGGACGTCCGTGGCGAGGTCCATCTTTTAAACCACGGCACCATGCGGCGCAGTACAGGTGGGCCCAACAACATGCCAACATGTGATGATTCAGTGATACATAGCATAGCCTGAGGTCAAGGTTAATTTGAATGGTTATAATTTTGATTGTGAATTGGTATAGTCATCAAACAGGAAGCCATGAGAATAACTGTACTATTTGTTGTGACATTTATTTAAAGTCTGTTGATTATGTGGTTGTGGTTTGTTCGCCAGATTGATGATGTTATTGGTCAGTCGAGATAGATGCGATTTTTTTCAGACAATTCCTTTAATAGTGACTATATTAAAATTTGATACGAGCTAAAACCTAGAAGAAGATGAGTCTTATAAAAATAATGGAATGTTCTAGAATGGCTGGGTAACAGTTCTGAAGACTTCAACATTAGTCAAACTTTGAAATTTATCCTGATACACTTTTTAAATGCCATATTTAACTCTCACACCATGTGGCATGTTAGTCACTGGCTGAAAATTTTGTGGCTTTCAAGAGTTGTTTAGATACATAATCATTGAAAGCCACCTATGTGGCCAAACTTAATAAAACTTTAGTTGGTTTGTATTTTGTGTAGTTAACAGATGGCACACTCCATTTGTCGAATATTCTCTTGTTCCAATCACTCCTCTACCAGTGCTTTTCAGGTAGTCATGCATGTTGTTGTTGTTGTTGTTGTTGTTGTTGTGGTCTTCAGCCCTGAGACTGGTTTGATGCTGCTCTCCATGCTACTCTATCCTGTGCAAGCTTCTTCATCTCCCAGTACCTACTGCAACCTGCATCCTTCTGAATCTGCTTAGTGTATTCATCTCTTGGTCTCCCTCTACGATTTTTACCCTCCACGCTGCCCTCCAATGCTAAATTTGTGATCCCTTGATGCCTCAAAACATGTCCTACCAACCGATCCCTTCTTCTAGTCAAGTTGTGCCACAAACTTCTCTTCTCCCCAATCCTATTCAATACCTCCTCATTAGTTATGTGATCTACCCACCTTATCTTCAGCATTCTTCTGTAGCACCACATTTCGAAAGCTTCTATTCTCCATGCATTATCATCCATAAAAATGAAGTCAGGGACATGTGCCCTGAAAAGATGAACGTGAGATTAGCAAAGTGTCATAATAACATTGACGGGTGACTGTACCGTGTTCAGATTTGTAGGTCAATATGACCATGCAACATTATGCTCCCCACATCGTAACATTTGGACCGCCAGAACGATTGTTTTCTGATGTTCCTGGGTTTATTGTATGGTCCCCCACCTCTTCTTGCCATATGAGGGTACATTCAGCATTATCAAACTCTATCATTTGGGTGGTCCAATTGTTATGGTGTAGGGAGGCATAATATTGCATGGTATATGGTACACTCAACATTTGTGTGACACTGTACTCCTTCCTTATGAGTGTGTTTTCAAGGGTGCATTCAGCTCTGATGTAATTTCTGTTAATGACACTGCATGACAGCCTCAAACAGTACAGGTGGAGGAACTCCTGGAACTATTGAAATGAAGCGAATGCACTGACCTGCCCATTCCCCTGACTTAAATCTCATTGAGCATGTGTGGGATGCATTAGGGAGATGTATTGCAGCATGTCCCCATGCGTCCACTACGATCCAGCAGGTGTCGAGGGCACTGGTGGGTAATTGAATGCCCTACCACAAGACATCCTTGCTGACTTTGTGACTTAAGTGTAATTATTGTCGTTGAGTGAAAATGCCAGGTCTATTTATTTGATTGCGTATTTCTGTCAGCTGCCTTCTGTAGTATATTGTAGCAGTGCTTTCCATGTATGGTTCAAGTTTCATTGAGCTGTGATACTTCGCAGTGACAGATAGTTAAGTCCCAGGCTTTGCACTTAAGTGTATTTACACAGCAGCTACTGAGAACATGACTACATAAATAGAGAATTTGACTTATTATTTCAGAAGTGTCAGTATGCTGAAAATGAGTGATGAATTAATATAATAGTCACTTCTGTGTAAAAATAGTCCTGCAGTGTTGAAGCATTTAGATTAATGATGTTTTTCGAACAGCTTTTACTGTAGATTACATGTTGACTCGTAGTCACATTCCTGTTGTATGGATTCTTCTCGTCGATTGACAGTACATATAAGTTGTACATTTTGCCTCCTCATCTGTTTATCATCATTGGTGTTATCTAGATTCTTGATATTCTGGCACGCTTTCATAAGGATTCATATACAGTGTTATTTTCCTGCTTTGTTGTATTCTGTATTTTACATTTGAGCTGACCAGTCCACTTCTGTCAATAATGCCCCTAGATATTTAAGTAATTTTTCTTGTCTCATAACTACTATCATTGATGTGTGCATCAGATCCACTGTCACTATGCACTATCAGCTATTCTGTTTTTGTTGGATTCATGTATAGTCCCTATATGGCATATTACTGATAAAGATGTCACAAGATAGATCGCTTTCATCTTGCCCTAGCCCCCCAGGGGGCCTGCAGCTCTTTTGCAGGTACATGTGTGGCACATGCAGGCCTACGAGCTATTGCAGCATCTCTTCTTGCCTGGGCTGCATTCCCTTCCCCATATCCACTCCTTCCCAGTCTAACTCATACCCTTCCGGCCTCCCCCCAGCCCTTCCCCATGCCTATGCCCATCTTTCTCCCTTGGCGTATCCATTTACGTTGACATGGATATTCCTGAGGTTCTGATGTTTCTTTACAATCTTGACTCATGTTCCCACACACTACCTTTTTTCCCAGCTTTTTGTGGTTCCTGTGGGTTTGATCTCCCTTTCTAAATTGTTTTCATAGTGTGAGACATTGGGGAAAGACTCCCTCCCTTCCATCCCCAACATGGGTTCCTCTCCTCCCCCTCCTTCCCCACGTCCCACCCTGCTGTAGCCCCCACTCCTCGCCCCCCTGCTAGGTCACGAACGTGGTATCCAGTCCCTATGGTGGGACTGTTACGTCCCCCATAGGGATCACACTTCTGGTACCTGAGCTGTCACTGCCTTGCGTATGCCTAGGAGTGGTTGATCATCTGTTTGGGGCACTGCTGTGCCAGGTGCCACTTGATGCAGCTGGGTGACACCCACGGAGTGAGCCCCAGATCAGAATGGGTGGTACCAGGGCAGATGCTCTGCACATGAAGCATACTGAGCTCCAAGCTTCTGGCTGCTCTGCTGTGGCCATCTCTTGTGATAGGAATGATTCTCTCTCTGCTCCCTTTTGCTTCCTCAGCCTTCCCCTCCTAGGCCACTGGCTTGGAGTGAAACCTTTTCCCCATTCTTGGTTTATTCCAGGACAGAAACAGACACTTTTGCGACTACCATATAGCTCTGTCTTTTGAGAACACAATGAAGATAAGTTTGGTGAAGTTGACTCCTTTTAGTAAGATGCGACTTGGTTCCCTCCTAATCAATACGTCTTCTGCCAGTCAGTCACCTTCTCTTTCCACTTGTAGGCACGTAAGAGACATCCCAGTGAGCATTACTCCTTACCAATCCTTAAATATGACCCAGGGCGTTATTTTCCACAGGGACTTCCTCTTTCAATCTGATGAGAGCCCACGATTAATATGGCACGGCGGTGTTAGTTTCATCAAGCGAGTCCAATAGTGTTGACACTTCGTGACAGTATATTTGTGGACACTGATAGCACTCACACTGACTGGGCTGTTGGATGTGCCTTTGTTGTTGGCACAGACGTTTTTCCAGTATTGGCTTCCAGAACACTGCTCAGTGTTTGCAGCAGAACTCTTTGTTCTGTATTAGGCCATGCAGTATGTCCGGCGACACAGGCTGTTCCCTTGCATCATCTGCTCCAACTTTCTCAATGCATTTCAAAGCATCCGTGTATTGTTCACCGTCCACCCCTTAGTGCAGCGGCTCCAGGAAAGCTGTCACTTGCTCACTCTTGATGGAGCCACTGTGACGTTTATGTGGTTTCTTGGTCACGTTGGTCTGACAGGAAACGAGGCCATTGATATTGCTGCCAAGGCTGCAGTACTCGTACCTTGGCCCGCTAGTTCTTCCATTTTCTCTAATCTCTGTGTTGCCATCTGTCAGGAGGTGGTGAACTGCTCTTCCCTTCATGTGAACAAGCTGCGGGGAATTAAGTCCCTCCCAACAGCTTGGACGACCTCCTCTCAGCCATCTCGCCGGGATGTGTATTGGGCACTGTCTTTTTAGTCTTCACCATTTGTTAACTGATGCGTCTCCTCCACTTTGTGCTCATTGCCCTCAACCTTTTGACAGTTCGCCATTTCCTGACGGGATGCCCTTTTTACATTCTTATTTATGTTTGTTGTTTGAGTTATTGGTCATTTTAGTGAATGATGCATGGGCTGTCCACCGTGTTTTACTTTTTATCCACTGTAGCAATATGGTGCTGGACATTTAATCTTCAGGGCCTCTGTTTCTCTGTGGCATATTGTATAGACCTTTCTCGACATTCCTGTTTTTAGCTGTCTTTCCTTTTATCGATTGGGGTTTACGTGTAGTCGTTTTTAACTCCTTTCTTTGTCTTTGTGTTCTATGGTTCTGACTTTGCATAATACCTAGTTGTTTTTGCACCCTAAAACAAAATACAGTTGATGGACATCCACAACAAGATTTCATTTTTACCAAGTAGTAAACAATTTTTCACAGGTTCACATTGTTCACCTAAACTTGCCATGATAAAAACTAAACAAGAAAAAAGCAGTACTAACAGAAACAAATCACTGCAGATGAGCAGAACAAGTCAGATCTACAACGCAGAGAGCACTGAACTGGGAATGAGTTGCGCTATACATGCCTAGTGGCAGAAATGCATGCTATGCAGGCTTGGCCCAAGGCAGTGGTGTTTTTAATACCCACTCGTATACATTGATGGAAGAAAGAAAAAATACTTTCTGTGCTGCGTGATTGATTCAACTGAAATTGCGCTGTATATGTTTCAGAAGTGACTATACTGGCAGAGGCAAAGACTGAGGGAGGGAGTTCACAAGTGGCCTGCATGCACTTTGGGAAACTTCAGATGGTGCAGATGTAACTCTGGTGGTCAGCGGCTTCTAGCTGCCAGGACACAGTCAGATCCTGGGAGCAAGAAGTGCAGTCTCTGATATTGTGTTGCATTTCTCACTTTTCATTTCGCAACATGGTGTCAAAGACCGGGCTCCCAGCTGACACTTAGCAAATTGATGTGCAGCAGACAGCAGCTATATAGAGGTAACAAATATATGAGAAGCTCCCTCATAGCAAGTATGATAGAATTCCTTTACTTACTGTATCCTGCACCATAGTTCAGGGACATTGTCGACTGAATAGTCCAAAATTACAGCATGTACACTGTTACTGTGTTGGTGTTAACTGAAAACTCTGAAGTAAAGTAATTAGTGTCTTTGTTGTTTATTCAATCGAAATAATACACTATGACCATACCAGATACAACTTCCTGATAATGAAACAAAGTAGATGTAGCAATAAAAACTTGCTGCACTTTATCTTTGTAACGCAGTATTCATGTATGAAACACTACGTTACACTGTTCAGTGGTAGTTCAGCAATACATGTGACATTGTCTGTACACATGTAAGAACCGTGTGTAAACAATTGTCAGTTCTCGACTAGGTATTCATAATAGCACACTTTTGTGATTATTAAAAACTTCATGGATTACAGCTAAATGGTAATTTCATACAAAAGGAAAAGTAAATATTATAGTCAATTGGACTGGGGTTTAGAACTAATATATCCATATACAAAACTTTGTTTTGTGTTTTGTTATATAAAAGGCAACACATTGTTGATGTCTTACGTTTACCTGCAAGTTTGTTTCTACAAATTTCTATGTAGCTACCACTTACAAATTGTTGAACAAAGTGTAAAATTTAACACGTCTTCCTTTAAGTACAGGACATGTAAAATAGGAAGAAAACTGATTGTACTTGGAAAACATAGGGCTACAATATTGTGGGTAGTGATTTTGGAAGCATGACATGGTTTAAGGATGGGTGATATCCAGAAATGGTATATCATTGAACTAATGACTTCTGAAATGTATAATTTTGAAAGAAACTTGTTACTTTCTCAGAATTGGCACTAAGCAGTTTACAAAACTGCTTAGATAGTTCTGAACATTCAGTTTTGAATTCTTCATGTTTCATAATGTAGAACTTCGAAACAAATTACTTTAATGGAATTGGCAAAAAACATGCTACAAAACTGGATAGATGGTATGTCCTGAAGATTTAATTCTGACTTATAGATTTTGCGTAGTGGCAATATGTCTGGGCACACAGTTTCTGATTTTCTCATTCCCGTGATTTGAAATAAGAGTGAAAATTTCTGTTGAAGATAAGAATTTGCTCTAAAGTGAATATTAGGACAATGCAAAACCATCCACCAACTACCCATCTGTAATTTTTGAGGAAGAACTATGGCATCTTTCTTTTAATATTTGTTGCTACCAAATAGAAAAGTTAAATCTCGAAGAAGTTTATAGAAAGCTGGTACTTGTTGGCATGAACTGAATAAGGACTAATGAAAATATCTGTGGGTGCAATGATTATTTACTTTTTATGAATATGCAGGAACAGTCATATCAGTTGTTATCAATTTACATCTGCCATGTATTCGAACTGGAGACAAATACACGCACAGTGAATTTGGCACTATCAAAAAGAAAAATTGAATTGCAAAGATCCTCAAACTAAAGTTAAGTAAGCATTATTGATGTTCCTAGAGCCACCTGGTCACTTGATTTGACCGCACAAGCCTAAGTTTTCACAAACTGAAATCTAAGAGGGCATGCTGAAAAGAAATGTCTCCAAATTTTATATGAAAACTCTTAAAGCTATATAAATAAAACAAACATTGTTAATATTCTATATATTCATTCTTCATGTCAACATATTTGCAGCCTTCTGCCGCTGACAGACAAAGAATTGTAGCATGTGAGTGCTGCAATATCTACAACAATCCTGACACCTGGGATTCACTGTCATCAATCATCTTCAGTACAGATTTTCATCTGATTCTGAAACTTAAAGAACAACTTCGAAGACTTCTCTTTAATAGTGATGAAGAAGTGCAAGTGAAGGCTGTGGCTCTGTCGACGAAGTCCAAATTCTAGTGACAGTATCAACACTCATTGGGAAGTGTTAGTTTCCACGGTGACTGTGTTAAGAAATAAATATATAGGCATGAAGAATAGATATAGAATGTTAATATCCTTTGTTTTATTTAAGAAGCTTTAAAAGTTTTCATGTAAAAAAAACTCGGCGACATTACTTCCCAGCACACCCTCGTACATCCACATATATACTCTGCTAAGCACAAATCAGTGGGTGGTGAGTGTATCTGGCCTGTTGCCATGTCCTTCCTTAGTCTTCCAACAACTTACGGTGCATGGGAAGGACAACTTTTGCTATGCCTAGATATCAGATCTGATTTCATATTTTGCTCTATCTTTTGTGTTGGCTCTACTTCAGAACCTTTACTTAAGAGTTGCACCTAGTCTAAATTACAGAATCACAGGAAGGACTCAAACTTGGATTTCCTGATTGTAGTGAGCAGTGGCCTTAATAATTTCGGCAATCCGTGCATGCTTCATGGCCAGACCCGAACATCAATATGTTGTCATCCATTCGTCATTAACGTGTACTGATACACCTCCTGTTAATTCCTGTACAAGGGAGAATGTTAATTCAAAGTCCACACTGCAATATCGTCAATTACAGAAATGTTTCACTTGTGTGTCAGATGTATATGCATTGATGGAAGAATGGACAAGTTACTTCCTATGCTGTATGATTGATGCCACAGTTGTTGCATTATTTATGTTTCAGGAGTGATTGTAATTGCAGAGTAGAAGGCTGAGGGAGGTGGTTTCATGAACGACTGCGTGCACTGCTAAAATCTTCAGCTGGTTCAGACGTGACTGGTTGTCTGCCTGGAGCTGCCAGCGCACAGCCAGATCTAGGCAGTGATGAGCCCAGTGTTTGTCGCCATGTTGCGTTTGTTGCATGTCATTTCGTAACATGGCGGCAAACACTGGGCTTCTTACTGACGTGTTGCAAATCGCCGTGCAAGAAGTGTGCATCTACTAGATAGAGGTAAGAGACATATGAGAAGTTCTCTTACAATAAGTGTGAAACAGTTTCTTTCCTTGCCATTCCCTGCATCATGCTTGGGTGACAATGTGAACTTAAAAAGTCCCAAAGACAGTTCTTGGAGTAGATAGGGATTTTGCGTTAATGGAAAAATGCTGAAGTAAAATAATTACAGCTTCTTGGCAGTTTATTAATTCAAAATGTGTACTGTGATGCCAGATAATTCTTCCTGATGATTACTCAGTATTCATACAGGCAACACAAAATTACTCTCTTCAGTAGTAGTTCACCAGTACATCTAACATAGTATCTATACATCTAAGAAACCTGTCAGGACTGTAGAAGCAGATCTTAACCATTTTCTTTTTTACAAGTGCACCCTTTGGTGATAATTAAAAAAAAATCATGTGTTTTAATAGTTATAGATAAATGGTAATGTCAAAGATAATTTAAGAACCTAAATATTTTAGTCAGTCACACTATTATTTAGGGCTAATAAATCTTTGTGGAAAACGATTGTATTGTTTTTTTTGGGTATAATAAATCTTTGTACAAAATGATTCTTGTGTTTTGCTGCAAAAAAAGAACCACCTTTTAATGTCGTAAGTTCATCCCCAAGTGTGTGTTGCAGAATTTGCATATAATTGTAATTTATAAATTAGTAAACAAGGAGTAGAATTTAGAGTATGTTCCTTAGAGTACAAAGCATGAGAATAAAAAATTTATACTCGGGACACTTCATGCTACAATACTATGAAGAGAGATTTCAGAAACATAGCACCGTATAAGAATTGGCGATGTCCAGAAATAGTATAACATTTCAGTAATTAAAACTTCCGGGCTAAGAGACCGTGGTCCAATCGTAGAAATACTTCACCCTGACGTTTCGTCGCCAGCTGCGGGCAACATCATCTGAGGTGAATCTACGACTGACTGCTAGGCTGTGGAGGTCCTGTTTGTATAGAGCGTGTAGAGGGTGCCACCACGCATCACGTGTTGTCAACAGTAAAACTATCTCTGGCTGGCGTCAGTACTCTCGATCGAAGGTAATCGATTGTCACATCTTTGGTACAAAGTCGATCGCCATATCTTATCTAACTTCAAGCCTTCTTCTTTCCTGTTAAAATTATTGTGGTGTTTAAAAATCTCTACAGCCTCTCTATACATACGTGCATAATAATGCGATGTCTTAGCTAGCACGCTCGTCTCACTAAATGCTGCTGCCTCTGCGGCCCTGGCCGTGCTGCACCATTGCCCAGGACTGAGGCGTGCTGGCATGCTGTTCATTGTAGGCCAGTGACGACTGGCCACAAATGTTGCAGTACATAGAAGAGACTGCTGTGGACATCTACAAGCAGCTGGCAATGGAACTGCCAAGCTCACAATCCACACTGGCATTAGGGAACAGTTTGGGGTGACACTGTGTGTGTGTGTGTGTGTGTGTGTGTGTGTGTGTGTGTCATTACAGGCATGCGACACGATGAGAAAAAATATGTAAGTGGAGCAGGTACAAACACGATCATTTTAGGGATGATATGGGCTGCAAACGGGGGAAATCCGCTGGTATTTCAACTGTCACAAACAGCACCTTCTTGGCGTGGCGCCTAAGAACAAACATCTGGAAAATGGTGAACCCGGTCAGCTTATCACATTACTGTTATGAGAATATACTTAAACTGGTTAAAGAATAGTGAAGCACTGAGGTGCGGAATATCCCTCTCTCATCAGAGAATGTGGAGATTGGATGCTTGTTGCTCTGTAAAGCAGGACAGGTGGCAGCTTATGGCATATCTGATGACAGACTACAATTGTGATGCAGGTAAAATTGTTTTCCAGCACACCATTCAGTTCACATTTTTGAACGTGGGACTTCACAGCAGACAATCTCTAAGCATTCTCTTGTTGACTTTGTCAACTAAGATTTCAGTAGGCACTGTCTCATGTAAATAGGATATTGGATTAGTGGGAACATGTTGCCTGGCCAGATGAATTGCATTTCTTTTTATCCCAGGTCAGTGTTCCTGTCCATATACGCCATCATCCATACGAATGGCTTCTCAAAACGTGCACTGCTTCACGGATGCACATTTATGGATTTGAGAATATTCACCTGGCCATCCTTGGGGCCTGTGGCACTGATCAGTGGTACCGTGACAACTGTGGACGAGCGGGCATCTTTATCCCTTCATGCTCGATGTTTTCCATAAGTGATGAAATATTCCAGCAGGAAAACTACCCATGTGCCAAGACCAGAATCATGATACAGTGGAATGTTAATGAATACACGTTGTCTTGGCCACCAAAATTTGAATGACTAGAACTTGGTGGAAAATATGTGGGGGAAAATATGTGGGGGAAAATATGTGGGGGAAAATATGTGGGGGAAAATATGTGGGGGAAAATATGTGGGGGAAAATATGTGGGGGGTGTATTGGATGCCAGGTCCACACCCCCAAATCACTGACCCATTCTACATGGGAATCATGTGACCTGTGCATAAACATCTGATACCTCTGGTGATCTGCCAAGGACTTCCATAGTTTATGCTTCACTAAGCTGCTGCTGGACTGCATCCACTCTGTTAAGCAGAGGCTCACAATGTCTTGGCTGCCTGTCTGCCCCCACAGTGACCTTGACCCTACTCAGGACATGTATATCGCAGTGAGTAGAAGGAATCTGATCAGCTATACAAGGGATGTCTTTGTGAAGGTATTACTATCAAAAAGAACAAGTTGCATTGCTAAAGTCCTGAAAGCGAATGTGTTAAAAGTAAGTATTCTGAACCTGGTACCTATTACTGGTGTTGCTGTGTTGTTGAGATGTTGATTTCTCACATGTTCACTTGATGTGACTCTACATAACTCAATTTTCACAAGCTAATGCCTACATATATGCTCAGTGGAGGAGGTACTTCTGTCCCGATATCTATGTCCCTCCTTTGTTTTCCAGTGACAAATGGTGCATGGGAGAGTCTGCTTTTGTGTGCCACTTAAGTTTGCTTAGGACAGGCATACCTTGGTATTTTAGGTTTATTACAGATTTTTCTCTTTCAATTTTTCTGTACGCATCCTCTGTGAATAACCCCTAGGAGCTGTATCATTTATATATGCCATAATCAGTAACAGGCCTTGGATATAATCTGAGTAGTCATGTAACAGTTTCTCACCTGACGTTTTTGCCCCTTTAAGGATTATATGTGGTAGGAACTCCTGAATCCTGTCAGACGCTCTGATACTTCATAAGCATGTATTTTTGTTTCCTGAGCAACAGTGTGAAACTGTAATGGCTCTTACAGGAGTTAAGGAAAACGTGACACTGTTGTCCTCTGCCCTCTGGATCCTGTGGTCAGGCAGAGCAAGCTGAGTTCACAAGATAACTGCTTGTAGAAACTGTGCACAAAGCTGTATCTTCTGTTATCCCTGCAAGTCTTTCTACTGTGCTTTGTTTGATTTTCATTGACCTTTCACATGTGATACTGACTCCTTCAGATATGCCCAATTTTCGTACAGGGGCCCCGTGTGATGTAGGACAAATGCTAGTACATAGTCTTAGTACATTGTCATTATGTAATGTAACTGTACATGCCCTGCTGAAGTAATTCAAAGCATTTACATTTACTGAGTAGTTTAAATTATGTGAATCAGAATTCTTGCTTTTCATTTCATAAAACACTATATCCACATCTCTCCTGTGCATTACAGTGAACAGTTCTTTAGCACACAGTGTCTGAACAGTGAGCAGTGCAGAGTCTGGGCGTTCAGTGTCTGTAGTGTAACATGTTCATTGAAGTGTCACTTCACAGCAATCAGCAGCTGGACAGTACGTGGGTGTCTTTCATTTCAACCTGTACTTTGAAAAATGCCAACTACTGCCCTAAATACATTTTTAGAACATTATCTAGCTTTAACTCTGATGGTGTAGTCCATTAATTTTCTGCAGTCTTCTTTTATAAACAACAAAAAATACACAGTGTACTCGGCTAAGTCAGGAGCATTGGAACCTGAGAACTTTGCGCATGACTAAATGTGCCAACACAGTTCTCACATCGCCTGGAAATTTTATTAAGACTTTTCAAATGCTTCCCAAGAGCCCATAACAACACTGATTCTGAATAAAAATTAAAACATCTACAGATGCAAAGACTGGAATACTATTGAGGTATGCTGTTGCAGCTGTGATCACATTTATAATCTTTCATCTATTAATACCATCTCACCTTGTTGAAAATGTAATTACAGATAATTTTATGTTTTATAAGAGACATCTTATGACAACCTATTTAATATTGTAATTACAATCTGTTAATACTGAATTCTTGTAGAAATTTGACAGCTCTGATACAAGTATGTAATCTGTTCTCGTATGATTAATATATTATTTTCCTTTCATTTTCTTCTGTAGTATTGTCAATGATTTAACATCAACTATAATATGAAATTAGTTTTGCATTTTATATTAATGTTAAGATATTTGACAAATATAAAATTTACTTTGCATAAACAATAAACTGCCCCACACGTTTGCATTTTTATCAGACTTATTAGTTTGAGTGGTTATGATTGATTAAAAAGTGAGGCACCAGAGGTGTCATTTCTCCCCTGAGAATTAGGAATTAGTGCCAAAATTCTCTAATGACAAACTATACCTTCAAAGAATGCGACTGTCAGGTTATTCATTACACATTCTGATTGAGTGGTGTATTAAAAGCTGTCTAAGGCAGTTACATTTTCCACTTAAGTGTTGGCCCAAATGGGGGTTTTGGAGGGATTCATAGAAGTCACACCCCCCCCCACCCTCCTCAGAACATTTCACTAAAGGCTTTTATATTTTGACGTGTATCAATTTCTAGATATCTTGACTAACTTTCAGAGAATATAGTAGCGAGAAAAGTCTCAAAAATGGCAAATAGTGTATAGATTGCTAGCTAACTTCACGTGTGACACTTCCCAGCTGCTTGCCTGTGGGCTGGCAGGTAGAGGCACCACTCACAGGGTGACAGCACCTGCTGACAGTAACAAACCTGACAAGGTTCTCGAGTCTACAGTCTGCACTGGTAGACCACGGCAAGCTGAGTCTGGCAAGACAGCAATGGAAAGACCCTTCCACTTAGGAAAACAAGTCAAACACTGACTCAAAATGCAGGCAAAAACATGAGAGTGCAGATCTTGCTGTGGTAACATTTTATTTGATGTTCTCAGACATCCAGCCACATGAAAAGGTTAATATTCCATGCCAAAGTATTCATCGCCCAGTCAAGCAGCACTACTGCTGATGTGTAGGCATATGTTGACTTGACATTCAGTATGTGTGCTTCAAACTAGAGATCACTGGAGCCCATGCTACACTCAGCTATAGGCTGCAATCTCTGTTTAGGATCTTGACAGTGATTTTTATGTTGCTGGTTTCTTTAATTACACTCTTTCTAAAGTTGTTAGTGCAAACCATGACAGAATTTTGTCAAATTTGAGCTGACGGCCATTTCCCAGGACATGCTCGATTGAAGGGAATTCATTGCAGTAGTGCAGTCAATAGAAACTTTCATTGTTGCACTGTATGCATTGTCCACATGCATCAGAATACCTGGGGTCTACAAAATGTTGTGACCTGGGAAATAACTGTGGTTTTTGGCTTAGACCTTAAGGTAATTTGATTTTATGTCTCTTCAGCAGGGGGCTTTGTCTTTCCTCCTCCTCCTCCTCATCATCATCATCATCATCATCATCATCATCAATGCTCTTGTGATTTTTACTTCAAATAACTTTGTTTCTCTGAGTGCTGTAGCTGTTGTTCCTGAACTCTCATAAATAGCTTAGTTCATCGGTTAATATGGCTGTGGTTTTGTAACAAATGTCATCACAGAGACTCAGAAAGAGAAGTTTGGCTGGCTTTAGCAGCAGCAATGGCACAACTTCGCACCTTTACCTTGGGACTTCCCTGTTAGTGTCGTAATTAGTGAAATTGGAAAAACAGTCCACAAATGACCCAGTGTTATTGTGGATGAAATAGATTGTGCAAAAACCTGTATGTTCACAAAGCCACCAGCACAAAGTGTGGCCACAGCTAAACTATGATGAGTGCATTTTCATTTTTCCTGCTGACAGACCACTGTGGAGGATATTACAGAGCGTGCGACTACAATACAGAGGTATGCGCAGTGCTGGACCGAGTTATTTACTGGAAGCTCCTATATGACCCAGTGTCAAGAATTGTAAAGAAAACACCTTCTTAAGTACTTATTGCTGGAAGAAACTATGGTCTAGAATCTTCTCTCTGAGGTTCAAGATGACCGTGTGTTTGTGCTGTGCCAAGATCTGCAAGGATGGGACACCCTTATTCCTCAACATATCCATGATTTGTTTGTTGACATAAACATCCGTAAAACGTTTGCCTGGAGTCGCGAACAGAAACTAAGCAAAATTCAGTTGAAAGATTCATTGAAACAGGGACAGGAAGTGTTGAGCTGAAGAAATTTCTCATGCTGAGGCACCATCTTTTGTATCTCCGTGTCAAAACAGTGTGCCACAAGGGACTGGACCCACTGTGACAACCACCTCTGCCTCTGTCAGTCTTAAAATGCTGACCCTTCCCAGACAGGAATATCTTGAGGCTCCAAAACAGATGGAAATCACCGGGAGTGAGGTCTAGGCTGTAGAACTGTGATCGAACACGTGCCATCTAGATGTCGGGAGGAGCTCTGTTCTTTGGCCTGTGTGGGTGAGCATGATGCCAATGCATTGACTGCTGCTTGGTTTCTGGGGTAGTCTATGCAACTCACATTTAATTGCCTGAGATGATGCAGTCTAGAAAGATCCAGTCCAGAAACTACTCACCATCATCATGGTACAGATGTGTAAAAGTCAAAGCTGCCTGCACATGTTTTGGTTTATGTTCTAGAGCCTGCACAACACCTGGAATAACAGATACTTCGTGGCAATTTCGTGCAACAAGGAACAGCACATTTGTGTAAACTGACTGCTGAGTTCTGTGATGGTGAAGGAATGATTCTCCATAATCTGTTCCCATATAATCTACACAAGGTTGCTGCACCCTACATCATGAGTATTTTGGCAATTTATTGAAAAGTATCTGCTCGATGATGAACAATCTGCTTGCTTATGAAATTAGGCCCATCAGCCTGCCACATCTGATGAGTTTGTTAGCGCTATGTTCTATGCATTCAAAAACTCCATTGCCAATCACAATAAACAAGTTGTGGGAGAAAGAATGCAAGCCTCCATTTTCAACTGCTGCTCCGAAGCTGCTGCAAGGCTTTGGGAAGTTGCATTAGTGCGAGCACCATGCCACACCATTATTCTGCCACACAAACGCAGTCATTTTATGAAGCAGAAGGGTATGGATTACTAACTGTGGGGCATTACATGATGGGTGGGCTTCATACATAGGCAGTCTCCTTGCTCCACATGTGGGGTCACTGTGCACATCATATTAGGAACCGAGCCAATTTTGTCAGTGGAATTAATCATCATCCGGTTAGTAAGGGTTACATAATAGTCAATAGAGATGTTGGGGTGCTGTTAATTAAAGTGCCTATGAAAGACGCCTTGGTCCTAGTAAACCTGTGCTTTGAAATTGTCTATATATTTAGCCACACTCTTAAGATGTCTTATTTTCTGTACAACAGCCAATATTACTATCAGATGGATGATGTGATGGTAAGTCCAGCTGTTGCAAACCTGCTGTATGACGATACTGCCCCAATAAAGCCCAGTAGTTTTAGACACTGTGACACGTTTGTCATTTCACCCCATGGATATGAAAAATTGTATTCTTGCAACATCTCAACAGCATTATCAGTAACATAAAGTTCACTGTAGAAGTAGCAGGGTTGCCAAAAGTTCTGGAAATCAGGGAATTTCAGATGTCAGGGAAATTTGAAGGGGGGGGGGGAGGGGGAAGTGGAAAAAAAATCTCGTTTCGATCTCAGTAGATGAAATGGTTTGTTTACTGATATGTCGTGCATCGTCGCTGGCTGGGTGCACCTCAGTATATGTGCTGCTTCCCTACTCTCTCATTCTTACTGCTTCTCCCCTTCCTACCACTCCCCTCAGCATGCAGTCAGTGCTGCCACCACTTCAGGCCACTAGCCTAGTAGCAGCTGACTAGAGGCAGGGAGGTGTGATGAGTGCTTTGTTTGGATGTGATTCTCAGAGACTGTTGACACAGTGGCTGGAGACGTGCACGAGTTGCATTTGAGTGATTGTGTGAATGTGTGTGTGCGCTCTGGTTTTCTGACAAAGGTTAAATTTTTGGCCAAAAATTTAGTTGCGAGTGTGTGATTGTCTTTCCTATGTGCCTGTCTGTGGCTCAGCAATCATCTTTATGGTGAGTTGCTACTTATCCTCATTAGTATTGATTCTCAGAGTATTAGTGCAAGTTATCTGTTGCATGGATTGGTCACTGCGGTATTATTTGCACAATGTGGTGTCTCCTGACACTTGAATACCTGGCCACATGAGTGGACTTCAGTGATGGGCCAAAACTGCAGGCCATTTCTGTAGTCATCTCAAATGGATTGGGTCTGCCAATCTGAAGCGCATCGTTTCCCACTAATGTGCAGCCCCTGTCCATCTAATTTAGTCCCACCAATCTGCCTGCAGGTCCGGCCCGTTTGTGTGTGGTATAATGTGGCAGATTTTTGTGATTTATCCACGGACCGGGACTGCGGTGTTCCTCGGCAGGCCAGAGGCTGTGGACGACAGACTTAGGAATTGCGACTCTCTCACTGCAAGTACATTGTGTAGTGCAGTGTTTTATAGAAATTTCATTTATTCTAGTACATTGTGTCACTTCAAATGTGGTTTACATATTAGAAAGTATGGGTGATCAGAAGAAGAAAATTGTGGCAGTTTCTACACTATGTGCTCATGTATTTCTTGAAAGAAAAATCACACAGTACCTGTAAAACTATAACAAACATTGTAGAACCATCATTTCGTTGGTGGTCACCTATGGTGTTGGTTTCCACAACTCTTCCCTACCAACCTTCTTTCAAGAGGCCTTATTTTTCTCTCCCCGGAAGTTATTTCTGAAATCAGTGTAGGTACTTGAAATTTGTCTTGCGACTCCAATGAAATGCGCACTTTATCACCAAATATGTTTTGTTTTATTGAAGTAAAGTATCAGTGGTCTAAATGAAACATATATACTATTTGACTTGCTTTCTCCATCTAAAAACAGTTCATTACAAAATATGGAAGACCTTACATTTTTTGCCAACTTATGTCTTTATTACCCTTGAGATCTCGAAATTTGTCAGGGAAAAATGCCAAAACTTGTCTCAAAATCAGGAAAACTTGTAGCGACCCTGAGTAGAAAAATAGAATTCTTTGCCTTTCGTCGACATCCTTGTTTAACGTTAACACAACAGATGCCTTGGCCCCCAGTGTCTACAGAAAACCTACACACACCAATCTGTAATTGCATGTCATCAGCCATTATCGTCCAGCACAAAGGCACGCTGTGTTACAAACATTGGTACGTCATGCATGAAGGATATCAGGTGCCAATAACCTGCCGTGCGACATCAACCACTTACGAAAGATCTTCAGGACCAACAGCTACAGCAGTCATAAAATATTACCTTTTTTTTGCCCTTCTGTGTCCGTGTCAAGTAAGATAAAGGGACCTGCTGAAGAGACATAAAAAGAAATCAGTCTTTAGGCATCCCTCGAAAATCTAGCTATGGCGGAGACCAAATGGAGTTCTCAGAATACCTGGGGTATTCAAAATACCCTGAGAGTGCAGGTCAGTCTTATGATTGACAATGCAGGAAGGAGCATCCACTTTTGTTTAGCGTGCTCTAGGAAGCAACTAGCAGTTGACAAAACCTGCCAAGACTCATCAGCTTCTCGGACACTGTAATGAAAGAAGCCATCTAAATAAAATGGCAACATCCTTAATAGAGATGGCAGCCTACAGCTGAGTGTGGCATGGAACTCGGTGACCAGTAGTTCGAAGTGAGCACGGTTGAGCATCCAGTTGAATGCTCATATGGCCATAACACGAGCACCAGTGATGTCACAGATAGTAGCTAGGTTTGGCGATGACTTGTTAAGCTTATGGCATTTTAAACATTTGATGTAGCTGGAATCCAAAGATAATTTCATTCAGAAGGCAGAAAGAACCTAAACAGACAACACTCCACAGCATTTGCTCACTGTTGGCAATCGTAGTGCTAAGAGAAATGCTGACAGCCCTAAGTCCACATTTGTATTAAAATCGTAGCTTCTGTGGCACATTAAAAGTCAGGGTGTGACTGGCTATATTGGAAGGGGGCTGGGCTGGGGTGAGGGGGGGGGGGGGGAGGAGGGAGGAGGAGGAGGAGGAGGAGGAGGAGGAGGGTAGTGTCAACCAAAGTTCTCATAAGTGTAGAGCCGCAGCCCCCCTCCCCCTCTCTCTCTCTCTCTCTCTCTCTCTCTCTCTCTCTCTCTCTCTCTCTCTCTCTCACACACACACACACACACACACACACACACACACACACACACACAGAGAGAGAGAGAGAGAGAGAGAGAGAGAGAGAGAGAGAGAGAGAGAGAGAGAGATATATATTTGTCGCCATATCCGAAACACAGGATATTTCAGTTGACGGAGTTCGCTGGTTGGAACCTGGTATGAAAATGTGTTCCGATTGAAGCACAGGTATGTGCTATTGAGGACAAATCAGTAGATGGGACCGGCCAGTCATGGATCCATACATTCGTTAAGGTGTTTGTAGTATGAACTGTAGTGTGATGTGTCTCAGTATATTGCTGGAATGTGCTATTACTGCCGTATTCAGGAATAGTATGACAAAAGTATTTACAGTTGTTTCCACATATTGGCAAGCACTTAGCCTCTCGAGATCAGTTACATGCCAGGAGTTGGAGGAGAATAGGTCTCCGGAGTTGCTGCTTCCTGTGACCTTTCACTGGGTAACCTACAGATAGACTGATGTTGATCGGACTGGTACAAACAAAAGTGAGACTCGTTGCTGAACATGTGAGAATGCCATTGAGTATTCCTGTTGCCTGGATCTATGTCATAAGTCTTTTGCCTGTGGTATAATGTTAACACTAAATGATCCATGTGAACTTGAGATCTCATTCCAACTGCCAGTGATGTGTCCCTGATGATTGTGGCGACTCACTGCCCATAAAACCCTGTGCAGATGTCAACCATTATCCATCTATTTGTCAAAGGCAGTTGCAGTGTTCTCGACTTCGCACATTATGAATGGTGGAACCGAGGTGAGGGGGAATTGAGCCTTATTGGTGTAAAACATTTTTAAATTTATTTAGTCCCAAAATTGTTATGACAAATGCAAGTTGAGCACCAGATAATTATTATGAACTAGTGATTGTAACAGAGAATCACTATTTCAATAGAAAGAACATAAAAAAGAACCACTATAACTGACGGTATAGGTAACAGAATTTGGATGCTGTTTCATGACTCATTTGAGTTTAATACAAATGAGTTAACAAACAGGTTTTAGATTCTTTCGTAAAAAAAAAAAAAAAAAGACATGCAATAGTAACCATTGCAAATGTTAATAGATAAAAATGCCAAACATAGCAGGCTGAATACAAACAGATGTACCTATAAGGAGTGATTACCAACAGTGTGTCCTAAGACTAGTCAAGGCTCCCAGCCAAAAGTGAACTGAAAAAGGCATGCACAAGGTCCACTCAGGTATGTGCCAAGGCTGACATGAGGGATCAGGTTTTTTAAAATGTGAGAAAACTTGTATTCCAGTTCCCACTTCAACATAATTATAAAAAGAGGAGCCTTGAGAGAGGTTGCAACTTGTTGATGTACTCATTGTGATGTTCATGTGGGTTGCTGGTCATGTCGGTCTGAGGGGAAATGAGGCTACTTCCGAGGCTGCAGTCCTATCTCGGACTGCTAACTCCTTCCATTTCTTCGGATGATCTCTGTGTTTCTGTCTGTTTGCAGACGGTTTCTCTTTGGCATAACCTCTGGTCTTTCTTCATGGGAACAAGCTCAAAGGAATTATACCTCTCTGTGTAATGGCTTGCCCAACCTTTCCTCGGCACTTTTGCCACGAGGTAATTTTAGCTAGGTTGCGTATTGGGCACTGTCTTTTTAGCCATTGCCATTTGTTAAGTGGTGATCCCCACCACTTCTAGCTCACTGAAACCAATCTGTGACAGTTCATTTCCTGATTGAATGCCCCCCCCCCCCCTTTTTTTTATAAAGTGCTTATGTTTCACTGTATGTTTACCACTTGAGTTATCAACAGTTTTAGCAAATGACACATAGGCTGTTTTACTTTTATGGTGAAGGATGTTTAGTATTTGGCTCAGGACATGCGCTGTCTTCACACTGTATTGTCTTTCCTCCAAGGGGAAGACCTTGTTTTTACTAGTGTTCTAAGTTTATGACATGGGCACTTCCAACCTCAGTTTTTGTGTGTAGATGCAGAAGATATTGGGGGGGGGGGGGGAGAGGAGGGGGGAGACACCACTCCATCTGGCTGCAAGACGGGAACGTGTATATGCAGCAGAGGCACTGCTGTGATGACACAGGGAAGACACCTGAAGATGCAGCAAACAGATGCAAGACCACTATTGAGCACTTAATAAATGTGATCGATATCTTTTATTTTTATTTCTTTATTCCACAAAAAACTGCTAATAAATTTTTATACCTTCCTGCTTCAGTTACTGCTTTCAAGCAGGTGTTACTTAAATTGTCATAAATACTTACATGTCAATATGTTGCATATAGTTAAAAGCATGATAAATTCACGTTACTTTTTTCCAAATCAACGAACATCAGTTATTTTGTAGCGCCATGTGAATTCAATGTGATACATCTTGAGGAGCCTATGTTAAAGTAATTGGAAGTCCAGTTGGTGCAAATGTGAATCATTAAGCAAAATTTACTGCACTAACCGGATATACATTTACTGTGAACTCATTCGCCGATAAACATGCTGCCTCCAAATGCGTAATCCACAGTGTAATTTATTTCGATGAATAACTGCTTTAGTTACTTAAAAGTACTTTCACACCAAAAACTGCTGCGCCTTCTATATCAAAGCCATTTCTTAGTGAAACCTGAAAATTATGCTACAACTTGGCCTCATCATAGCATAATTTTCAGATTCCACTGTCAAATGGCTTCAGTATAAAAGGAGGAACAGGTCGTGAAATATATCCATCAGTTCAGTACACAGCTGGAGAGGAGCAGCACTCTCCATATGTGGAGGAAGTAGTAACTAATTTTGCTGAAAACAGTTACTATGCACATTTGGCCAGTTTGTCTGTTGGCGTTGGTCCTGCAATTTGGCTCTGTTGCATTCTGTCACACTGATGTATTTGAGCAGTTGGTAGTAGGAAATTTTGCTGTGTCGTCTTTTAGACAGCCTTTTTATGTGTACACTCCTGAGTTGGACTTTTGCATTTGCAATTGGGAGGTGGTGTGTAGAATGGTATATTAGTGAATTTATTTTTCACAGTTGCTGTGTGTTAGTGACTGTATCACGCCGTTGCTATTGTTCCGTGTTTTTCTGCAACATATGGGTAATGAATAGAGTAGTAATAAATCGTGTTTTGTGAGACGGGTTAAGACAGCACAGGGGGATGTGCATTGAGCACTGGAGGGAGGGAGGCTACTGTGTACAGATATAGTCACATGTCTATGGAGTGAGCATTCAGATGCAGATGCACACGAAAAATTTTATTGCTGATGTATGTACATAGGACTCTAAATATCAGTTGATCTGGTATGGTGTAACGCTTTTCCGTAAGAGTGCTGCAAGTTTTGAATGTCATCATATCATTAGCACAGACAGGTCCCTTTCCAAAGTGCACACATTTCATTTGAATCTTAACAAACTGATATTGATATCTGGTATAAACTTGGATTAATGCGTTGGAGAGGAAAATGCAAGGGTGTTTCAGTTTTGTTTGGCAAGTACCACAGTTTAGAATGTCTCTACTTTCTTGTGCTGTAGGGAAAGAAGGGACTAACACCTCTGTCAGTGATGACTGTGCAAAGATTTATGTAGATTCAGTGGATGGACTGACAGCACATTCCCACACTTCAGAATGTATCCGGCACTTGTCTCAACATGTGACCATACATAAAAGAAAAATCCTCCAATTAAGTGACATTGGAAGATATGAATAATTGAGAAGATTTGTGTATTTAGTAATGCCAAGAAAGCGCATCCCAACAGTGATGTAAGTATTTGCCATTTTTACATCTTTTCCGAATATCTCCTGTAAGAAATTTTCATTACATCATACTTTTTTTTTATAGATTACTGTTTCCATTTCCCACCGCTTTATATATAATCTCGATAATGATTAACAAAAGACCAACACAGAGGTCAAATAATTTGGTCATTGAACAATGCAGTTGCTCTCCTACTGAGGATGGCACACTTCTGTGTCAGTAGACATGGAAATAATACATTTCAAATATTTGTACTGAATAGAATACAGTGACTAAAGTTAGATTGGTAATTAGTCAGTAAGCAGGCTACATCTCAAACTTAAATTATGCTTCCACACAACGAAATGATGGAGGAGAGTAAATCCCCACAAGACAAGTGAAGAATTATAGCATTTTCTTGTTAAAAATGAAGAATCGTGTTAACAGTGTCAGGAAATCTCTGGTCAGTGAACATTTATAAGTACTTCATGTGTGAGAAGTGCAAATCTTATATTCATTTCATGAATTAAAAAGTAATATCATAGTGCCAATAGTAATGAATAACTGTGCAAAAACAGGATAAGTGCATTATTTAATTTTGTTGGCATCTAGCTGAGTATGCTACGCCCATTCCCCAGATAGTCCCACACTATGGCCCATTGCATGTGCTCATGCACAATGGAAATTGTGTTTTCAGACAAATGTGGTAGATTTAATTACAACTTTTTCAGCCCGGTGAAAATTGTCGTAATAGCAGAATTTTTTCTTTTTGAAATAAAAAAATCATGAGATGCCACTCCCAAACTTCTCCTCACAATCAATCTCGTAAGTTGAGTTTATGCTCTGTAGAGTCCACATAGCTTAAACACTACTGATTAACGTATTTTGCAAAATCTCTTGTGATGTGAAGGTTGTCCTGAATAAGTAGGTGCAGCCTCTCAGCTTCATCAAAATGAATTCACACACCATCCAAAATCAACTGGATCTTTGTGCCATCTATTTTACCTGTAACATGTCTGCTGTTAACCGACTTCAGACGTATAAACAAATGCCATCACGTGTACGTGATGTTTCACTGTTAACGAAATTTGATGGGGACAAATTGTGTGTGACAGCAATTGCCCTGAACAACTAACAGAATGAATCGTTGCTGGAATTATAAAGCTAACTATAGTTTATCTACTGTCACAGAAAGTACTATTTAAGTATACAAAAATCGTGAATTTTGTGGAACTAAACTGTATATGTATTTTTTGCTTTAAGACTGTAAGAGGTCCAGACAAAACTAATATTTTTTGAGTGTGTATAATGTGAGAGATGATTTCTGAGGATGAACACTGGTAAAACACCATGTGGTGAGGCACTCATACTACGAACATATAAGACTGTGATAGTATATTCACTTTACTATAGTAGAACACTCTGGAAAAGAAGCAAAACAGGCGGGGCAAGACTAAGATTGCTAAAATAAAAATTTCAAGATAATAGGAGGAAAATTAAAAAATTCCTGAGGTAGGTATTTGTTGAGAAGTTGAATTAAATTCACATTACACAAATAAAAATTTCCGGTATATTCTCTGATGTGTAGTACCAATTATTAACAAGGGCTAAATATTTAGATTTAGCCTCAAAGCATTTTGTGGCCTAGTTTTATTTTGGCCACCTAATGTCTTCTGAAATTTTAAGCCCTAGTACCTTACTAACATTTTAGTATTCACTTGTCAGGGTCAGACAGTTTGGGTGGTCATTCCCCTCCCTCCCTCCCTCCCTCCCTCCCTCCCTCCCTCCCACCATCCCACCATCCCTCTCCCCCTCCCTCCCCCTCCCACCATCCCTCCCCCCCTCCCTCCCCCTCCCACCATCCCTCCCCTCTCTCTCTCTCCCCCCCTCCCTCCCTCCCACCATCCCTCCCTCCTCCCTCCCCCTCCCACCATCCCTCCCCCCTCTCTCTCCCCCCTCCCTCCCTCCCACCATCCCTCCCCCTTCCCTCCCCCTCCCACCATCCCTCCCCTCCCTCTCTCCCCCCTCCCTCCCTCCCACCATCCCTCCCCCCCTCTCTCCCCCCTCCCTCTCTCCCCCCTCTCTCCCCCCTCCCTCTCTCCCCCCTCTTTCCCCCCTCCCTCTCTCCCCCCTCCCTCTCTCCCCCCTCTTTCCCCCCTCCCTCTCTCCCCCCTCCCTCCCTCCCACCATCCCTCCCCTCTCTCTCCCCCCTCCCTCTCTCCCCCCTCTTTCCCCCCTCCCTCTCTCCCCCCTCCCTCCCTCCCACCATCCCTCCCCTCTCTCTCCCCACTCCCTCCCACCACCCCTCCCCTCTCTCTCCCCACTCCCTCCCACCACCCCTCCCCTCTCTCTCCCCACTCCCTCCCACCACCCCTCCCCTCTCTCTCCCCACTCCCTCCCTCCCTCCCCCCTCCCTCCCTTCCCCCCTCTGTCTTTCTCCGCCCCCTCCCCCTCCCTCCCTTCCCCCCCTCTGTCTTTCTCCGCCCCCCCCCTTCTCCCCCCCATCTCTCACTCTCCCTCTCTCTCCCCCCCCCTCTCACTCTCTCTCTCTCTCCCCCCCCCCCTCCCTCCGCCCCTCTCTCATTGTATTTCAGTAGCACAGTTCTTTCGTTCAATATGAAGAGGTGTCAGAAGGTAGTTCTCGTATCACTCTATAATGTGTAGTTGCCAAATCATAAAAAACACCACTTTCATTTTTTATGTTTTGACGCATCTAGGAAAATGTTTCTCGCAGAATCCTGTGACCTGCATTGGACAGCGGAAACTACAAACATGTTCCGCAACACTCTGCAATAAGGAAAACGTTGCTTAAAGCCGAATGTCACCGCGACCTACAATACCCAACATCTGACCAGTCTCTCTTCACTCGAGAGAGTCGCGGATGGTGATAGGTTCGTGCTTATCTGGGTGGGGGACACTCTTCCTGTTGAGCCAGCCAATTTTCCTACCCAATCTAGACAAGTGAAGAGGGCAAGTATGCTCATCATTAGGGGCTCCAACGTTAGGTTGGTAATTGAGTCCATCAGGAAAATAGTAGGCAAGTTGGGAAAGAAAGCCTGAATGTACTCAATATGTTTGTCATGGAGGGGTCTCATTAGAGATGTGGAGGAGGCCCTGCCGGCAGCTGTTGAGTGCACTGGGTGCAACCTGCTGCAAAAAGCCCAACATCATTACGAATGATACTTGCTGCTTGTGTTGTGAAGCCATTTTCAGTTCCTACAGGAGGATGGCTGATTGAGCGAAGACGTGTGATGCAGGTGAAGCTGATAATTTGTAGCATCATACTGAGAGTCGATTGCAGTCCTCTGGTTTGCAGCGGAGTGGAAGGTCTAAACCAAATGCTCAGACGCTTCTGTAATGGTTTCAGATGCAAATTTCTTAGCCCCCTCTTGCATTAGACACAGGAAGCGGCTATTAGGGTAATAAAGTTCACGTGGCTTGCACATGGGGTTTTTTAAGTTAGAGGAACCCCCCACCCCACTAGGAATCAGAGATAAACTGACTGCCGAAATAGAAGATATGAGTACATTAGCCACACTATTCTCAAAGAATACTCATCCCCACAGATCTGAAATATAAAAGGTTAATATAAGTAAATCACAGGATCATCCGTGGTAACATCCCAGAATTAGTATCGCTTTTTGAAGTTTATAATGCCCAGATAGTATTACAAACAGAAAGCTGGTTGAAACTGTAAGTGAATAGCAACGAAATCTTAGTCAGACTGGAGTATTTATCACAAGGGAAGGTTAGTCACCAATGGTAAACAAAAAACTGTACCTGCAAATACAAATTTTAACAAAAAACAACTGCATCGCATTATGTTCTGTAGCCAATGTAGTGGAGGTGGAGGGTAATGACCATGTTAATTCAGCAGGCTGGAAAGATACATATAAACAATTCAAATGACTAATATCTGGCTGGAACAAGAGTTCCTGAATTCTGAATTGATTTTACACACTTTTATATTTGATACCACATAGACGCCAAAGAAATCACACCATTTCTGGGTCCACACTGCACTTTTACATGTTTGGGGCAACCAAAAATTCATTATGTGCTATTTTAACACTTTTTCTTCTTTCTCAGTGGCTCAGTTACTTCCTCTAGGCCCTCTCAGTGTAACTCTTCTGGTGTAAGTAATGCAGTTAGTGACACAATGATGTCATTTAGTCCCTCATCTTCAATAATTTCCTCAGTTGTCACATGTCAATAGCATAACGGGTTTCCTAGAAATAGTGAATTGCAACTTTGCTGTCTGATTTTTGTTACTGTCCCATGAACTGTGTGTGTGTGTGTGTGTGTGTGTGTGTGTGTGTGTGTGTGTGTGTGTGTGTGTGTGTGTGTGTGTGTGTGTGTGTGGTTTTCCTTGATCACTTTGTTCATAATTCATTACTGCTACTGTAACAAACATCTCTGTCTGTGCTCTTGTCCAAAACCAAATAAGTATCACCAACATTCATTCTGAGTTGAAAAATTCACTCAAGCTGCACATGACAGTACTGTGGCGAGATGCAACGCACTATCTCTAAAGCAGACCAGCAGTCGGGAAAAACAGACCTTATGAGGTCATTGAATTCTGTGCAAACAACAATACCAGGTAATGAGGAGAATGTGATTATAGCAGAATACGTTTGACAGAAGAATTCAGTTGATGCGGGTTATTCAAAAGGTAAACTAAATGTCTTTCATGAGAAAATTTTTATTCTGGACATGAAAGAGATACACAAAGTTACTAATACACTGGTACACTTAACTTATCCACAGTTATCTAAGTGTCTGTTCCACTGGTAAGCCAAACGGTACAAAAGAAATTGGGAGCCCAAGTCCTGGAACCACTTCACTTCAGCCGCCGGATGCCGCCACCAGTCATGACGTGGTGACTGACCACATGCTTCTTAAATAATCTGAAAAGAAGAAAATACCACAATGTGAGGTCCAGACTGTGTGGAGGATGTTCCAACACAGTCCACCAGAAATTGCAGATCAAATCACCTGTATCCAAGGCCGTATGTCATTGGGTGTTGTTGTGAAATGCCACAATACCTTTTAAAGCTGGGGCAGGCAAACATTGCACATGGCTCGTGAGCGCACAGCACTGCGTGTGTGCTGCTCACGTGCAATCATCGAATGGGGCAGTGGCGACAGCCGGCAGGTTGTGGCAGTGTAGTACCAGGCTAAGCCGCGGACGTTGATGCAAAGCGACCACTACGTAGTGAACGTTGTATTTCAAGAACCGGAAAATGCAGAGTGAGTCAATGAAACGGCGACGTGGAGATTTGCTATCTTTTAAAAAGTAATGGGAGAATCATTTTTTCTTTGTGCAAAAACGTGAAAATTCGAAATGTTTAATATGTGGCAGTATTCTTGCTGGTCAGCGGAAATTTAGTATTGAAGGCCATTATAATAAATTTCACAAGGACGAGTACAATTTATTGTCGGATTCTGAGCGGATGGGGAAATTGACTGAGCTTAAGAAGAGCAACCTGACGATATTAGATGCATCTGTCCTAGTTGCCGTTGTCATGAGAGATCTGCAACTTTCTTTTGTCATGTCTCTCATCTAACTGATTTAACATTTTATGGAGCACTGTTTTCAATTTTTCAGGACGACAACAATAATAGCCCAGCGGTACGTGCAAGCTATAAAATTGTGCTTAATATAGTGAGAGCTGGAAAACCATTTGCTGAATTAATAAGCCTCAGTTAAGAGCAAACATAAGTGATGAAAATTTACGTAACTGTTTGCGTTTGTCTGTATGTAGAAATTTCGTTCCAGATATTAAACGTATCATAAACTCCACCTGTGATAGTTAAATAAAACGTATCGTAGTTAATAGGTACTCTTTCGAACCATGATTTATTTCAAGCACTCCTGCTAACCTTACTCCATCATTCAATAAAGCAAGCTAGAAAAACAAAACGCATTACACAAGAAGGAGTGGACAGAAGGTATGGTGGGGAGGGGAGATAAGCGGGTGGCCAGCTTGCCCCTGTGTGCACACAGAACACCTGTTAACTGCACGCCCGCCCCTGTTTTAAAGGGAGTTTTGGCCATTTTCTCTGAACTGACTTCTGCAATCAATCCAGTGTGACACAATAGGTGACAAAATTCTCCTTTCCTGCACAGCAGATGAAATCAGCCAACAGTACTTCCTACATGTCTCATAAGGCTATGGCTGTAAATTGTAACTTTGTTTGTGGATATCATGTTTTGAAGTAGTTATGGCGGAGAAGGGGAAGAGGACAGGAACAGGGGAGATGACACGTATCCTAGTGACATTCTTAGGTAATAGATGTCATGTGATGCACTCTCGTTTCACACTATGTGGTGATACAGAGCAGGAATGGAACATCCCCACTAGGTACTGCATCAAATGCTGGAGAAATAGGCCCATTCACCTGGCTTTATTCCTGTCTGAGAGTTGCTGCAGTAACCAATTAGAACAAGCCTTCTACTAGTGTATTGTGCTGTGCACAGTAGCCAGTAGACTGCCAATGGAGAAGTTGAGTTCATGGATGATCTGCCTCACATGAATGCCAGGGTTGGCTCAAATCAACCTTCAACAGGGCACACATCATCTGAGGTGGATGTGGTTGACTGCCCTGACCTATGCCCACTTTAGTTTAGTGCTATTAATTTTGTAATAGATCTATGAATAAGCTGCTAAGCATGTTTGTGAGTAAACAACACTACTTGGAATTTGTGAGCTGGTACTGCTAGACCATTTTTTATCAACCATCCACCAAGTGCAGTATGTTTGTTTTAACGAGCCAACTAAATATCTTGAAAACAACACATCGTAAAAAAAAAAAGTTCTAGGTGACAAGTTAGTGTTAGTAAAGGTGATATCTATCTGTGCTCAACTGGCCACCTCCTAACCATCCCTCCTGCAGGGGTGGGGTATGGTTCAAATTCATATCTTCAAATAGAAACCCCCTCCCTTTTACTGTATATTCAGATTTTATGCTAAAAAATACATATGGTTTACTCAATTATTTTTCATTTGTGGTAGATGGTGCTGTAATTGACAAACATCAAGTGTACCTGTTTTTGTAATTAAGAAACGAGACATTTGTTTCTACATTTCATTTATGAAGTAAATCTAAACCTTTGTGTTCTAATGGCTGATAGTTATGTCCGAAACTTAGTTTAGTGTTGCAAATGTGATTGTACAGTACAACATGATTAGCCATTTCAATATCTGGCTAGAAACTATGGTTAGCATGATCCAGGAAAAATGATGCTGATGTCATGTTCCCATCGGGATGCTCGATATCGTTGTCCCCCCCTTGTATCTCACCACTGGTGTTCTTGATTTTGATGAGTCCCCTTGCCTATCACCATCAGCATGCTTGGTTTCGGTGAATATCCATTGCATATGCACCTGTCACTGTCACTTCATTGCGATTTTATCTTAGTACAATGGTTGTACTTTACATTCCACCAGTAACAGCATAGCAGCCAGCACAAGAGTTACAGCTGTTGGATAGAAACACACACTGAAATCAGTTACGTCAGTGGCAGGATTCAAGGGCAGCTACTGAAGTCAGACATTTCAGTGATTTGAGGCCTCACCACAGTCAACCCCTTAGAGTACAGAAAACTACATTACCATACAAGTAGCTTATTTGCCAAAAATGTCAATGTCTAGCCATATTATCTGTACTGTATAATCAAATTTGCAATATTAAAGTAAATTCTGACCATAAATATCAATTTGTAGAACATAAAGGTTTACATTTACATCATAAATGAAATGTAAAATCAAATGCATTGTTTCTTAATTCCAAAAAACAGATGCACTTGATATTTGTTGATTTAGAATTGAATGTGCAAAAAATGGAGGGACCTCATTTGAAACAGCTATGGTTAAGAGGTGGCCAGTTGTACCACACACGTATGTCCCCTTTACTAATACTAACTTTTCTCCTAGAAAATTTTTTTTCATATGACGTGTCGTTTTGAGATATTTAGTTGTCTCAAGTTAATACAAATACCCTGTATTCCATATTCCATAAAATCATTAGGAGTGATTTAAAATGGAATGTCCATATAAAATTAATCGTCGGTAAAGCAGATTCCAGACTGAGATTCATTGGAAGAATCCTAAGGAAATGCAGTCCAAAAACAAAGGAAGTAGGTTACAGTACACTTGTTTGCCCACTGCTTGAATATTGCTCACCTTTGTGGGATCCGTACTAAATAGGGTTGATAGAGGAGATAGAGAAGATCCAATGGAGAGCAGCGTGCTTCATTACAGGATCATGTAGTAACCATGATTGCATTATGGAGGTGATAGATTAACTCCAGTGGAAGACTCTGCAAGAGAGATGCTCAGTAGCTCGGTACGGGCTTTTGTTGAAGTTTCAAGAACATACCTTCACCGAGGAGTGAAGCAGTATATTGCTCCATCCTACGTATATCTCGCGAAGAGACCATGAGGATAAAATCAGAGAGATTAGAGCCCCACAGAGGCATACTGATAATCTTTCTTTCCACGAAAAATACGAGACTGGAATAGAAGGGAGAACCGATAGAGGTACTCAAGGTACCCTCCGCCACGCACCGTCAGGTGGCTTGCGGAGTATGGATGTAGATGTAGATGTAGATGTAGATACAATGATGAGACATAGTCTATGGCCACAATCAAGGAGAAGTGTAGCCATGAGAGGATTATGTATTGTTTGCATATTGTAAAAGTTTGACAGTTGCTCTTGGAGGAGCTTTAATATCAGGAGTGCACATTGTTGGGCTGAGTAGAGCTCTCAGTGTGTCTGTCTATTCAGAGGTAATTCCAACAGTGGGATCAGGTCAAGCACCTTTTCCTCTCCACACTTGGTGGCCTGCATTTTAATCCTGCATACTTCTCTGAACATTATCACCTGGAAACCAATATATCCTTATTTTTGTATATGATTTATTTTATCGTAAATTTTCCACAGTGTAAATATCACTTGGAAATACCTAATTCTGGAGAAGGCAACCGAGCTAGAGGGGAAGCAGAAATTGTATTGTGAAGTTTTTCTGAGCCATGGTTAGAAGCAGTTGTGTTTATAAGCACTCAGGCTGCTTGAAAATTTCGTTCTGCTGTACAATGGACAGCAGTTATTTTCAGGAAAACTCTTCTACAAGTACACTTAACACAAAAATGATCGTTGGGACCACTGTACATACATCTTCCAGAAAGTCCTGCAAGCCAAACTAACTTCTTACACCACACTGATGAGCCAAAAAATTATGGCTATCTGCTTAACAGCCTGTTGGAATGCTGTGATTCTGCATGGCATATATTTGACAAGTCATTAGTGGATGACTGGAAGTGTGTGGCACCAGAGGTCTATGTACAGGTCTTGCAATTCACATGAATTATGGGCCAGTGGTTTGTAGGTGTGGAGCTTGCAACTGGATGCTTTTGAGATGTGTTACATTGAGTTCAAAGGAGGTCAGTTTGGTCTCCGTGACATCAGTGTGAGTTCACTAACGCGCTCCTTAAACCACATTACCATTATTCTTGCCTTGTGAAATGGACAGTTATTCTGCTAGGAGACTTCATCACCACCGAGGGAGACAAATCAGGTGCAGATGGTTTGCAATAATGTTCACGTGGCCCACAGCTTTGATGGTGCCTTCGATTTCTAACAGAGGTCTCATGGAAGCCCAGGTAAATTCCTTCATAATATAATACTACCCTAACAGCCTGCATCAGTGGTGTGACCTATGTTTCAAGCAGCTATTTTCCTGGATGACAGTGTATCCAGAAATGAATATTGGCATTCTCTTGAGGGAAGTTTTGATGACTGATGTAATCTGTCCATTGCTGATCACGTGACCCAAGAGCTCATTTCCCTCTGATACACGGCCATGCACAGGTCTCCATATTTTGGTTTATTGTGGCTGATACCAGCTGTTTGTTGTTTGTTATCACCATATCTAATACCTTACAATGACATAGATCGCAACATGGCTGCAACTTGAAGTGAAAAAAGTGCTGTTGGAAGAATCAAATTGATTAGTTAGTGGAATTTATTTGTGTGCTGTCAGGCATATGTAGTGTTCAACAAATAAATGCAATAAACCTTCAGACATGTCAAGTGTTTGTTTAAATGTGTATTTCTGGCAGGCCTGTTTATTGTTAAGTAGCTCTTTGAATTGTGTGTGAAACAGTTTTGCAAGCATCAATAGTCAATATTTGGGCTCAAACTAAAGTTAACTTTAAAACAAACCAAATTTTCATGGGAGGTGATGGCAGCCCATAAGACTGTGTTCCTTTTGGTAATTGGGGTGCAATTTGAAGAAACAAAGGAAGAAACTGATGCTTCAACTTTCCTCAAGCTCATTCCTCTTCCTCAAGCTCATTGTACACCATGTGAAATTCCTCTTCTGTACCACATAACATCATTTCTTTGGATCCATGCAGTTTCTTTGTTTTGTTTTGCACTTCTGTCTCTCTCCTCTAATATATACAAGCTATTCCTGCAAGCTGCAAACCATTTCAGTCCAATAAATGTCATTTTTATACAAATGCAGACTCCAGCTTTGACATATACAGGGTGTACATAAAGTGCGGGAACACTTTCAATTATTTATTGCACAAGAACTAAACATTATACAAATGTCATACATACTGCATTTTGAAGAGAAACTCTGAAAGTATTTTTTTTACAAACATTCGATATGCAAACCACAAGTGACCTGGCAGGCGTCAATACGGTAATCGAATCCTTGCTGTACCTGTCTCAGCGTGGCATCGTCGACAGTGGCAGTCGCTTCCCGTATTCTCTCCCAGAACTGTGCTGCATCACAGGGTAGAGGCGGTACATACACCAGATCTTTAATGTGTTCCCACAGAAAAGAATCACACGGGGTGAGATCTGGTGATCCGGAAGCCCATTTCATGAAACAGCTCGCTCTGCACCTGAACTCACCATGTTTGCAACTAGCTCTGACTATCGGCAAATTACCAAACTACGCTGTGGCGGTATACATAGAGGGGAAAAAAAAACTTTCAGGGTTTCTCTTCAAAATGACACAAGTATGATATCTGTACAATGTTTGGTTCTTGTGCAATAAATAATTGAAAGTGTTCCCGGACTTTATGTACACCCTGTATAAGCAACTGTATTGCATATGAGCACTTCACGCATAAAAACAGTTGAAAATCATCTTGTGAAAATCGCAATTCTCGTGAAAAGAACAGCTGAGGACAGCAGTGTGAGGTGAGATCACGTTACTTGAATTGACTTGACGTGCCATGATGTGATGGAATGCACCTTGACGTAATGGTGCTGTGACATGATGGCACCATGATGGACAGTTTGAATTGGCCTTCAAAAGCATGCCTTTGAAATTAATAGAAAACCATACACCACAGATGGAATTATACATAACTCTTCATGCCACCCTACAGAGCACAAAATGGATTATTTCAGATCAATGTTAACCATATAAATAAAATTCCCCTCAGTTCATCTGCCAAGAGTGAGATTAATATTATCAGAACTATAGCTAAAAATAATTGTTGTTAGTCACAAGCAGTTGAGTGCCTGTGCTATAAAATTAAAGATAGTAAATCACGTGCAGTAAATTTACAACCAGTAGCAGGAAAGGAATGATTTACGTGCAATCCTTTCCCAGGCACAATCTCATACCAAATTGCCAATTTCTCTGAAGGACAGTAGTTCAAATATCTTTCTGCACCAATAACACTGAACAACATAACATTATACTTGGCTTCAAAACCACGCCTAGAAAAATCAGCAATTTACAAGATTATGTGTGACAGTTATCCAAGCTTTTGTCTTGGATAGAATGGCAAAAGCATCAGTACTTCATGAACAAATGTATGCCTTTAAGCTAAAAAAACTTAAATAAATGTATAATAGCCACTCACATGACCCAATATGGACACCCCGTTTCTTATATCAATGACAACTTACAGTTATTGCATACCATTAACAAAGGCAAGAAAATGGACCTCTTCAACGAACTAGAAATATATATTCACACCCTCAGCTTACCTCAATACATTCTAAATGAGCAGCTGGAGCTAGCCAATAAATATGTTCTAAATAATTTCATTGGACTGTTCACTGAAACCAAACACAAACTGAATCCCTAACAGTCACACCACTGCAGTTTAAGATACCAGTATATAATTTTATAAATATAAACTATCACAACTAACTTATAAACTGTAATGATAATAAAATATCTGTATATATAAATGTGTGTTCATGTAAGTCTACTTTATAAAGTGCAAACAGTCAGTTTTAAAGTATTTCATTAATAACTTCCACTGACAGTTTAAAAACGCCTACAAAAACCAATTTGTTCTAGTGTTTTTTTAATAATGAGTTTACTCTCAGATTTCAAACATTTTTCTGTTATTAACATGTTACATTTTGCACATCCCATGCATCATCTTTGCTCTGCTTACATTCTTGGTCAATATTTAATGAATGATAACTTTGTATCTTTCTTTAATTATAATCTTTACACTGTAAATAAAAACATCAAATATATAGCTCATTCATTTTAAGAATACTATGAAGTGTGCCACAGTAATTTATTTACAATATGTGTGTAGTTTATAATTTAATAACATATACATTGAGCTAGAAAACAACATGGACTACAACAAAACAAATTGCCATCTACTAGAACTACTAGAGGTGGAGATTCTTGGCTTATCTTCAGGTTTCAGTGTCGTCTTTTTCGTCAATGAATAAATTTAATGATAAGCTTTGTGTAACACATTTATTTACTTCACACTTCCAAACTTAAACAGAACATAGGTCTGACACATTTTGTAGAATTAATGAGTATTGACATCAGTCTCGCCAACTTAAAATAAGTCTCAAATAAATCACAATGTAATATATATCACTGAACATTGGCTGTGTAAAGAAGAAATTCAGTCTGCCTCTATTCCAAGGTACTTGCAAACAAGCCACTATTTTAGGCAATTCATCACATACCTTGGTACTGCTATCTTTGTTAAAAACCAGATAACATTCTGTGAGGTACATCTAAATAAACATCTTGCACTATCAGTAGATAAGGGCTTCAATCTTTCTATGATTAAGCTACCTGAACTAAACTATATTATTATAAATGTATATAGAGCACAAAGTAGTAATATACCCCTCTTCATGACCAAATTAGAAGTTCTACTGAATAGTGTCCAATTATTAATTATTAAAATAATACTTCGGGGTGATTTTAACATTGATTTTTCAAAAAACAGAATGCTACACACACTTTTATATACTAGAGCAAAATTTTCAATATGATCCCCATAATACACTCTCCAACAAGATCAACTGAGCACACAGATTCAATAATTGACCAACTCTTCGTAACTGGTACTAGCTTCATATTCACTGGTGGAGTAATGAAAATGGGACACAGTGACGATTATGCTCTGCTACTGAGCACTGATATGGGGAAAAAAAATAAAATCAGACACAAAAAAGTAATTCAAAGAAGAACCTTTCTGAGTACAATATTAGGATTTTTAATTGCCTGTTAGCCAAGGAAAATTGAAAAAGTATTTAAGTGCAAACTGCTGTTGATATTATGTTCTAAAGATTTAATAACGCCTTCCTTTATTAATACAGCATTTCCTCTTGGAACCAAAATTTCAAGCAGTAAAAATGCAAAGTCAAACAAAGTTTCTAGTGAGAGGAACAGATTTTTACAATACTCATGCAAAAAATACAAAGCCACTCGAGATTTTTCTAACAATTCTAAGACCTCCAAAAAAACCTATTTTGGAGGTATTAGACAGGCAGCAGACGATTATAATAGTGGGGAAATTGATGATCTAACTTGGAATGAAGTGGAAGAAGCCATAAAGAGGATGAAAGGGGGCAAGGCACCAGGTTGGGACGAAGTAACAGTGGATATGATACGAGCAGCAGGAGAAGTAGGAACCCAGTGGCTATACAGAGTGCTGAGGGTGGTGTGGAAGGAGAACAGAATTCCTGAGGATTGGAAGAAAGGAATTATAGTCCCGATCTTCAAGAAAGGGGATAAAAGGAGATGTGAGAACTACAGAGGAATCACCCTGCTATGCCACTGTGGAAAAATCTATGAAAAGATGCTGGAGAAGAGAATAAGAAGCAGTATTGAAAGTAGACTGCAAGAGGAGCAGTACGGTTTCAGACCGGGAAGATCAACAACGGACCTCATATTTGCGGTAAGGCAACTGCAGGAAAGGCACTATGAGTACGGGAAGGACTTAATCATGGCCTTTTTGGATATTGAGAAGGCGTATGACAGTATCTGTAGGTACAAGCTCTGGGATGTGCTGAACGCAAAAGGGATAGATGAAGAGATAACACGAAAAGTCAGAAAAATGTATGAGGGAAGTGAGAGTTGTGTGAAAGTGGGGAGAGAACGTACTGCATGGTTCAAGCTGGAAAATGGGCTGCGACAGGGAAGTGCACTTTCGCCTTTATTGTTTATTATTGTTATGGATGAAATCCTACAGCAAGTATCAGATGCAATTGGAGATCATAAAATGAAAGCAGTGCTTTTTGCCGATGACCTGATGTTATGGGGAAATTGCGTGAAGGAGGTGCAAGAGCAGTTAGATGCATGGGAGGCAACGGCAGCACAATATGGAATGCATTTCTCTGCAAAGAAAAGTGAAATAATCGTCACAACAAGGAAGAAGAATAGGCCAAATGTGGATATAACTTGTGGAGGGGAAAAACTACAAGTGGTAGAGAACTTCAAGTACCTGGGAAGCGTGATTGAAAGTAAGGGGGGAAACGCAATGGAAATAAATGAAAGGTGCAGAAAGCAGGGCAGTTCTACAAATGCATTAGGGGGCTTATTTGGAGCAAGGAGGTGCCACAGAAATCCAAGGGAATTATATACCGAACCTACTTTGTCCCCATATTGACATACGGAAGTGAGACATGGGTAATGCACAAAAGCGACCAAAGTAGAATACAGGCTAGTGAAATGAAGATCCAGAGGAGCAGGTTGGGTGTAACAAGACGAGACAGATTGCGAAATTTGTATGTGAGGGAAAGACTAAAGGAGGAACCAGTACAGGACAGGATAGAAAAATCAAGACTGCAGTGGTATGGACACATGAAGAGAATGGATGAGGGAAGAATTCCAAAGAGGATGTTTGATCTGCAACTGGAGGGGAAGAGGCCCAGAGGAAGACCAAGAGATAGATGGGTGAAGGGAGTGAAGGAATGTGTGATGAGAAGAGGAGAGAACTGGACGAAGGTGGAAGAGGGGGAATGGTGGAAAGACAGAACACGATGGAGAGGCTTGTGTTCCCGACAGACCCAGCCAGTGGCTGGAAACTGTCCAAGATGATGATGATGAGACAGACAAAACTTTTATGGGATGACAGTTTCATAAGCACCTCAGCAAACAAAATGAAAACTATGGGGGACATTATTAAAACAGAAACTTGTAGTTCAACATCTAAAAAAGAGAATATTTTTATATCACTTAAAGATTCTAAGGTCACATATCCACACAGAGTTGTGAACAACGTCAATGAATATTTCACTTCACTAGCTCATTCAGGCTAACTGCAAGATACCATCTACAAGTTCCACCAACATGTCAAACACTAACACTTCAATGTTCGTTTATGAAACACACCCCAATGAAATTATGAACATGATATAATCATGGAGCAAAAAAATCTCTAGTGGCTATGTTGAAGTACCTGACTTCATTTTAAAAGGGTGTGCTCCCCTCATAGTAAAGCTATTATCAACCATCATCTACCATCCATTAAAAATTTGTATCTTTCCAGATGCTCTCAAAATAGCTAAAGTCTCACAATTTTTAAAGAATTGTTCCCCTGATTTAGAATCCAATTATTAACCTTTGTCCATATTAAGCATCTTTTCAAAAACCACTGAAAAACTTTTTTATGACGGACACACAAATTTCACAAATAATCAGACACCTATCAGCATTCAACAACATGGCTTTAAAAAAATCTATGTCCACCCGAACGGTAATTTTTGAGCTGTTGGACTACATCAGGAAAAAAAAAAAAAAAAATGTGAAAAATCAGCCTGCCAACTCACAGATAAGTCACAGTAACATCTTTCTAAACTCACAGGTAAAATGGAAAAATATGAACTTGGCTCTTTTTCATCAAAATATGCAGTCACCAACTAGTAAAATAAGTGAAATCCAAATCAGCTTAGAAACAAATTAAAAACTGCCTCATTATTGTGTCTCACAGAACATTTGCGTGATGAGGACAAGTTACATATTGTGTCCCTACCTAACTTTGTGCTAGGTGGTTATTTCTATAGGAAAATTCTTAAACATGGTGGCAGTTGTGTAATCATAAAAAAATAATGTAAACTTTGTAAATATAAAATTTCCTGTTGAAAATTATTCATTCTCAAGTCAGAAACATAAAAATTTGTGGCTTGTGAATTGTCCTTGTCCACAACCACAGGACGTGTCTTCTGTTAGGAAGCCCCCATCTCTTCAGTTTGTCTCTGGATCGTCAGACTCCTGATCGTAATCTGTTTAAAGATTTCCACACCAGCTAGCTTTCACCGGGTCCAGATGGTATTTCTTCAGCTTCTGGCATCCATCTGTGCAGGTGAGGTGTCGACTTCTTCCATAACTCCAGCCTTGCCTTCTCTGGTGAAACAGTGAGCTTCTCAGATGTACTCAGGAAGCTCTTTCACGAGCTCCACCACTGCTGTGATGGATTATGTCTGTGCAGTGGATGGGTGCTGTCCTGTTCCACTTCCAGTCTCCCCTTGTTGGCAGCCACTGCTCTGTGTACCCATGGTGGCACTATTCCAACCAGGTAGTAGAGTTTGTTGAGAGCAGTGTCTACTTGTCTGGTATGAGATGACCTGCACCAGACTGGGGAAGCATATTCGGCAGTAGAAAAGCGCAGTGCCATTGCAGAAGAGTGAACAGGTTGTGGACGTGAGCCCCATTGTGTCCCTGCTACTTTGCGAATTAGATTGTTTCAAGTGGAGATTTTCGTTTTTGTGTTTAAGTGTGTTTTGAATGTCAGAGTTCTATTGAGAGTGAGTCCCAAGTATTTATGGGCGTGATGATGCTGTAATTGGATGCCTGACCATTCAATATGTAGTTCACGATTAGCTTCCTTGCTCCTCAGGTGAAAGGCACACACTTGTGCCTTTGAAGGGTTTAGTCTGAGTTTATTCCAATTGTAGTAACTTGACAGTGTTCTAAGTGCAGTTGTCAGAATTCTTTCCACTGTTTCAAAGCATGAGCTCTGCGTCGCAAGGGATGGGTCATCAGCATATAAGAATCTCTTCATGCCCGGGGTCACTGGCTGGTCGTTGGTATAAATGTGGAAGAGATGTGGAGCCAAGACGCGTCCCTGAAGTAGACCATTTTTCTGCACTCTCCAGTGACTGCATTGTCCTTGAAATTCAACAAAAAATCTGTGGTTTAGGAGGAGGGTGTTGATTAGACTAACTAGATGGGCGTTCTTGATCATATTGTATAATTTTGCATGGAGTAACCAATGATGCACAGTATCATATGCTGCTGTGAGATCCATGAAGACCACACCCATTACTTGTTGGGTCTCAAAGCCATCCTCTATAAACTGCGTGAGATTCAAAAGTTCCCCTCGGTAGCTTCTGTTGGGTCGAAATCCTGCTTGTTTGGGTATGAGAAGAGGGTCTGTTACTGGCAGGATTCTATTCAGAATCATACGTTTGAACAGTTTATGAAAGTGGCTCAAAAGGCTAACTGGTCTGAAATTCTTGGGATGATTTGCTTCCTTTCCAGGTTTCGAAGAGCTATCACCCTCCATTTTCGCCAGATCTTTGGTATACCACTTTTGCTCTCTGTAGTAGCCTTGTTTAATTCACATATCTTGAAAGGGAGAGTCAGATCCCTCATTTGTTCTTGGGCCTCTTGGCACTTTGAAATAATGAAGGAAAAAGATGTAGAGCTACCAGGAGTTGAGATAGTGGACACTGAACTAGCCATTATTTGTTTACACAGAGCTTTAACTGGTGACATGAATACTTTCCTAAAAAGTTTGGAATATTCACTTAACAGGCTAACACAAAGAAACATGTGATGATTTTAACTTTGACTTTCCAGAGGACACCAAAGAAAAGAATGAGTTACTGAATCTCTTGCAAACATTTAATATGAATACTACTGTAGAAACAGTATGGAAACTGAGCTGCAATTTAAAATACTGCCTAACTACCACCAGTACAAAATACAGTAATGAAAATATAAATCACTTTCTCCGTTTCTTGAGCAAAGGAAACAGGAAAGAGATTTATAACTGTTAACACACAGATGGAAAATTTAATAACTTTATGAGTAATTTTTCCTACTATTTTGAACTGTACTTCCCTCCAACACAGAGAAAAATATACACAAGGAAAACAAAAAATAAATGGATCACTTCTGGGATACTGGTATCCTAAGTTTACTACACAGATTGCCCAAACAGCTCATGTCACCAGTATTTGATACTTATTAAAAAAACCTATAAGAAGATCTTCAAAAACGTTATCAAACAAGCAAAAATAAAGGCAAATGTCACATACATAAAAAATTGCATCAATAAGATGAAAGCCATATGGAATATTGTAAGGAAGTAAACTGCAGCAGAACAGACAGATTTCCATAATATTAACTGTCTAATAGAAATGTCATCTGTGAGAACTGAACCTACAAAAACTGCAAATAAATTTAATACTTACTTTACACAGATGGCTGAACATCTTATAAATCAAAATTTGCAGTGTACTCCCAGAAATCAATATAGATTTCTATAAATAATAAATCTATTTTTCTATACCCCATCAATGAAAAGGAAATACTTGCTATAATCAAAGGACTGAAGCTCTAATTCTCCTTCGGTACTGACAATATCCCTGACTATATCTTGAAGAAATGTGTTCCCCTTATAGCCAGGCCATTTGTTGACATCTGTAACTTTTAACGTTTCCAACTTAAAGTGTGAGTGTGAATCAGGGTTTATTCGCCCAAATCACCTTCCACTTCTTTACGAGGTGATTTACTTGGAATTTGCAGCCACTCTTCTTTACTGGATAGCCAGCTGCTGAAAACACTCTTGAGTTCTTCTCCGTCGAATAACATTAGGTATAGGAATTTTTAGACTCTTTCTACTTATGAAATAAGTAGACATACAAACTTTGCTTTTTGTCAGTTAACGATTACTCTCACTTTCAACATAAATATATAACTTACAATAAGTCCCTCATACAGTCAAACATCAGAAACAAATTAAATTACAGTCGAAAGAAAGTTGGCTTTGATACCATAACTTTTCTTAACATAAATTAGAAAATAAGTCTTGCCTATAGCAAGGTTATGTCAAGAGTTTTCAGGAGTGCTTTTTCAACTGTCTTTGTTTTAATAACAATAGTCAATGGCCCAATAAGCACAGAGCTGCATATAAACTCCATGGTTCTTCCTTACACACCCCCTAAAACATCTGTGGATTGCCAGACAGGCACTTGTCGGCGCCATTTGTCCGCCACATCTACTTTCTTCCTGTGATTGATTTTAAACCTGTACACACAAACATGTGATGCGCAGTTGGCAGGATTCTACCATCCCACACTTGTATCGAGAATATCGTGTGTTCGAGATCGTAGAAGGCTGAACGGTTCTAGAATTTACACACAAATTCTCGAATCACTATATATCCGTTCCCCCCCTCAGATCGAACACGTGATATTTTATACATAATCATTATGCAAATAATATCACTCATAACATAATAACATTTCATATCTTAACAGTATACACTTATTACATATATTTATATACATATCTTTCCTTTCAATAACAATTCTCTGTCCTCTCTTGAACAATCTTTCGCTTATTGTTTCTCTTACTCTTTTTTTATTTTACTTTGTTATTAAGACATGAGCATTCACTCGTGGTTTTAGCCAGCTTTACTAATATTTAGGAATTTTGAGTACTCTTTTTCTTTCCTTTATTTCCTTTTTTTCTTTTTTTGCCAATTGTAAACTTCATGTGTTTATGACACATGAGTAATCTATTTTCTATTCTTATCTTTTGTACTACCTTTTTCCTAGTATGTACTATTTTCATTATTTGTAGCTTGGAGGAACTCTGGACGAAATGAAAGTGTTGTTGTGGCACTCATTTATTTCCACAAAACATCATAATGCTAGTCGTTCATAGAATTCACACTTCCCAGGATAATCCTTATAAAATTTGTGACTTTTGTCACGATACTGTCCCCTTCTTCTAGGATCAGCACCTATTCCTTACTTGTGGGTTGACCTTATGAGAGAACTTATTCTTTCCATTCTGATAGGTATGCCCCTTACAGAACATCCTTATTTCTTAGGCCACAGATCGTCCTATCTCCACGTAGGTATGCCTGCCCTTTATATTTAGTGAATGCTGGGTATGCCCCCTTATCCTTTCTGAGTAGGCCTCATGGTTCATTACCCTAGTATACATTTCTATGTATACCATAATTAAGTATCTTCTGGTGATGATATAAATCTATCTTAAACTTCACATTCATTGTTTAATATATCATTTACTCCCTAGAGTCCACCTCTACTTATCAAATTCTATATTTTCAATAGATACTATGTCTACATATACTATTTACATCCCACTATCCTTCAATTTATCAGAGTATTTATCACACTGATGTTTCTTAATGATCAACATGACTAATTCCTCTCCTACTTTCGTTTTCTTTCTTTGCTCATGCCTCTTTCTTATTTATCCATTACTCATTACTACTTTATAGTTGTTCATTATGTAGTATTTTTTATAGTTGTTCATTATGTAGTATTTTTGTTCCATAAACTTATATGCTTTTGTCTTTCTTTGCACATGAGTTCATTGTGCCTATTCTAATCTCTGTTTAGAACTTTCACTGTTCTTTGTTTATGTGTACCTCTTCCTATGTACATTCAATGTAGAACCGTCATAGCTTTCTATATATGTATGTATATTTCCATGTGTACACATATTTTCCCCTACAACACCTGGCGGTTCTCATATCATGACGAGCTTCGTCTTATGCAAATTAATGTTTGTGTAGAAGTGTATATTTGTGTCTATTTGGATGTGTGTTCATGTAGTCTGATTTTCGGCCTTCTTGTCTAAAGATAAAATTTAGGTTTCTAGTAACACAGAAATAAGGAAGGACTTCAGCTATAGAAGTTTGTGAATATGATAGAGGGAAAAAATAGACAGGTCCTCAAATGAGAAGTAAGAAAAGAAAAAAATAGATGTGGATGTTATGATCGAAGAAGAGAAAGAAGATAGCCCCAAAGACAGGAAACCCTTCCAAACCCTCTTTCCTAGGATCCCTACCTCTCAGGTACTTGATTGGGATGCTGGAGGAGGTCTGGTGTTAAATTGTCCCCTACAGAACAGACTTGTCCCACTTTCACCCTTTGAGATCCCCGAAGGAAATCCTAGCAAACCTATGGAAATGGCAAATGATAAAAAATCAGGCACACTTGTTTATGAGGGTTGTTTGAAAGGTGTGATGTGTGTTTTGTGTTAGTTATGATGTATCTGTTCTTGTAAATCATGCTTTTAGCTACAATACCCACCCTTTCAAAATTTATACAAACCCTCCCATCCATATCACATCTCATAAAAGGTATAAAATACTCTATACAAAATATAAAATCTATACACTACAGTATAACAATTGTTCAGCTAGTCACATCATATTATATTTTCCACAAATATAATACTCTATTCAGTTTATGTCATCTAGATATCACTTTTTTTCTGTGATTCTCTTAAGTTCTCTATTTTATAGTCGTATCCAGTTTTCTAAGCAATAGTATTACAGGATAGTTCTAGGAATTCGGTACAGGAAAACTGTTTTGGAAGAAACACCAAAGACAACTTGGGATCCGATGGTCGTTACTCTGCCCATTAACTCAGAATGTTAATGACCTTGGGGGATATACAATTTTACATCTTTTACATTGTATTTCCCCTTCTCTAATCCAGTTATGGGATCTACTAAAAATAACATCTTAGGATGGATCGCCGTTTGTACCCAGTACGGTCCCTCATATTTTTGGAAAAATGTATATCTCTTTCTTCAGAGTCAAGCTGTGAAGATGTTGTTTTATAAGAACCAGGTCATCGACTTGGTTCTGAGGTTATCACAGCCTTTTTGTTATGCTTACTTACCCTTTGTAGCATCTTTTCAATTAAATTCTTAGAAACTATTTCCTGATTTACTTCATAATTGACACTAGGTTATTCAGGCCAATTAAAATTCTTAATTTGAGGTTCTCCTATAACTTCTATCGGTGTCAACCCAGTTGATAAACGGGGTAATTCATTTAGGATAAGTTCAAAGTCCTTAATTTTTGTTGCCCATGAAGTATGTTTTTCATGGCAGTAAGTTTTTTCATGGCAGTAAGTTTGACATAATTTTCCAATTTCCTTCATTACTCATTTACATGGATTTGATGATGGGTTATAATTGGATATTAACACCTGTTGAATACTTTCTCATGTTAGGAATTCTCTAAACTTGTTACTCACAAATTGTGGTCTGTTATCTGTAAGAAATCATTTTGGTTTACCTACTTCTAGAAAGTATTGTTGTAAACAGTGTATAACCGTCTGCAGATCTGATCTTTTAATGGTATATAGTTTAACATATTTTGACCAGCATTCTATGACAACCAAAATAGATGATACTCTTTCCTGTCCTTGTGGAATTGGTTCTAAAAAATCTGCTGCTGTGAGGTCACGTAATGATTTAGGAATAATAGGATACATTTTGTATTTCACGTAAGTACAATTTTCTTTTACTTTCTGGCAAGTTTCACAGGTTCTAAACAAAGATGCTATTTTATGACCTAGTTTCTTGAAATAATAAAACTTATTCATGTGGGATGTACATTTTTTGATTCCAAAGTGTCCATATCCTGTGTGAACATACCACACAAGTTCGTCTTCCATTATCTTTGGAATACATGAGCACCAACACTGTGATGTTACGCTGTCTCTCCAAAACAAGTTATGTTCTATAGTTCCATTTTCCTAATTGATTAGGAGGTAATGAGTTCTGGATACACACAGAAAATATTTCTGTGAAATAAGGATCATGATGGAAATTCCCTGTTATTCTTTGAGCCATTTCCTTTACAATGGTGTTAGGATATTCCAATGACATAAAATTAATGGTGAAAATAACACCCGGTCCTTCTGTACATTTCAATTCTTCCATTCCTTTGGGTAGCCTCAATAAAGCATCATTTACAATATTTTTTGAACCTTTTATATATTGTATCTTAATATTGTATTCCTGTTGGAAAAGCATCCATCACATCAACCCACTGTGTAGTAATTGACTACTCTTCAGAAAGGATAAAGCTTGATGATCTGTATAAATATGGATTTCTGATCCCCATAGTAGTGTTTGAAACTTTTGAATACTCCACACAATCGTCAATAGTTCCTATTCAGTAGCTGTGTAACTTAGTTCATGCTTATTTAGGCTATGGCTAGCAAAAGCTATGGTTCTGTGTTCTACATTATTTGGATTCCATTCTCCTTGGAAAAGTTCGGCAGCAACAGCATAATCAGATGCATCAGTTGAAAATTTAAACAGTTCACCCATAACTGGATGATGTAATATGGGTGACTCAATAAGCGCTCTTTTAACTTTTCAAATGCATCATTTGCACCTTGATCCCAAGTCCATGGTACTCCCTTTCTTAATAAACTTAAAATTCTCAGGTCATTTAACTATTGCCATCATATGTACCATCGATAGTATCGGGCCATACCTATAAATCCTTTTAATTGTATTACATTTCTGGGGTGGGGACTTTCTTTGGTAGCTTTTATGCATTTAGGGTTCGGTCTAATTCCCTTTACCCCTATAATATGACCTAAGAACTTAAGTTCTTGGCATGCGAAAAACGATTTAGACAACTTCACTGCAGTACCTTTTTCTTTAAATTTTTTCAGTGTCTTGCACAAAGTTAAACAATGATCCTCCTAAGTAGCTGATATTATTAAGATATTGTCTACGTATATTATCAAATCCTTCAATACATCTCTCCCTATTGCTTCATCTAACACACATATAAATACGGAAACAGAGATATTAAGTCCGAATGGCAATACATTGAAATGGTAAGATTTTCCATCGAACAAAAAGGCTGTTTACTGTTTGGATTCTGGATGTATTTTTATCTGCCAATATCCCGCGGTCAAGTCCATTGTACTAAAGAATCTCGTCTTTTCAAACTTGGATAACAATTCGTCGATATTAATCGGTCGATGTCTCTCCACTTCTATATGTTGATTTAATGTACGAGTGTCTAAGACTAATCGTACCCCACCTATAGCTTTCTTCACCACAACCAGAGGATTATTCATTACACTGGAACTTTATTCTATAACATTATTATAAATCATTTTGTTAATTTCATCCCGAACTGCTCCCTTCAAACTCACTGGTATTGGATACAGTTTTGCAAATGATTGAAGTGTCATCTTTGATTTTGAGCTTACAGGTATAGTAGCTGATGTTACCTGGACACTTGGAAAGCAGCACTTCATACTCCATTAAAATTTTATACAAATCTCATCTCTGTTGATTGTTTAATATTAGGGATTCATTAACTTTGTCTTGTATATCAGTTTGATGTGTTATTTGATCCATATTATCGATTTTTGGTGATAATTGTGCTGTAACTGTTAATTGTAGACACTGACACTCAGTTGTTTGTTCCTCAAAGTAGCAGTTTGTTACAAATGGTGTCCAGCATCTACTGTCCCCTCTACCATAACAAAGAAGATGTTCATTAAAGTTTAAGATGACTTTAAACTCCAAGAACCAATCTAAACCAAACAGTACATCTTTATTAATATTCTCTAGTATTATTAGCGTTTGATGAAATAACATATGTCCAATACTACAGTTCACTCGATTTTCGTAAATTTACAAGTTTACTTTTTGTTCCTGTTATCCCAATTATGTATACTCCAGTAACCTTGGAAGTTTCCATTGTCCCTGCTATTATAGGTTGTGGATTATTAGAAGCTAAGCTTGGTTCTTCAAGCATCAACCATTCCTTTGTGGGTATTTTGTGTGTAAAGCTAACATGTTTATATGGAATAAGGCCTTCTACTGTATCTCCACGACCTGGGCCCTGGCCCTGGATCCAGATCGAATAACATTTTCCTCGTTACTGCTAATTATGGGTTGGTTACTGAAACGACCCCCCCCCCCCCCCCCCCCCCCATGAACCATGGACCTTGCAGTTGTTGGGGAGGCTTGCGTGCCTCAGCGATACAGATAGCCGTACTGTAGGTGCAACCACAACGGAAGAGTATCTGTTGAGAAGCCAGACAAACGTGTGGTTCCTGAAGAGGGGCAGCAGCCTTTTCAGTAGTTGCAGGGGCAACAGTCTGGATGATTGACTGATCTGGCCTTGTAACACTAACCAAAACGGCCTTGCTGTGCTGGTACTGTGAACGGCTGAAAGCAAGGGGAAACTACAGCTGTAATTTTTCCCAAGGGCATGCAGCTTTACTGTATTCTTATATGATGATGGCGTCCTCTTGGGTAAAATATTCTGGAGGTAAAATAGTCCCCATTCGGATCTCCGGGTTGGGACTACTCAGGAGGACGTCGTTATCAGGAGAAAGAAAACTGGCGTTCTACGGATCGGAGCATGGAATGTCAGACCCCTTAATCGGGCAGGTAGGTTAGAAAATTTAAAAGGGAAAATAGATAGGTTAAAGTTGGATATAGTGGGAATTAGTGAAGTTTGGTGGCAGGAGGAACAAGACTTTTGGTCAGGTGAATACAGGGTTATAAATACAAAATCAAATAGGGGTAATGCTGGAGTAGGTTTAATAATGAATAAAAAAAATAGGAGTGCGGGTAAGCTACTTCAAACAGCATAGTGAACACATTATTGTGGCCAAGATAGACACAAAGCCCACACCTACTACAGTAGCACAAGTTTATATGCCAAATAGCCCTGCAGATGATGAAGAAATTGATGAAATGTATGATGAGATAAAAGAAATTATTCAGGTAGTGAAGGGAGATGAAAATTTAATAGTCATGTGTGACTGGAATTCGAGAGTAGGAAAAGGGAGAGAAGGAAACATAGTGGGTGAATATGGATTGGGGCTAAGAAATGAAAGAGGAAGCCGCCTCGTAGAGTTTTGCACAGAGCATAACTTAATCATAGCTAACACTTGGTTCAAGAATCATGAAAGAAGGCTGTATATGTGGAAGAATCCTGGAGATACTAGAAGGTATCAGATAGATTACATAATGGTAAGACAGAGATTTTGGAACCAAGTTTTAAATTGAAAGGCATTTCCTGGGGCAGATGTGGACTATTGGTTATGAACTGTGGATTAAAACTTAAGAAACTGCAAAAAGGTGGGAATTTAAGGAGATGGGACCTGAATAAAGTGAAGGAACCAGAGGTTGTACAGAGATTCAGGGAGAGCATAAGGGAACAATTGACAGGAATGGGGGAAGAAGTACAGTAGAAGAAGAATGGGTAGCTCTGAGGGATGAAGTAGTGAAGGCAGCAGAGGATCAAGTAGGTAAAAAGACAAGGGCTAGTAGAAATCCTTGGGTAACAGAAGAGATAATGAATTTAATTGATGAAAGGAGAAAATATAAAAATGCAGTAAATGAAGCAGGCAAAAAGGAATACAAACGTCTCAAAAATGAGATCGACAGGAAGTGCAAAATGGCTAAGCAGGGATGGCTAGAGGACAAATGTAAGGATGTAGAGGCTTATCTCACTAGGGGTAAGATAGATACTGCCTACAGGAAAATTAAAGAGACCTTTGGAGAAAAGAGAACCACTTGTATGAATATCAAGAGCTCAGATGGAAACCCAGTTCTAAGCAAAGAAGGGAAAGCAGAAAGATGGAAGTCTTGAGGACAATATTATAGAAATGGAAGAGGATGTAGATGAAGATGAAATGGGAGGTACGATACTGCGTGGAGAGTTTGACAGAGCACTGAAAGACCTGAGTCGAAACAAGGCCCCGGGAGTAGACAACATTCCATTAAAACTAATGACGGCCTTGGGAGAGCCAGTCATGACAAAACTCTACCATCTGGTGAGCAAGATGTATGAGACAGGCGAAATACCCTCAGACTTCAAGAAGAATGTAGCAATTCCAACCCCAAAGAAAGCAGGTGTTGACAGATGTGAAAATTACCAAACTAATAAGTCACAGCTGCAAAATACTAACACGAATTCTTTACAGACGAATGGAAAAACTGGTAGAAGCCGACCTCAGGGAAGATCAGTTTGGATTCCGTAGAAATGTTGGAACATGTGAGGCAATACTGACCCTACGACTTATCTTAGAAGCTAGATTAAGGAAAGGCAAACCTACGTTTCTAGCATTTGTAGACTTAGAGAAAGCTTTTGACAATGTTGACTGGAATACTCTCTTTCAAACAGTAAAGGTGGCAGGGGTAAAATACAGGGAGCGAAAGGCTATTTACAATTTGTACAGAAACCAGATGGCAGTTATAAGAGTCGAGCAGCATGAAAGGGAAGCAGTGGTTGGGATGGGAGTGAGACAGGGTTGTAGCCTCTCCCCGATGTTATTCAATCTGCATATTGAACAAGCAGTAAAGGAAACAAAAGAAAAATTTGGAGTGGGTATTACAATCCATGGAGAAGAAATAAAAACTTTGAGGTTCACCGATGACATTGTAATTCTATCCAAGACAGCGAAAGACTTGGAAGAGCAGTTGAACGGAATGGACAGTGTCTTGAAAGGAGGATATGAGATGAACATCAACAAAAGCAAAACGAGGATAATGGAATGTAATTGAATTGAGTCGGGTGATGCTGAGGGAATTAGATTAGGAAATGAGTAAAGGAGTTTAGCATCGGAGGGCAGCGTGGAGGGTAAAAATTGTAGAGGGAGACCAAGAGATGAATACACTAAACAGATTCAGAAGTATGTAGGTTGCAGTAGGTAATGGGAGATGATGAAGCTTGCAGAGGATAGAGTAGCATGGAGAGCTGCATCAAACCAGTCTCAGGACTGAAGACCACAACAGCAACAACAACAATAATACTGAAACAAGCTTCTACATTCCCATTCAATGTTTTATGGTTACTCGGTACAAATTCTTGAGAAGCTACCAGATCTAAATTTGAAGGAGGATGCTTCTTTTGATAACTGTCATTACAACTTTTCCTACTGCACTGGCGTACTTTTGCTAAGTTTGCCTCATGCTTTTTTAAAATTATGTCCACTATTTCTTTTATTGTTCGAACTTTAACTTCGGTGTAAAGTTTCATTGTGGTCCTCATTTATTGCATCAAGTGCATCAACACAAGACAACAACTCTTCTATCATTTTCTAACCACTACACAAGATGTCTATTCTCGTATAGATTGGCAAATGTCTAATTAAAATATGTACTAATCCTTCTCCTTCCATTGGCTTATCTAAATACTTTGCTTGTGTTAAATGCCAATCAAAATATTTTATTATAGTATCCCAAGTATTATCATAATATTTTGGGTCCCATAGATCTGATATTAACTTTTATTGACCACTGGCAGACCACTACTTCTCTTTAAATTTCTTATGAAAGTCTCCCCAAGACAAAAAATTCTCAATATTTACTGTTCCCCACTTCGAGGCTTCCCTATAAGTACCTCAAAGCAAATTTGATCTTCTTGGAATCTTCCGAATTTTTTGGTAAAGTTTGGTTAAATCTTTTGAAATGTGTAGGATGTAAATCTCCGTCCAGCTTAAATTTAGGAAATTGTATAGATAGCCCTGAATTAGCTCCCCATAGCAAATCAGTCACTGCTTCACTGGTTAATACAACATTAGGTGAAGTTACCCTTTTTCTCTATTTTATCTTAGATAAGCTTTAATTCTCTCCACAGGTCATCCATACCCTTCCTGGTATTACTGCATTCAGAAGAAGGAATAGGCGATACATTGCCAGATGTTATTCTCTCAGTAACCTTTCAATCTATAATTTCTCCAAGTTGTTCCTCCAAACTAATTACATTTATAATATCAGAGTTAGCTATTTTCTCTTTGAAATTTCTTTCCACATTATCTACCCGTGTATTGACATCTGTAATTTGCGATTGAATGACTGGCATTAATTGATTCTGCTTATCTCTTTCAAATTATTCAACCCCTGCCTTACGTCATTATACTTAACATTGTACATGTTTTAAAAAGATCCTAACTTTTCAGTAAGTTCAGATTCTACATTATTACATTTGTTTTCAATGTTAAGTTCTAAACTTTTTGATAAATTTTGAAAAGTGTTACTCTGTTTCTGACTAAGGTCAGTAAACATATAATTTATATGAGTGGTCAAAGAATTTGTTAACTTGTTCTTTAAATCTAATTTTAAATTCTCTACTTTATTACTTATTCCGTTGAACTCAGTCTTCAAAGCACCCATGCATAGATTACTAAATTCTTTGCTCTGAGAGTCGATTTTGGCGTTTAACAAACCTAAATTTGTTGTTTGAATATTTAGAGTTTCCTTCTGAGCTTTTAAAGCTTCACACTGGGTATTTAATTGAGAATTTACTAAGTCTAGTTCTTTACTTAGAGTCGCACTCTGAGCATTTAATTGTGAATCTAATTGATTAAATTTATCAACTCAGCCCAGCCAGGCACTTCTTTTCTAATTTTCATGGCCACAGCTGGGTCTTGAGTTCCCCCAACCTGTTGTATACATTCCATACTTTTATATGCCTTAGCTCTTGCAAGTATTTAAAACTAACTTTAAATATGATAATTACACAATAAAAGTTCACTCAACAGTATCTTCTACAACTCTGTACTGAAGTAATCAAGTTTTGTTTCGCGCTCACCTGGCGTAGAATTCGTGTTGCATAGGTGAGCAGATGTGGAGGCAGGTCAGCACCGGTGAACAGCAACTGGTGCCGGTGGCGTCGGATGTATGTTGGTTTCTGTGTCTGCATCCCCATGATGTGTGTGAGAGCTGTATAACCCCACACTGGATCTTCATAGCTGAAGCATTCTTCTTCTTAGACAAACATGTCGAAATCTTCTTTGCTGTTTTTATCGTTGTGAATTTTTCATTTCTTCACTTTACTTTTCATCAACTAATCAACTAATGATGTATTTGACATCCATACACAATAAAAATCTCACTTTCGACATGAATATGCAAATCCCTGCAAGTCTCTTGTACAGTCAGACGTTAGAAACAATCGAGCTACAGCGGAAAGACAGTTGGCTTGGATATCATGACCTTTCTTAACATGAATCATAAAATGAGTCTTCCCTCTAACAAGGTTGCGTCTTGTTTTAATAACAATAGTCAATGACCCAATAGGCAGAGAGCTACATATAAACTCCATTGTTCTTCCTTACACACTCACTAAAACATCTTTGGATTGCTCGACAGGTACTCGTCGGTGCCGTATGTCCACCGCATTTCCTTCTTCCCGTGACTGATTTTAAACCTGCATACAAAAACATGTAATACACAGTAGATAGGATTCTTCCATCCCACACTCATATCCAGAATATTGTGTGTTCGAGGCGATAGAAGGCTGAGTGGTTCTAGAATTTACACAGAAATTCTTGAATCACTATAAACTGTTCTCTGTCAGAAGGGGTGTTGCCAGAAAAATTGAAGACAGCAAAAGTAAAACCTCTGTTCAAGAAAGGGATAAAAACAGAAGTATCAAACTACAGGCCTACTTTGCTACTATCTGGTTTTTCCAAAATAACTGAAAAACTCTATTATAAAGGACTAATCAATTTCATAGAGAAAAATAATTACTTTTCAAATACACAACATGGATTCCGAAAATCTAAATATACCGACACCGCAATTTTTCCATACCTAAATGAACCCTTAAATGCAGTAGACAGAAAAGAGCATATCAGCCATATTTCTAGACTTCTCTAAAGTATTTGATGTAATCAATCACAACATCTTGCTTAAGAAACTTGAATCTGTAGGTATTAGGGGCCCAGCCTATGAATGGATTTAATCATACCTCCAAAATAGAGAGCAAGTAATTGAGCTCGCTATCCAAGATGGGAAGAAGATAAAGTCTACTGCTCTGAAAAGCAGAGCATTAAGTACGGCGTACCGCAAGGCTCCATTCTAGGACCAACCAATAGATGCCAACATTATACAAAGTTCGCAGATGACATAAATGTGATAGTTTATTTATTTATTTATTCTTTGCCCATGGACTCCAGCTGAAAATCCAGCTGAGAGTATTGGGTGTGTCATACAATAGGCTATTAACATCAAACTTGATTTCATTATATATAAATGAAACAAATGATTAAACAGAAATAGTCCATAATCATACAAAGGTATTACATGTTTCACATTATATGTACACACAAATCCAAACAACATACAGAAATGATAATTTTTAAAGGTACATTTCAGTAATGATATAACATATTAAACACCATCTTAGTATTCACTCAAACTGTATATACATTTCTCTGTGAGATATAGTTTCAAATGACTTTTAAAACATTTTAGGTCTGTTTCTTTTTTAATGATTTTGGGGAGTTTATTAAAAAACCTTTTGCCTGCTTCTTCTGGGGCAGTCATAGACAGTTTTAGATTTCTGTTTATCACGTAGTAATTTTCATTTCCTCTTGTACCGTGTTTGTGTACATCTTTATTTAGGAGGTGTTTTATCACTTGACCTTACCGCCATTATGCTTTGGTATACACTCCTGGAAATGGAAAAAAGAACACATTGACACCAGTGTGTCAGACCCACCATACTTGCTCCGGACACTGCGAGAGGGCTGTACAAGCAATGATCACACGCACGGCACAGCGGACACACCAGGAACTGCGGTGTTGGCCGTCGAATGGCGCTAGCTGCGCAGCATTTGTGCACCACCGCCGTCAGTGTCAGCCAGTTTGCCGTGGCATACGGAGATCCATCGCAGTCTTTAACACTGGTAGCATGCCGCGACAGCGTGGACGTGAACCATATGTGCAGTTGACGGACTTTGAGCGAGGGCGTATAGTGGGAATGCGGGAGGCCGGGTGGACGTACCGCCGAATTGCTCAACACGTGGGGCGTGAGGTCTCCACAGTACATCGATGTTGTCGGCAGTGGTCGGCGGAAGGTGCACGTGCCCGTCGACCTGGGACCGGACTGCAGCGACGCACGGATGCACGCCAAGACCGTAGGATCCTACGCAGTGCTGTAGGGGACCGCACCGCCACTTCCCAGAAAATTAGGGACACTGTTGCTCCTGGGGTATCGGCGAGGACCATTCGCAACCGTCTCCATGAAGCTGGGATACGGTTCCGCACACCGTTAGGCCGTCTTCCGCTCACGCCCCAACATCGTGCAGCCCGCCTCCAGTGGTGGTGCGACAGGCGTGAATGGAGGGACGAATGGAGACATGTCGTCTTCAGCGATGAGAGTCGCTTCTGCCTTGGTGCCAATGATGGTCGTATGCATGTTTGGCGCCGTGCAGGTGAGCGCCACAATCAGGACTGCATACGACCGAGGCATACAGGGCCAACACCCGGCATCATGGTGTGGGGAGCGATCTCCTACACTGGCCGTACACCACTGGTGATTGTCGAGGGGACACTGAATAGTGCACAGTACATCCAAACCGTCATCGAACCCATCGTTCGACCATTCCCAGACCGGCAAGGGAACTTGCTGTTCCAACAGGACAATGCACGTCCGCATGTATCCCGTGCCACCCAACGTGCTCTAGAAGGTGTAAGTCAACTACCCTGGCCAGCAAGATCTCCGGATCTGTCCCCCATTGAGCATGTTTGAGACTGGATGAAGCGCCGTCTCATGCGGTCTGCACGTCCAGCACGAACGCTGGTCCAACTGAGGCGCCAGGTGGAAATGGCATGGCAAGCCGTTCCACAGGACTACATCCAGCATCTCTACGATCGTCTCCATGGGAGAATAGCAGCCTGCATTGCTGCGAAAGGTGGATATACACTGTACTAGTGCCGACATTGTGCATGCTCTGTTGCCTGTGTCTATGTGCCTGTGGTTCTGTCAGTGTGATCATGTGATGTATCTGACCCCAGGAATGTGTCAATAAAGTTTCCCCTTCCTGGGACAATGAATTCACGGTGTTCTTATTTCAATTTCCAGGAGTGTATGTACAGTGAATATACTGTCATAATATTATAGTGTACAAAAGCTTGCCTACAGGTCTGTCTTGGTGGTATTTTTGCAATGCATCTCACTGCCCTTTTCTGAATTGTGAATATTCTTTTTAGGTAGCCAGCATGTGCACTTCCCCATATATGAACTGAGTAAGACAAATGTGGGAAGACAAGTCCATAATACATTGATTTGAGCCGGCCGAAGTGGCCGTGCAGTTAAAGGCGCTGCAGTCTGGAACTGCAAGACCGCTACGGTCACAGGTTCGAATCCTGCCTCGGGCATGGATGTTTGTGATGTCCTTAGGTTAGGTTTAACTAGTTCTAAGTTCTAGGGGACTAATGACCTCAGCAGTTGAGTCCCATAGTGCTCAGAGCCATTTGAACCATTGATTTGCGGACTTCATCATCCACAGTCTCAGCTGTTTTATGCATGATGAAGATCTGTTTGTTTATCTTTTTACACAGTGCATCTATGTGCTCCCCCCATGCCAAATGTTTGTCTATTATAGTTCCTAGAAAATTTGTGCTGGTTGCTTCTTTAATAGTCTTTCCATTTATATTAACATTTATATTATAATTTTCACTAAGCTTGATCTGAAATACTACATTCATTGTTTTAGACTGATTCATAAACAGGTTGTTTTGTATTAAATATTTATTTGCGTTTTCGATAGCCAGGAGTGCTTCCTTCTCAAGCTTCTCCTTTGTGTCAGCTGTGCAAATTATTGTTGTGTCATCAGCATACATTATAAGTTTCTGATTTATATAGCTAGGGAAGTCATTTACGTAGAGTATAAATAGTATTGGTCCAAGCACAGACCCTTGCGGCACACCGTGTTTAACTGTTCTGATCTGTAGTTTGTTATATTTCCCCCACTAGTATGTCTGATTTCTGTGCATTGTTTCCTATTTGTAATGTATGATTTAAGTATGTCATAGCATTTTCCTCTAATTCCATACTGATATAATTTCATCATTAATTTTGAGTGGTTCACACAATCAAATGCCTTAGATAGGTCCATAAAAATCCCACAAGTCTTTTGTTGCCTGTCAAGTAAATTAAGAATGTGCTCAATTATATCTATTGATGCTGTTTTTGTTGACTTCCCTTCTCTGAAACCATGTTGTGATGAATGCAGTATACTGTACTTTGTTATAAAACTTACAATTCCATTCTTTATTATCATTTCATAGATTTTAGCAAATGTTGAGATCAATGATATTGGCCTGTAATTTCCTAATTCATCCCTGTTCCCTTTCTTAAATATTGGCTTCACTTTACTTACTTTCAGTGAATCTGGAAATATACCTTCTTCTATCGCAGCATTCAGCATGTGTGTCAATGGTTTCAATATACATTCTCTGCATTCCTTTATGAGATCAGAAAAAAATTACTGCATGAGATTAAAAAGCGTACCACCCACAATACAGACTGGTTTTCTGGAAACAATTTACTAATAAACACAGAAAAAAACAGTTACAATGCACTTACACATAGAGCAAAACAAATTCCCACTAACATCAGACAAAGAGTTGTTTATCAGAATCTTTGAAAATGTAAGCTCTAGAAAATTTCTTGGAATGTAGATCCAAGAAGATCTTGGATGGATCCATAATGTAAAATACACTACAAATAAATTGGATACCACTCATTATGCTATCAAAATCTAACTGGTTGCACACCAAAAGAAACACTAAGGCTGGCGAGCACCATACTAGTATAAATTACTCTTGTAGTAACTCTTACTTATTTTGTCTGGACTACTTTAGCAAATTATTTCTGTAGTAATTGTTGGAGAGCTTAATTTTTATTTACTTCTTTAGTTGTAACTAAAGTAGTAAAATCTTTTCACTGAAGAAGTAAGCCATTTCTGCACACAACTGTAATTTTAGAAGCTAGAAAGGATTATTAAATAGAATTATTAAAATTGGAAAATCTAAATTCTGTTTTACTAATTAATGATAAGATCTGTGTATCTTTAAAAAAATTACACGTGGAATACAACGCAGAAGCTCTTACACAAAGATTGCAAGAGTCGCTTAAAGTAATTTGGAAGGACATGAAAGCAAAAGCAAAGAAAATCAAACTGGTGGTGGAGTATGTGAGATGAATATAATAATTCCAATCCCAAAGAAAGCAGGTGTTGACAGATGTGAAAATTACCGAACTATCAGTTTAATAAGTCACGGCTGCAAAATACTAACGCGAATTCTTTACAGATAAATGGAAAAACTAGTAGAAGCCGACCTAGGGGAAGATAAGTTTGGATTCCATAGAAATATTGGAACATGTGAGGCAATACTGACCCTACGACTTATCTTAGAAGCTAGATTAAGGAAAGGCAAACCTACGTTTCTAGCATTTGTAGACTTAGAGAAAGCTTTTGACAATGTTGACTGGAATACTCTCTTTCAAATTCTGAAGGTGGCAGGGGTAAAATATAGGGAGTGAAAGGCTATTTACAATTTGTATAGAAACCAAATGGCAGTTATAAGAGTTGAGGGGCATGAAAGGGAAGCAGTGGTTGGGAAAAGAGTGAGACAGTGTTGTAGCCTCTCCCCAATGTTATTCAATCTATATAGTGAGCAAGCAGTGAAGGAAACAAAAGAAAAATTTAGGGTAGGTATTAAAATCCATGGAGAAGAAATTAAAACTTTGAGGTTTGCCGATGACATTGTAATTTTGTCAGAGACAGCAAAGGACTTGGAATGGAATGGACTTGAATGGAATGGACAGTGTCTTGAAAGGAGGATATAAGATGAACATCAACAAAAGCAAAACAAGGGTAATGGAATGCAGTCTAATTAAGTTGGGTGATGTGAGGGTATTAGATTAGGAAATAAAACACTTAAAGTAGTAAAGGAGTTTTGCTATTTGGGGAGCAAAATAATGGATGATGGTCAAAGTAGAGAGGATATAAAATGTAGACTGGCAATGGCAAGGAAAGCGTTTCTGAAGAAGAGAGATTTGTTAACATCGAGTATAGATTTAAGTGTCAGGAAGTCGTTTCAGAAAGTATTTGTATGGAGTGTAGCCATGTATGGAAGTGAAGCATGGACGATAAATATTTTAGACAAGAAGAGAATAGAAGCTTTCGAAATGTGGTGCTACAGAAGAATGCTGAAGATATGGTGGGTAGATCACATAACTAATGAGGAGGTATTGAATAGGATTGGGGAGAAGAGAAGTTTGTGGCACAACTTGACCAGAAGAAGGGATCGTTTGGTAGGACATGTTCTGAGGCATCAAGGGATCACCAATTTAGTATTGGAGGGCAGTGTGGAGGGTAAAAATAGTAGAGGGAAACCGAGAGATGAATACACTAAGCAGATCCAGAAGGATGTAGGCTGCAGTAGGTACTGGGAGATGAAGGAGCTTGCACAGGATAGAGTAGCTTGGAGAGCTGCATCAAACCAGTCTCAGGACTGAAGACCACAACAACAACAACTATATAAAGACTTTCTGAGTGGTTAAAAAAAATTGCCTAACAGTTAATAAGAAAAAAATTGTATCTATCAACTTCCATTTAATTCCCTCGTCCTGCTAAGAAACCCATCCAAGTAAATTTAAATAATGATGTAATTGAACATGTAAATGGAACAAAATTTTTGGAACTATAAGTTCAACAGAATTTCAAATGGGATACACATATAAACAACTTATGAAAGAAACTCTCATCATTGTGCTATGGACAAAGAATAGTGAAATCTACTATAAGTAAATCCACAGTAACGCAAATGTACCATGCACAGTTCAACACCTTCCTCCAATATGGAATGATCAACTCACAGAACAAACATTTAAACTACCAAAAAAGGGCACTGAAGATAACCTATGGTCTCAAAAAGATGGAGCCCTGTAAATTTCAATTCATAAAACTTCATGTTTTAAATATCCCATGCCTGTGCATACAATATACAATCCTATTCACTAGGTAATATCTCATAAGACTCGGAAAATTAATCCAAATTGAGGATATACACACACATATTATACCAGATGACAATCAAATATTCACCAAATCTTTTCAAGGACTACATCATACCAAAAAACTATAATTCACCTTGGTGTCATATTACAGAATAAGATTACAGAGTAAATAAAACTTGCTCTAGATCCAGTATTTAAAAACAAACGAAAGACTTTTTAACAAAGCATTACTTTTATTCATTGCAAGAATTCCTGGAAATGAAAAATCAAAAAAGCGTTAATTAAGTATTAAAAACTAAATGTCAGCTGTGTTGCCAAACATGTGATTTAGTGTAGAACATTTGGAGGCAAAATAGCAACCTATAACTCTAAAGTATACAGGTATGTTTCAGGTACACTTCTCAATTTTTTTTGATACTTTTTATGTATGTACCCTTTTTATTAGTTGTAAATGTCACTGTCTGTGCATTCTCAATGGTTAATTTCATGTTTCATATATTTTTAAATGTTATTCTCCTTCCACTGTATTTCCAGTGGTCATTTTCATTATTTCTGTATTTCAGTGAATATTTATGTAAATTCTTGAGCAGCAGTCTATTTGCCTACATATTTCTTAGTTGCTCATATTCATTGTTTGCGTACCCCGTGTGTTACTATATTCATCATTGAGCAAATTTTTGAGTAACAGTACATTACCTGCATATTTCTAAGTTGCTCATATTCATTTGTTTGTACACTTTCTGTGTTACTACATATGTCAATGAGCAATTTTTCTGTTTCCATTCCCACTGTGTTTTTTTTTTTTTTTTTTTTTTTAGCGAGAACCATGTTCTGAAACTGTATATTTCTTAATGAAAAATGACTTGTCTTATATCATGTGTTCTTTCTGTACAATATGTGATCCACAAGATAAATAAAACATATAAATACAAATAGGCTGAAGTCCAGTTCATTGTGTCATTTAGTAACTCATAATATGAAAGGGAGTGCCTCACAGAGTGGCAGTTCTGTCTGCCTACAAATCACATGTATATGGTGAACCTAACCACTCCAAAAAAATTTTGGAGTTTATTAAGCAAAATTTCAGAGTTTGTTAAGGATATACAGGATCTGCTGTCTGGTGGCTCATTGCAGAGTAAGAAAGTAATCATGAAGTACCCAATTTCTTACCATGATTACCTTTACTTTTGTGAAAATACCTTCACGACAGTAAAATATCCTGTAATACGCAACCATCAAAACAATCAACACAAAAGAAAAAACAGTGCAACAACTCTCAGACAGGTGCAAAAGTAGCATCATGTTGTTGCCCTTGCAGTGGGAACAGCTAACCACAGTGCAGTCATGCTGCTCTCCTGTACCCTCAACTCTTCATCAACAAACCCATCCATACTGCTGTGTATCACTTTTAACCCACACCTAACACTAAGAAGATACAAGACAGAAGCAAACAGTAAGCTTGAGGGCAGAGACTAAAGTGGGCATTACTGTTGCCAACAGCAAATACAGTTCATGCAAACATACTTGGATACCAAAAACAAGTTGTGCAATACAGTTCATGGAAACATACTCGAATACCAAAAACAAGTTCTGCAATAGTCCCTACTCAGTCAATTGTCAGTGTTGGATGTATTGACATTATGTCAGGTGATGTGCTTGGCTAGTAAATTCTCTGGGAAAAAACACCAGACATTGAAGATACCACCAGTACAAAGTGAGTTAAATGGCAAACTTCTTCATAGTCAAACCCATGAAGTGTGAAGTCTACCAGTTTGTGATGAAAGAAGCTGTGCTTGGTGCTCCATTGAAACAAATGTCCACAGTACAATGAGTAGTCGAAACAAATATTGTACCACTTACTTCTGTCTGGTGAATCAAGAGAGAACTCGAAAGGGTACAGACAGGTGGTGAAACCTCAACGTTTTCAAACCCTCATAAGGGATGGCCTGGAAGATCATGGAAGGCCAGTTTAGATCATTTTAATCAGCAAATCATTCACTGTGTGGAGAATAATTTCTACTTTACAGATAAAAGTACACCCACTTTGGACTAAATCTACAACAAATTACAGGGTTTGAAACATTCAGAAGAAAGTATAAACACACTTTGTGAAATTCTTTGTATTCTAGGATTCAGGTGGAAGTAGACAGGAAATAATAGAAAAGTATCAGGAACAAAGTAGTATCAGTATGTAATTAATTCCTTACTTAAAAAGTATCCAAGAGAACAGACATGAATGTCATCAAACTATCTATATGGATGAGAAGTATTTTCACATGTTTCACACAGCATTGTAAGAGTGGACTGATAATTCACTACAGGGTCTGTTAAAACCTGTTTAGTAAGGAAGTAGAATTATCAACATCCATGCTGGTAGGGAGGACAGTTTTGTACCACATACCTACATAAGGCGTCAATCTGGCCAGAAAACAGTGGATTAGCACAACAACATGAAATATACAATATTTTAACCAAACACAATCATACCTCTGGCATGCCTCAGGGGAGTGTTACGGGACCATGGCCTTTCACAATATATATAAACGACCTAGTAGATAGTGTCAGAAGTTCCATGTGGCTTTTCATGGATGATGCTGTAGTATACGGAAAATTGCAGCGAAATGCAGGAAGATCTGCAACTGATAGGTACTTGGTGCAGGGAGTGGCAACTGACCCTTAACATAGACAAAGTAATGTATTGTGAATACATAGAAAGAAGGATCCTTTATTGTATGATTATATGATAGCGGAACAAACACTGGTAGCAGTTACTTCTGTAAAATATCTGGGAGTTGCGGTATGGAACGATTTGAAGTGGAGCGATCATATAAAATTAATTGTTGGTAAGGTGGTTGCCAGGTTGAGATTCATTGGGAGAGTTCTTAGAAAATGTTGTCTATCAACAAAGGAGGTGGCTTACAAAACACTGAGTATTGCTCATCAGTGTGGGATCCGTACCAGGTCGGGTTGACAGAGGAGATAGAGAAGATCCAAAGAAGAGTGGCGCGTTTCTTCAAAGGGTTATTTGCTAAGCATGATAGCATTACGGAGATGTTTAGCAAAATCGAGTGGCAGACTCTGCAAGAGAGGCGCTCTGCATGGCGGTGTAGCTTGCTGTCCAGGTTTCGAGAAGGTGCGTTTCTGGATGAGGTATCAAATATCAAATATATTGCTTCCTGAGGAGATCACGAATGTAAAATTAGAGAGATCTGAGCATGCACGTAGGCTTTCCGGCAGTCCTTCTTCCCGCGAACCATATGCGACTGGAACAGGAAAGGGAGGAAATGACAGTGGCACGTAAAGTGCCCTCTGCCACACACCGTTGGGTGGCTTGCGGAGTATAAATGTAGATGTAGATGTGGATACTGTATTATGACATCCTCCATACCACCCTGCATTGAGTCCTATAGTGCTGATTTGAGCAAGTGTCAAGATAAGCGTTTCTGAACTTAATGTGACATTCCGAATGGACATGTTATTAAAACCTATAGATAAACAAATCATTTCCATAACAAAAAGAAAACTGGAAGAAATGTTGTGAGCCCATAAAGAAAAGTGAAGAGTAGTACATTTCAAGTGAAGGTTTACTGGACCAAGTGCTGGAGATGATCATAAATGTGGGAAGTGGTACAGACTTGAATAGCAGTAGAGTGCTGGAAGCAATACTTATTCCACAAGTGAAGATGAAAGTAAATCAACAAATCAACCAAAACTGCCAGTGGAAGTGAAACAGACATGGCTACAGAAAATAAATAAGTAGGGTGTGGAGCATTGTTCTTGTGTATGAAAATACAATGAATGATACTGAAACTGCACATGGAGCTAGTACCTCATCTTATGAATTACGAGAGCCAATACAAAGACTTTGCTACTGCAAATCATGTGCCATGAAGGGCATAATTTGCATCAACTGTAAAACCGTATACCATTTCACATGCATAAAGGCAGATCCGAGACGAAAACTATGGTGTTGCTGAAGGTGTAATGAATACGGCCTAGACAAAGCACTACAGAAGAGTGACTGCAAAGTCCAAATTATTGCAATGCTGTTAGAAGAGGTACACACCTTGAAATACAAATATACCAATAACAATCAATATGAGTATAAAACAGACAGTGATAATGTAATTGATAACGATACTAGAACCAGCAGTAATAAATATGATACCAACTGTAAAAAATGCGGGAAAACCACAAAAAGTGGTATAGCTTGTGTAAGATGTGAAACAAAACTTCACTTTCGATGCGCAAAAGTGGACTGCTCATTGAAAGGAAATGAGAAGCTTACAAAAACGTGGAAGTGTAATATGTGTAGGCCTACCGATATACTAAGCAGGGCCACAAATATCCCACTAACAAACAGATCTTACGTGCTCAATGTAGACAGTATCAACGGTGCTTTTGAAGCTCATACAGAACATTCTCAATCATCAGATGCTGCAGTGACTCTTCCTGAAAGCACTACCGCTTCTGAACTTCAACAGGGAGATCATCAAATTCCATGTGATGCTGCTTTTTATGTTCTGAAAACCATTTGTCAACATGAATCGCATTATAGTATTCCGAGGAAGCTTGTGATTCTTGCCGATAGTCATGGACAAGAGATTGCTTCTCGTATAAAGGAAGTTGCTGAAACTGTCAAGATAACAGGATTCATCAAGCCTGGAGCATCTCTCTCTTATATATGTACATATATACATTCAGAGGAAATTGGTAAGTTGTCGTCCAAGGATTTCATTGTACTGCTCGGTGGCTCTAGTGACGTGTACCGTAATGAAACATCAGTAGCCTGCCAAGAACTAAAGAGGTGCTTGTGTTATCTAGGACACACAAATGTAATATATGTAAACATTTCACATAGGTATGACTTACATCAGTCATTTTGTGTGAACAGAGAGATCAAACTAGCAAATGAACAGCTTTCAAATGTATGTAAACAGTTTAAAAATGTAAACGTTCCAGATGTAAGTGGTGTTTATCGAAGATTCCATACTTCACATGGGCTTTATTTGAACAGTCTTGGGAAAAGGTTCTTAGCACAAAAACTAATTGAAAGAAACACAGGCCATAGTTTTAATACAAATTCAACAGTAATGACAAAATGTGTTTCATCGCCAACCACAGAAAAGAAAAATAGTGATTTTTTCCCACAGCAACACATTGCAATAATAGTCAACACTCCAATAAGACCTTTTTTAGGCTAAAGAACAGAAGACAGCACAGTGTAAATCTTGTACCTTTTGATAATTTAACTCGTGAGAAAACTAACGTTAAGGAACCAGTTACAAATACAATTGATATGCTATATTGCTTAAAAATATTTCTTCAAAATATAAGAAGTCTTTTGAATAAAAAAGAAGAGCTGCTCCTTTCTCTGCAAGAAACAGCTGACACAGACAGAATTGTTCCTGATGTGCTCTGCTTAACTGAACATCACTTGGAAGCTACAGAAATTAATCAGCTACATTTAAATAGTTACAAAATTGGTTCTTCCTACTGTCGGAGCAACTTAAGGCAAGGTGGAGTGGCAATTTACACACACAATACTGTTAGGTCACAAGTTATAGATGTATCTAAATACTGTGTTGAAAATCACTTTGAATGTTGTGCAGTCAAATTAGAGCTTGAAACACTGTTCCTGGTCATAGTAACAGTTTACAGGGCACCTATGGGAAACATTCAAAAATTTCTCTCTCAGCTAGAAACAGTTCTTACTAAACTTTATAGAAACAATAGTAATGTCATCATAAGTGGTGACTTTAACATAAACTTACCCACAAAAAATAATAAATCAGAAACTATTAGAATCGCTACTGTTAACCTTCAATCTGCTCCCCACGATCTCATTCCCAACAAGTGTACATGGACACAGCAAGACCCTGATTGATAATCCGTTCCTAGATCCCACAAATTACAATGAAGTGATGACACGGGCAGTAACAAATGGTCTGTCTGATCATGATGGTCAAATGACAACCCTAAAACTTGCCAGCAGAAAAACAGCACATGGTCATTATAGCTGAGTTAAACATGTTAGAACAATAAATGCTGAATCTACTTGCTTATTCAGAAATAGTTTATGCCATGAACAATGGAAGGAAGTATACCAGGCTGATACAGTGAATGAGAAGTTCAACTCCTTCCTGAACTTATTCCTTAAACATTTTGAAGCTTCTTTCCCCCAAAGACAGATTAAAATCAAACCAACCTGTAGTAAAAGGAAAGGGCGGCTAACTACTGGCATAAAAATATCATGTAACAAAAAGAGAGATCTGTATGTACAACAGAGGACTAGAACAGACCCAGCAGTAAAGTTACATTACAAGAAATACTGTAAAATTCTAACGAGTGTAATCAAGAGGGCCAAACAGTTGCATTATGCACAAAAAATTAGCAATTCAAACAATAAAATACAAACCATATGGCACATCATAAAAAGTAAGACAAATAGAAACATAAAACCTGACAATAATAACCACAAAGTTGCAGCCTCAGATTTCAACAATTTTTTTCTCAATATAGCTGAAAAACCAGTGACTCATAATAAACAGTCTCACACAGCACCTGATGAACTACTTAACCACATGCAAACAACATCTAAAGTAGCACTTCATTTCAGAAGTACAACTCCTAAAGAAATTGAAAAAACCATAAAATTACTCAAAAACTGATTCCTGTGGAAACAATGGTATATCAAGTAGGATTTTAAAATCACTTGCAGACTTAATCAATTATATATTGTGCTATTTGTGCAACCAATCTATGGAAACTGGTGTGTTCCCAGATAGATTAAAACATGCAGTGGTGATGCCAATCCACAAAAGTGGAGCAAGGTGTGAAATATCCAACTATTGGCCCATCTCTCTGCTGCCAGTGTTCTCAAAGGTATTTGAGAGAATAGTGTATGATAGGATTTATAGTCACACTACACAAAATGGCTTACTGGATCCTACAGAGTTTGGCTTTCGTAAGAGCTCCTCCACAAAGAGAGCTATATTTAGCCTAATAGATGAAATTTTAGGTGAATTAAATTACAAAAAGTATCCAGTGGGAATATTTTGTGACCTTTCCAAGGCATTTGATTGTGTAGATAACGTACTCTTAAAAAAGCTTCTATATTATGGCATTAAAGACAAATCTACCAATCACAATTAATAACAGAACAAAAACAGTAATGTTTGCCAATGATACAAGTATCCTTGTACAAGGACCCAACTCCACAATGCAGGATACAGCCATGACAGTTTCTACTCAAGTACACAAATGGTTCACTGTGAATAGCATAACCTTACATCTTTCAAAAACCAATGTGATACAGTTTCTGACAAAAAATTAAAGAAAAAGTTTCTGAAATACATGTTAACAATCACAAAATTAATGAAACCACACATACAAAATTCCTAGGTATCCAGATAGACAGTCACCTAAGATGGAAAGAACAAATTGATCATCTGGTCAAGAAACTTAGCTCATCGTGCTTTGCACTAAGAGCTCTCCATTGGTTAGTGGACAGAGAAATAATGTTGTTGTCATAGTTTGCATATTTTCATTCTGTTCTCTCCTATGGCATAATCTTCTGGGGAAATGCTGCAGGTGTTGAAAAAGTCTTCAGAATACAAAAACAAGCAGTGAGACTAATATGTGGGGACCCTAATGGGGCATCTTGCAGAGGTCTCTTCAAATCTTTCAGAATACTTACCATCACAAGTCAGTATATATACTCACTGATGTTATTTGTAGCCAACAACAGGGAATTGTTTCAGAAAAATTGTGACATCCACAACCAGGACATAAGACAGATGAAAAATTTTCAACAAGGCTCTGCAACTCTCACTAAAGTACATAGATGAGTTACTGAGTGAGGTATAAAGGCCTTCAATAAGCTCCCTATCAATATAAAAAAGGAAATAAATAATGTACAGGTTTTAAAAAGGAAACTAAAATTATTCCTCATCGAACAAACTTTCTATAAAATGAATGAATACTTAGAGTTATAAGGTATAAGAGTGGGGGAATCTGCCTAAGAAAAGCACTTCCTTAGAGATAAAGTGTGATTCTGTTACTTGTAGTTTAACTGAAATTGTGGTGATAAAATGTAAATTTATCTATGTCATTATGAGACAATGTGAGCTCCCATGTATCCCACACTCTTAAGCATTCACTTAAACCTCTTCTTAATGAGTGCAGTTAAAATTTGTTTTCAATCTGAACCATGACCATGAAGCAAATTTACCTGCTTATATACGTCAGTAGCATAAAAATATGCACTATCACTTATTCTACTATTTTAAACAGTCACTTAAACTGTTTTTGGCATATGTAGGCTTTAAAACTGCATGAAAGTAATTGTTCTTGGTAAATAAACAAATGTCTGTGCAATGTGATGTATAAATGTTCATGTACTACTGTATTGTATCAATTGACTTGTCGTATATTACTTGTACACTGGTTGTATAATATGTAATCAACAGGACCAAATAAATAAATAAATAAATAAAATAAATAAATAATGTTAAATGATGAACTGTATTAATTGTAATGTGCAATTGTGTCTGTAATTACTGGAAAGATGTGAACATTTTCTTAACATTGAAGCTACTATTCATGACCAAATTGTACATTCCACAAGGCTATGCTTGTACAACAAACCCACTTACATTCTCCTTTGTATGCTAATACTGCCACTCACCCCTTTTCTCATCTAATATGCTGCAATTTTCTTCCCCTCCATTGCATGTCCTCTCCTGCACATGTGAGCGTCCCCTGTTTGCATGATCAGTACCATGAGTGAATGCACAAGTTTGTTTTCAAACAAGACACATAGCACTCACAGTCAGCATCTGCAGTGCTGTGAATGTATTTTCAGTGCAATGTAGGCAGACATCTAAAAGGGGTAAGAATTCAAATGAAATGCAATTACTCTGTAAGCCAGTGGAGACCATGGCCCGACTAAACAGAAAATATCCCTTACAACATCTGATATCTTGCGGGTGGCATTTGAGTTCAGTTTGTGTCAGATACTGATGGCTCTGAGTTGATGAGACAATGGGGGGAGGGGAGGGGACGCCATGATGTTGTCAAAATAAAATGTCTTTGCAGTGTGTCTAAAAAGTAACTGATGTGTTTGTGTGCGTGTGTATAAGATAGTTCTGATTGTCAATAACTGGCAGCAACATTGGGCACAACTTACTCTTTCAAAAACCAGAGAGAGAGAGAGAGAGAGAGAGAGAAGTTGACAACTGACAGCATAAATATATGTAAAAATGATCTGCTTGAAATGAAGCAAAATATACCAAACAATTTTATATCGCAGCTGAAAGGATGGGTATTGTTAAATCAGAAACAAGTTTTGGTAAGTGAAAATTTAGGATAAAAAACCAAACAGCTTTATTCAGAAGCAAATGACAACACATCAATTGAATGCCTGTGACTGATCTCTAACTTTTAAGAGCACTTGAGGTCTTGTTATCATGGCCTTCAGTCTGAAGATGGATTTGATGTAGCTTTTCACACTATTCTATCATGTGCAAGCCTCATTAGTTCTGTATAACTACTACAACCCACACCCATTTAAACCTGCTTACCTGCACTCATACCTCAGTCTCCTCCTGTAATTTTTACCTTTACCCCCCCCCCCCCCCTCCTTTCGCTCTCGCTCCATTACCAAACTGACAATTCTGTAATGACTCAGGATGTATCCTTCACATTAATCCCTTCTTTTAGTCATTAAGCAAATTTATGTTTTTTCTGCAATGCTTTTCTTGCTATTGCTAGTCTATATTTTATATGCTATCTACTTTGGCCATCATCCGTTATTTTGGTGTCCAAATAGCAAAACTCATCCACCATTTTTAGTATCTCATTTCTAATCTCATTCCCTCAATGTAACCTGATTTAATTGGACTACTTTCTGATTTATGGGTTTTATATGAAGCTTTCATGGCAAGAGAAAGAAATGTACTCATATATTATGCATCATACTACATATAGGATTTCAGCTTAACATATTTTCTCTTTAATTATATAAAAGTTGTACATTTATGCATATTAACTATATAAAAATATATGCTGTCACACATTTGTATTTCTGAGTACAAAATACATTGTGTTTGAAGCTGCTAACTCAAACACCGAACCTTCATCAGTCAAACGTTAACAGCTGTCTCAACTTTCACTACCATCACAGAAAGTAAACATCTAATAATTTGAACCTGTGTAGCACACTGTTCACTGTCACTGAGTGTCTGATCTGTGATAAATGAAGCTGAGTCTGTCATTAGTGAAATCCAAATGTCATCCATTTGCAGAGTCAGAGAAGCAGACAACAATGGTCTCCATAGGGAAACACTCATACGAGATGCACAAATCATCGTGACAGGACAACAGCACCTGCAGTGGAACTGTGAGGTCACATCCCACAGAGCACCACTAGCCACGCTGCTGTTGCCCCACATGCCAACAATTGGCCGGTTGCTCGTGCCCAATTCTGCCGCCCCTATGTGGGCACCGAGAAACTGGCTGACAGTCGCCTCGAGTACGTCGCGTGCTTCTGCAGGGCCTCGATTATTGCGGGGTCTTCCAGGTTCACGCGCTTCTCCACTCCTTCGCGGAAAGCGTTCACCACTCTGATCTGCAAATGTGGGGGGAAATGCACCAATTACAGCAATGTTGAGGTTTTACATATACTTCTAGATCTAAATTCTGTGAACCATTTTGAGGTTTATACCAAAGCATAAATTTTATTGTATCACACATCAACGTTACTTGCTGCTCCATTAACGAATCAGGCAGGAGTAGAATACTTGCTTATCCGTGTCTGTGCGAGCTGTTATCTGCCCATCTCTACTGCATAGATACATTGGATGATGGAGAATATTTGTAGTTTCTGCCACGGAAGAGAATTACTTAAGTTTTCCAAAATATTTCTTTTGATATGTATTATGTATTTCTCTAAGTCCCGACAAGTTACAAGAGTTCAACACTTCTACGAGATGCTCTCGTCAGTCAGACAAACAAATGAACAATTATGTTGTTCACTTCGTGTAATTATGCTGATAAAATTTGGGACATTGTTCAGGGATATTTTTAAAGTGTTTTTATACAAGGGACCTGTGACCTCAAGAGTAATTTGATCTCGTTTGATTCCTTACCCCCATTTATCTCTCTGTCTGTATTGCACTGAAAATATCTGGATAATAGTGCAACACTTGACAGAATGTCCTGTGTGTCTTGTCTAGAACAAACCTGATCCATTAACTTACTGTTGCCCACAGCAATTCCCACTTTTCGCTAGACCCTCAAGTCTGCTTGGTTCTGTTTAGGGTTTCTTTTTCCAGCTGTGTTAAGTGTTGTGATGCACAGTAGTATGGATGGATTTACTGATGAAGAGTTGGCCACTATGTACTTCCTGTAGGGGTTCTCTGAATGTTATGTGTAATGCTCTAAGAGGTAAAAAAAAATTATTTAATTTGGTATTGATCTTTACTTTAGTTGTTGCAGTGCAAACTGGTCAATTCATTTTGCCATTTTTGTACCACGGATTTCAGCTATATCCATGGAATTCACTTTTTGAAGAAACAGTTGTGTAATTCATCCTCGTGATCTGTCACATCCCAACCAATAATGCTATAAATACATTTTTTTATCACATGGGGAAACTGAAATGTTATAATTCAACCTAATAACTCAATGTAGCAGATGAAAATGGACTAAATTAATTTTTAGGAAAAATAAAAGTTACAAGATCCACTTGCAGGATGTAGGACTTATCAACAGCTTGTGACCATCACAAAACTGTTGTGGAGGTGAACAAAGGATAAGTGAAATAAAATATTGTACTTCCCTCTCACTAAATTAACTTTATAATACATGCCACAGTGCACCACTGTCACACGAAGGGATACAGCAAAAAATAATATATACTTACAAACAGCAGTGTTGTGCTGCACTGTCCCCACAGCAACAGCATCCACATCACAGTACTTCCATATGTGAATAGGCACCTACAAGAAACTAGATCCTTCGATGTTAAAATGATTGAATATTACAGGCTTTTCTCACTGTTGTAAAGGTATTTGCACAGATATGATGGAAATTTGTGGTAAAAATATGAGTAAATCATAACATTATCACTCTTTACTGAGTCACTGGGGACCACAAGTCCCTTGTTCCAGGATGCTCAGAAAATATCCTTGAACAACCTCCAAAATATTACTGGTTGAGATCTGGTACTTCATGTAACGGACAGTATGTTTCGGTATGGATGCGATACACTAGGCAAGGATCTGCATCCTCCATTTCTGTTTTCAAAAATTAAAATAAACAGGCAAGAGTAATGTTGCTCTCAAGAACACAGAATAGATGATTAATGGAAAATCTCATATAAGATGTGAAACAAATACTAACAAAGAGATAGAGGGGCTGGCCAGTACTTACCTCAGCTCAGTACAGCCGATAGATACACACAAAACAGAACTGAAAATTTACATTCCTAGCTTTCGGAACTTTGTTCCTTCATCAGGGAGGAGAGAGGGGAAAAAAGGGAAGAAGGGAAAGTGGATTCAGTTACTCACAACCCAGGTTATGAAGCAACAGGGAAAGGTAAACAGGGAGGGTAGCAAGGATGGAGGCATGGTTGTCAGAGGGAAGCCAAAGATATTCTACTGTAAGTACTGTGCCAGCTTCAAACCAAAGAGGATGCATACAGAAGTAAAGAGGTATATAGTATAAAGATAAACACAACTATGTAGGATGAAAAGATGCGTGAATGGCTAAAGAGGAAAGGGAAAGAGGAGAAGACTGAAGAGTGAAGAGTGAATGGGAGTGAGGTTGTTTAACGTAGGTTCAGTCCAGGGGGATGGCGGGATGAAAGGATGTGTTGGAGTGCAAGTTCCCATCTCCGCAGTTCAGAGGGACTGGTGTTGGGGGGGAGAAGCCAAATGGCACATACGGTGTAGCAGGTTCCTAGGTCCCTAGAATTATGCTGGAGGGCATGCTCCGCTACTGGGTATTGGGCATCTCCTAGGCGGACAGTTCGTCTGTGTCCGTTCATGCGCTCAGCCAGTTTAGTTGTTGTCATGCCAATGTAAAAGGCTGTGCAGTGCAGGCATGTCAGTTGATAAATGACATGTGTAGTTTCACACGTGGCCCTGCCTTGAATTGTGTATGTTTTACCAGTAGCGGGGCTGGAGTAGGTGGTTGTGGGGGGATGCATGGGGCAGGTTTTGCAGCGGGGTCGGTTACAGGGGTAGGAACCGCTGGGTGGAGAAGGTAGTCTGGGAATATTGTAGGGTTTAACAAGGATGTTACGGAGGTTAGGGGGGCGACGAAAGGCAACTCTGGGTGGTGTGGGGAGAATTTTGTCAAGGGATGATCTCATTTCAGGGGTTGACTTGAGAAAGTCATATCTCTGACGGAGTAATTTGTTGATGTTTTTGAGGCCAGGATAATATTGGGTGACAAGGGGGATGCTTCTGTGTGGTCTGGGGGTAGGAACATTGTTGTTGGACGGGGAGGAATGTATTGCTCGGGAAATCTGTTTGTGGGCAAGGTCTGCAGGATAGTTGCGGGAGAGGAAAGCACTGGTCAGGTTATTGGTGTAGTTGTTGAGGGATTCGTCACTGGAGCAGATACGTTTGCCACGATACCTAGGCTGTAGGGAAGGGAGCGTTTGATGTGGAAAGGATGGCAGCTATCAAAGTGAAGGTACTGTTGAGGTTATGGAGGAACTCCTTTTCGAATCTGAATTTCACCTGGTCCTTCTCCAAAACTCAAGCCACCTTCCTGGATGTTGACCTTCATCTTGTTGAAGCTCACATCCACACCTCTGTCCATATCAAACCCACAAACAAACAACAGTACCTTCACTTTGATAGCTGCCATCCTTTCCACATCAAACGCTCCCTTCCCTACAGCCTAGGTATTCGTGGCAAACGTATCTGCTCCAGTGACGAATCCCTCAACAACTACACCAATAACCTGACCAGTGCTTTCCTCTCCCGCAACTATCCTGCAGACCTTGTCCAAAAACAGATTTCCCGAGCAATACATTCCTCCCCGTCCAACAACAATGTTCCTACCCCCAGACCACACAGAAGCATCCCCCTTGTCACCCAATATTATCCTGGCCTCGAAAACATCAACAAATTACTCCGCCAGGGATATGACTTTCTCAAGTCAACCCCTGAAATGAGATCATCCCTTGACAAAATTCTCCCCACACCACCCAGAGTTGCCTTTCGTCGCCCCCCTAACCTCCGTAACATCCTTGTTAAACCCTACAATATTCCCAGACTACCTTCTCTACCCAGCGGTTCCTACCCCTGTAACCGACCCCGCTGCAAAACCTGCCCCATGCATCCCCCCACAACCACCTACTCCAGCCCCGCTACTGGTAAAACATACACAATTCAAGTCAGGGCTACATGTGAAACTACACATGTCATTTATCAACTGACATGCCTGCACTGCACAGCCTTTTACATCGGCATGACAACAACCAAACTGGCTGAGCGCATGAACGGACACAGACGAACTGTCCGCCTAGGAGATGCCCAATACCCAGTAGCGGAGCATGCCCTCCAGCATAATTCTAGGGACCTAGGAACCTGCTACACCGTATGTGCCATTTGGCTTCTCCCCCCCAACACCAGTCCCTCTGAACTGCGGAGATGGGAACTTGCACTCCAACACATCCTTTCATCCCGCCATCCCCCTGGACTGAACCTACGTTAAACAACCTCACTCCCATTCACTCTTCAGTCTTCTCCTCTTTCCCTTTCCTCTTTAGCCATTCACGCATCTTTTTATCCTACATAGTTGTGTTTATCTTTATATTATATACCTCTTTACTTCTGTATGCATCCTCTTTGGTTTGAAGCTGGCGCAGTACTTACAGTAGAATATCTTTGGCTTCCCTCTGACAACCATGCCTCCATCCTTGCTACCCTCCCTGTTTACCTTTCCCTGTTGCTTCATAACCTGGGTTGTGAGTAACTGAATCCACTTTCCCTTCTTCCCTTTTTTCCCCTCTCTCCTCCCTGATGAAGGAACAAAGTTCCGAAAGCTAGGAATGTAAATTTTCAGTTCTGTTTTGTGTGTATCTATCGGCTGTACTGAGCTGAGGTAAGTACTGGCCAGCCCCTCTATCTCTTTGAACACAGAATAGAGTCAGCTCTGGCCATATACCTAGCCACGTCCTACCCCTCGTAGCCCCTCACCGACATCTCTCCCATCCTCGCTACTCCTCGACCCCTCTCTCTCTTGCTCCATTAGATACATTTCATATGTCTGACATGTGGGTCATAAGACACATATTCCATTCACCATTGCTATTACTTACACGGATAATCAGATAAGACACTGTTATTTCCAGAATGGTTCAAGATATTGAAACACGTTTAACAGCAGTTTATTCACATGTGATTAATTTTTCAGATTTGAAATGTTATAGCTGTGAAAATAATCCTATATGCAAACACAATGTCCACATATTTAATATAAGACAGTAAGCTGTCATCCTTATTATTACAAGGTTGTTCTAACATATTTTGTGGTTTCATCCTGTTTGAAGTATCTAGAGAAACTGGGCAGCAGACAAGGCAATACAGGTCAGATCCGTCTCTGACCACACTACATAAACAGCTGCACTCCACCGTGGGGAAAATTATGCCCCATCAGTGGCATGTGTTATGTATGTGAAATTTTACCTGAGTGAAGCTTTGAATTATTACTGCAATTCTAAGTTGTCAAATAACTCTGAAACAATACACAAATTATTTAATTACATGTGTACAGTAAAATAAAATGCAAGATTACTAATGTGAATGTCCAAGCAGACCTTGTTAAATGTCTCTCACATTGATTCCAATAAAATATTTTCAACAGAAAAAGACTTATATGACCTTCCTAAGGAGACCCTGACAGAATTATGCAACAAAAATTACCTTTTTGGTTTTTCATGTGACCATGTCAAAGCTGTCCATTGTGTATACAACATAATTGCACTTGGGTTGTCATGCTCTTCAGTGCAAAGACTGATTTGCTGTAGCTCTTCACTTCAGGCTATCCAGTGTACAAAAGCCTCTTCATAGCTGCACAGCTGCTGTATGCTGCCCCGGAATTAACTTGCTTGCAGTATTCATCCCTTGGTCTTACTTAACAATTTTCCTCCTTTCCCCCCCAAACACACTAGTGTTAAATTCACAATTTCTTGTTGCCTCAGGATGTACCCTGTAAACTATCCCTTCTTTCAGATGAATAATGGCACAAACTTCTTTTTCATGAATTCCTCTTCATTAGTTATTTCATCTATAGATGTAATACTCATCAGTGTCCTGTAGCTCCACATTTTAAAAGCTTATCTTCTCTTCTTGCCTGCACTGTTCGTCATCCACATTTCACTTCTGTACGTGGCTACCCTCCAGATAAATACCTTCAGAAAATATTTCTAACACTTAAATGTATATTCGATGCTAACGAATTTTTATTTTTCAGAAATGATTTTCTTGCTATCACCAGTGTGCATTTTACATCTCGTCTAATTCCATCATTGTCAATTATTTTGCAGCTCAAATAACAAAACACATTGATTATGTTTAGTATCTCATTTTCTAATGTCATCCTTTCATTATTTCTTGACTTAATTTGACTACATTCCATTATTAATTTTCATCTTATATTGTCTTTTCAAGGCACTATTCATTCCATTCCACTGAAGTTCCAAGTATGTTGCTGTCTCTGACAGAATTACAGTGTCATAAAAAGTTTATGTCTCCTGCCTGATATTTAATTCCCTTTCAAAATGTCGCCTTGGTTTCCTTTATTGCTGGTTATATGCACAGATTTAAGAACATGGAGCACATGCCACAGGTAAGGAATATTTGAGTTTAAAGAGAAGAAAGAGTGGAGCAAGGTGGAGGGCTGCTGTACACTGGCAAATAGAATGTGCACCAAATAACCAACAAGAGATCCTGTAATATATACTGCAAAGATTGCAAAAAATCAAAGACAACAGGTGGGTCACTTGTCATCCTGGGGCAGAGTGAGCTGTCCTTTCTTTTAAACCTTCCCCAACCTCGTAGAAGAAGGAGCTAATAGTTTCAAAAGGTAATATATTTTTGTACACTTTCACGGGTGCCTATTGGCAAGGCTAAATATTTAGGTAACTAACATACATTATGAGCTATAATAGTTAGCTAGTACTTAACTTCAACAGGTTAAATATTTAGTACTGCTGATAGACACAAACAAATTTACGAGACAGAAGGTAGAATAGTGTTCAGCATCCTTTCGACATTGTGGTCCTTAGAGCAAAGCACTAGTTCTGATTGTTTTATGGATGCAGAAGGAAACAGACTGTGCCCTTTCAAAGGAACCATCCTGGAATCTGGCTGAAGTGAATTAAGGAAATCACGAGGAACCTGGATGGCCGGATGTGGATTTGAACTGTCATCCTCCCAAATGTGAGTCCCATTTGTTAACCGTTGCGCCACTTCACTTGGTTTGAGGGAGAGACTGGTTCTCCAGTACTCAGAGTTAGGAGATGAAATAATAGCTTCTTCAAAAATTGCAACAGAAAACTTACCTGAGTGCGTATTCTTGAAATCCCTCGAAGCCACAAAACCCGACTCCGAGGAAGCATCGGTTCACTCGGGCTTGGAAGGACCTTATGGTGAGCTTCGTGCCTGTCACGAACCCGCCTGCAAATTTGGTTTATTATTTTCATCAACTGCAATGCTTTCTGAACTCCTAATATTTCATGCCTTAGAAGTCTGGTTCTGGATGCATTACCAAAGCAGAGTAAATGTTCCTCTCACAACCTCAAATACTATAAATAACTATTTTAAATGATAACAGAGAATGGGTGCTATTCTGAGATTCATAACAGACAGCTGGGATCATATTACCTGGACCTTAGAAGCAAAACTAAACTCAAGTGTAAAAGTTTTTTTTCATGATAGAAACATTCTATTCAATGGCCCAAACTTAATGGCACAGTAAAGATGGCAGATGAACTGACCTACTGCAGCAAAGAGCTTAGGTATTATTCTCATCAAGACTCACATTATAGAATTTTGAAAAGTTAAAAATTACTTATGGGAACCAGAAATAGACACAAATGGAAAAATTGTGGTAAAAATTTCTTGTTGTCTACCTGGGTGACAAATTGAAATAGGCTGTACAGAACTTTATTACTAAATGGGTGAAACCGTCACATGGTTCCAGTAGCTGCTTGCTTACGTAACGATTTCCTAATGAAACAAAAATTTGATTTTAGGTACTTCATGTAACTACTGACTGAATTTAAAACTTTAAAATATTGTCATAATCTAATCATTAAGATGCATAACCTTACATTAAAGATCTAAACCAACAACTCAAGCATTAAAGTTAGAAACTGTGTATATACCTTGAGACAGTATAGCTCACAACATGAACATTACTCACAATTTATTCATCCAGTATTTGAGAATGAAAGCACTTAGGGACTTCTGAGAACTTTACATGCAATTTCAAACTTTTTGTAACTTTTCTCCCTGTGCAAGGAAATAAAAGACGAAAAATTTACCACTTACCATATTTTTGCTGTTCATGCAGTAAAACTTCAACATCAGGCATGACATTTTAATTTATTACTTATTTACAAACTTTATCTGCAACACATTTTACAGACAGTATCCACATACATGGTGTAACAAAAAGGTATGGCTAAACTTTTAGGAACATTTCTTACCCACAGAGGAATAAAATGCATTATATGGAAATGATTTATTTCCAGGTTAGAGCTCATTTTCCACTTCTCTTCATAATCAATCATGGGAAACACACAGAAAAAGAACCAGCAATACATGAAATGTTCCCTTACGTGACATGTTCAAATATCCTCTTTGTTGTATGTGGCTAGAAAGAACATCAAGTTAGTAAGACTACAGCTGAGCCACTGAGCCTCTTTGGCTGTAAGAATGATCTGTACTACTCGGATCAACTGAGAGAAGATCACTCCCCACATTTCACTCAGATACGTAAATGATTCTGTTGTGCAACAGACTAAATGATATGAATAGAATGGTCCTTGTAAATTAGTCCCAGGTGTTGGTTCATATAAAAAGCATCACATTTAGTATTAATAGGGGGTTCCATCTAACTACTGAATTAAAAGCCTTGGATGACAAACTATGCTCAATCATGGGTGAGCTCTTACATTTCCGACCAAGTGTTATATTACTGAACCTGATCAAGTTTAGAAGCTATGGACCAAAAGTCACCTGACTGCTTTTCCTCCCCAGTTCTCTTGGGCTGCAACCTAACCTCACCATAGTTGATGAATTGGAGTGGCAAGTGCTGCATAAAGCAGTGTCTCTAGCCAGCCACTAGTCGTCACTCATAATGTGATTGACTGACTTTTAGAAAAACACATGTGTCCTTTGCCATACTTACAATGTAAGAACATACACTTTTCAGTCTCTCCGGGTCTCATTGTCTGCTTCCATTTCTCTATCCAAAGAGAACAAAAATTCAATCTTTCCTCTCTGCTCTGCACAAAACCAATGCAAAAGAACACACTATCAATCAGAATGCTCTGTTAAAGACATGGTAGTGAGATATTTTTCTATAACAGTGACCCAACATTGCGCCTAGTAAATGTTTTATGTTATCCAATTAGGTGCCTTTACGCATGCAGTTTTGAGAAAAGTGAACTCCACATTCCCACTTCTCAGATGTGTACTTACATCATTCAGTGGACTGTTTTCCCACATCCAAAATTTCTAGAAAATGGTAGACTGAACTCAAATTTACAATTTTTTTAGAACATCTAGTGGGCTTCCTTCCTGCTTTGCAAGAGAGAGATGTCTTTACTATACAGGGAGTGGCATCAGCCTGTTCCACTTCCTTCCCCACATGGGGAGAAGAAAAACTTTTAACATTAAACAGTCACTGGGTTTCTCAAGAGAATAACTCCCAACCAGCCTGGGACCCAATATTTTTCCAGGAAAAGTGTTACCAGTGAAAATCAACATTCCAGGTGCTCTTCGAGCAAGTGATTCAACTTTTAAAATAATTTATTCTGCTCCAGCCGGATGCATGACATGGTTCACTAATCTGGCTCTTTTTGACAGACCCTGGGACCTCACACTTTGTGGCTACGTTCAATACAGTCTTGACCACTAGTGCCACACTGGCGCCAGTCTAGACAATACATGGCCCTGCAACTGCTACCTGATGGTCAGTATTCCATCATCACTGCTGATCCCAGTGGCTTGGTTCTAAAAGCTGCTGATTCTCCCTAGGAACTTCTGGGAACTGGTTGGGAGTGACCATTGTCCGCATCTTCTGTGAGGATCTATCCAAGACTCCATAGATCCATGCAGCACAACAAGTGCACGGTATGCAATAATTATCTACTGAGATATAGAGAAATTAATATTTGTGATAGTGGTTTGATAATTGCAATCACTAATATTACCCATATTATCAGCATCAGATATTCATCAACCAGTAAAAACATTATAGGGATTTTGATAAAATGCATCAAAAGCAATGTTATACCAAAGGTGTCATTCATACTCATTCTGACTTAAGGCTGGTACCTGTACTCAAGCATTTATTTCAATTTACACAAAATTAAAGGAAAGTAAATAAAAAAGCTTACATATCCCATTCATTTGCTGAAAGAAAAATCCTTGAAATAGTTGTTAGTTTAATTTGTGTTCCACAACCACTCCCTCTTTTATACTGATGATGGCTCCACAAACCTCTAGGTTTACTCCTACCACTCTCTTAACAATTGACAATAGGTCATTTTCATCCACTAGTAGTATAGTTCATCAATCACACTTACAATCACACTGAATGATAAATGACCATTCCAACCCTAACACAAAATAAACAATTGGTCTTAAACTAAACACAGATATTCAAGTTCCCAACAAGGGTCAAAACAGTTCACACAGAGAATGACCAACAGTAAAGAATCAGCTGATGTTTAAAACAGAAAAATTAAGAGTTCTTAAAAAGCCAGAAAACTCATTTTTGCAATAGCATTGAACATCTAAATACCTATTATTTATTGTTACTAAATGCTATACAGGTCATTTTAATAAACTGCAGCATATGGGTCAAATTCTTATACTGAGACTTTATTTTTACCACTGCTCTTAAGGAGGTTCTTTATTTGCAGTAACAGTAATGTAACACAACATATCAGTGAGAGGCAGTGAATAAGAAGAATATCATAGTTTAAGTCTATGCAAAACAAATGTAAATCAAACCTAATAAAAGGTGGGTGAGGCATACAGATTACAGTTACATTTCTTTACATTTATTTCTAGTACAGTCTGACTGAAAAGAAAACACACACAAATTTAACACTTCTTTGACCCATCTCTCATCAAGTGTACTGAGTTTTGGCAGATGCTATTATCCACAAATACAGACACACAAACAGGTGGTTGTGATAGTGGGTGGGGTGGGAAACAGTTTGGACAGGGATGGGGCATAGGACATAGATGGTGACCTGGACAAGATAGCTTCCCTGACTCATGGCATCAATGTACACTTTATTGAGCAGTTCCGGCGTCCTGATCGACCACACCTTGACGGAGCTGTGAGGTGAATCAATGTGGGGTTATGGATGGCTCTGAGGGCAGCAAACTTTGCTACTGTTTCTCAGGTGCCTGTCAGGACTATGGAGTTTCACTAAGCATAGCCTACACCTAAAAATGACTGGGAAGGGAAGGTTGGTACAGCTGATTCATGAACGTATAGGGTTGGATCTTGGGTCACACATGGTCAAATACCTGTTGTTATAGGTAAAAGTATGTCTTTTTTAGGATAAATCCAGACAACAGGTCCCCCTGCTTAAAGAGTATCTCCAGCAGTTTAAAAAATACTGAAACAACCACTCACAAGACAGATTTTAACACTTCAACTGTCACACATACCAGATGTCACATAGAAAAACAAACCATTGCAAAGAGTAACATGGGACATTTCACAGACTTAACAATCCTCCATCAAAATGTGCAATCAATAAAAAATAAAATACAACTATTAGAATTTGAGCTCCAATCTTTGAAGTGCACAGTAGTTTGTGTTACTGAGCACTGGTGTAGAGACACAGAAATCCAACATGTAGTATTATCATTGTATGATATGGCAAACTCTCTCTGCAGAATTGCTTCAAGGGGTGGAAGATCATGCATTTATATCAGAAAAGGAACACAATTCAAATCAAGACATGACCTCAGTACTGTAAGTGGAGATAAACACTTTGAAATATCAGCTATTGAATTAACAGGGCTTGATATCACCAAGAAATTAATCATTTTGTGTGTGTATAGATCTCCCAGTGGTAGTGTGGACATTTTTTTCAATAAATTAACGGAAATTCTCGATAAAGTCCCAAGTACAAATGTCAGCATAATTCTGTGTGGGGACATTAACATCGACACTAATATCATAAATGAATCCAGCAGCACCCTCATAAATATCCTTCAAAGTTTTGGCATGTCCCTATTGGTCAATAGTGCAACAAGGGTTACTACAATGACTTCATCAGTAATTGCCCATGTGGCCGCAAATATTAACAGGGAAGAATGTGATATAACTAAAAAATCTCAGACTATTAGACCATCTCTGTCAAATAACAACAGTAAAATCAGGCACTGAGTCATTCCCTAAACTACAAGCCTACAAACGACATCCATCAGAAATCAAAATAAAAGATTTTTAAAAAAGAACTAGCAAAACAAAGTTGGGATGAAGTGTATAAGGAAACCAATGTGAATAAGAAATTCTCTAAATTCTCCACATTATTTAAATTGAACTTTGAAAAGGCATTTCCAAACATATGCAGGTCTGTATCAACATCACACAAAAGCAGATGGATAACAGCAGGTATTAAGAAGTCCTCCCAAACACTTAAATACCTCAGTTCCATGAAAAAGAGTCGCAATTATCCAGAATTCTTAAATTTCTATCATAGATACAAAAAGATCTACAGGAAGGTGCTGATTGCTGCAAAAAAGTCATTTAATGGTAAAATAATATATAATGCAGTGAATAAAAGCAAAGCAGTCTCGGATGTTCTAAAAAAGGATACAGGGGAGAGGCAACCAAATGCAGAATAATGTACTGCTAAGGGAGGGAGATAAGGTCATAAATGATCCGCAACACTTAGCAAACTATGTAAAAGAGAATTTTTCAAGTATTGCAGAGAAGTTACAGCAAAAATTCCCCAAAACAAACATAACACCTGTAAATAATGTTGCACTAAATACAATGATGTTACTTCCAACCACAGAGAATGCAGTCAATGAAACTGTTCAAAAACTAAAAAATAAAAAGTCAATAGGCTTAGATGAAGTACCAATGTATGTAATAAAACAATGCATAGAGATTATACAAAGCCCCTTAATAAATATAGTAAATGAATCCTTCACATCAGGGACAGTTTCAGAGCAGTTAAAACAGGCAAGAGCTGTACCTTTGCTTAAGAAAGGTAATGCAGAAGACATAGAAAACTACCTGCTCATTTCCTGCTGTCACCATTCTCAAAAATAATAGAAGCAATTATGAAAGACAGATTAATGAATTACCTGAATAAATACAATCTTTTAAGGAAATCACAGTTTGGTTTCTGAAGTGGCAAAAATACAGAGTTGGCCATAGTAGAATTCACAAAAGTTGTACTTGATGCTCTTGATATAGATGAGTGTGTCACAGGCATATTTTTGGATCTTTCTAAGGCCTCTGATACAGTTGACTATCAGATTCTATTAAATAAATTAGAAGCATTAGGAATAAGATGGGTAGCTAATAACTGGTTTTGATCATACCTATCAGATAGGGTACAACGAGTAGAGATAACACTTACTTCAAATACATCCAAACATTTAGTAAAACACTTATCAGAACCAAAATACATTAATATAAGGGTTCTGCAGTGTAGCATATTAGGACCAATACTATTCCTGATATACATCAATGACTTTCCCAGTAGTGTAACTCATGGTGAAAAAATTCTCTTCGCTGATGACAGCAATATTATAGTCACTGAGAAAACAAGAGAACTCCTTGCAGAGAAAGCAAATGAAACTCTCAAGGAAGTTTACAATTGGTCAATAAGCAATAAAGTGACACTGAACATAAATAAAACTAATGCCATGAATTTCAGTTTGAAGAGGGAAAATGACAATGTTAAATTAAATATAGATGGCACCTCTATAGACTGTGTAACAAATGAAAAATTTCTAGGAATGAATGTTGATTCTCAGTTGAAGTGGTGTGAACATACAAAGGTACTTGCAAACAGAATATCAGCAGGTTATGCCACTAGACTCCTATCATCAGTGTGTAACATGCAGTGTCTTTTAGTTACATACTATTCAGAACCAAAATACATTAATATAAGGGTTCAAAGATTATATAATGGTAAGACAGAGATTTAGGAACCTGGTTTTAAATTGTAAGACATTTCCAGGGGCAGATGTGGATTCTGACCACAATCTATTGGTTATGAACTGCAGATTGAAACTGAAGAGACTGAAAAAAGGTGGGAATTTAATGAGATGGGACCTGGATAAACTGAAAGAACCAGAGGTTGTAGAGAGTTTCAGGGAGAGCGTAAGGAAACAATTGACAGGAATGGGGGAAAGAAATACAGTAGAAGAAGAATGGGTAGCTCTGAGGGATGAAGTAGTGAAGGCAGCAGACGATCAAGTACGTAAAAAGATGAGGGCTAATAGAAATCCTTGGGTAACAGAAGAAATATTGAATTTAATTGATGAAAGGAGAAAATATAAAAATGCAATGAATGAAGCAGGCAAAAAAGAATACAAACGTCTCAAAAATGAGATTGACAGGAAGTGCAAAATGGCTAAGCAGGGATGGCTAGAGGACAAATGTAAGGATGTAGAGGCTTGTCTCACTAGGGGTAAGATAGATACTGCCTACAGGAAAATTAAAGAGACCTTTGGAGAGAAGAGAACCACTTGTATGAATATCAAGAGCTCAGATGGCAACCCAGTTCTAAGCAAAGAAGGGGAAGCAGAAAGGTGGAAGGAGAATATAGAGGGTTTATACAAGGGCGATGTACTTGAGGACAATAGTATGGAAATGGAAGAGGATGTAGATGAAGGTGAAATGGGAGATATGATAATGCGTGAAGAGTTTGACACAGCACTGAAAGACCTGAGTCGAAACAAGGCCCCGGGAGAAGACAACATTCCATTAGAACTACTGGCGGCCTTGGGAGAGCCAGTCATGACAAAACTCTACCATCTGGTGAGCAAGATGTATGAGACAGGCGAAATACCCTCAGACTTCAAGAAGAATATAGTAATTCCAATCCCAAAGAAAGCAGGTGTTGACACATGTGAAAATTACCAAACTATCAGTTTAATAAGTCACAGCTGCAAAATATTAACGCGAATTCTTTACAGACGAATGGAAAAACTGGTGGAAGCGGACCTCGGGGAAGATCAGTTTGGATTCCGTAGAAATGTTGGAACACGTGAGGCAATACTAACCGTACGACTTATCTTAGAAGAAAGATTAAGAAAAGGCAAACCTACATTTCTAGCATTTGTAGACTTAGAGAAAGCTTTTGACAATGTTAACTGGAATACTCTCTTTCAAATTCTGATCGTGGCAGGGGTAAAATACAGGGAGCGAAAGGCTATTTACAATTTGTACAGAAACCAGATGGCAGTTATAAGAGTTGAGGGGCATGAAAGGGAAGCAGTGGTTGGGAAAGGAGTGAGACAGGGTTGTAGCCTCTCCCCGATGTTATTCAATCTGTATATTGAGCAAGCAGTAAAGGAAACAAAAGAAAAATTCGGAGTAGGTATTAAAATTAATGGAGAAGAAATAAAAACTTTGAGGTTTGCCGATCACATTGTAATTCTGTCAGAGACAGCAAAGGACTTGGAAGAACAGTTGAACAGAATGGACAGTGTCTTGAAAGGAGGATATAAGATGAACATCAACAAAAGCAAAACAAGGATTATGGAATGTAGTCAAATTAAATCGGGTGATGCTGAGGGAATTAGATTAGGAAATGAGACACTTAAAGTAGTAAAGGAGTTTTGATATTTAGGGAGTAAAATAACTGATGATGGTCAAAGTAGAGAGGATATGAAATGTAGACTGGCAGTGGCAAGGAAATCGTTTCTGAAGAAGAGAAATTTGTTAACATCGAGTATAGATTTAAGTGTCAGGAAGTCGTTTCTGAAAGTATTTGTATGGAGTGTAGCCATGTATGGAAGTGAAACATGGACGATAAATAGTTTGGACAAGAAGAGAATAGAAGCTTTCGAAATGTGGTGCTACAGAAGAATGCTGAAGATAAGGTGGGTAGATCACGTAACTAATGAGGAGGCATTGAATAGGATTGGGGAGAAGAGAAGTTTGTGGCACAACTTCACTAGAAGAAGGGATCAGTTGGTAGGACATGTTTTGAGGCATCAAGGGATCACCAATTTAGTATTGGAGGGCAGCGTGGAGAGTAAAAATTGTAGAGGGAGACCAAGAGATGAATACACTAAGCAGATTCAGAAGGATGTAGGTTGCAATAGGTACTGGGAGATGAAGAAGCTTGCACAGGATAGAGTAGCATGGAGAGCTGCATCAAACCAGTCTCAGGACTGAAGACCACAACAACAACAACAACAACTATTCATATGTCCACTCAGTTCTCAGATATGGCATTCTGTTTTGGGGAACAAATGCATAAAACATGAACATAATTTTCAAACTCCAGAAAACAGCCATAAGAATAATAACCAATTATGTAGTCGAGCTCATTGTAAAGATCTGTTCAAACACTGGGGATTTTAACTGCATCGTGCAAATACATTTATCAGTCAGTTGTACACATCGAAAATAACATTTGTAATTACTGCACAAACAGCTCTGTCCGTGACCATGGAACAAGAGCTAGACTCAACTTACATTTACCAAGAAAAAATAAACAAAAAATTCAAAACAGCATTTTCTATGAAGGAATAAAACTGTACAATAAATTACCAAATGAGATTAAAGAAACTGCAAAATACACCTATTTAAAAAGTCAGCTAAAAAGTACTTGTTATGCAATACATTTTATTCATTGAAGGATTACTTAGATAAAACACATTTGGGGTTTGGTAAAATGGTTCAAATGGCTCTGAGCACTATGGGACTCAACTGCTGTGGTCATAAGTCCCCTAGAACTTAGAACTACTTAAACCTAACTAACCTAAGGACATCACACACATCCACGCCCGAGGCAGGATTCGAACCTGTGACCGCAGCGGTAGTGTTATTCCAGACTGAAGCGCCTAGACCTGCTCGGCCAACTCAGCTGGTGGTTTGGTAAAAAAAAGTTATACAAATAAATAATAATAAAGATAATAAAATATCCAACATTCTTCATAACACTATGTGTTTTTTTTCTTTTCTATAAATACTTACCCAACGCTGACACCTCTTTCTCTTTCTGAGCTCAACATCTCACTCATTATAGAGGGATGCTGGCTCAGTTTTTCACGATAGCAAATGGTAAGTTTTGGTACAGAAAATGGCCCAGAGATCACCAGTGTATGTGTGTGTGTGTTTGTGTGTGTAGTGAGTGAAGTGCTATGAAACAATGTGTGTATAATGTGCACAGTGACTGATAGTGAGATATGAGTGAACAGTGTGGCATTACATTACTTAATAAGTTACTTGTAAAAAAAGTATTGTATACCAGCAGTAAATCTAATGATTGTCTCTAACTAGAAGTCTATAAATGTACGTGCATACGAATTAGCTTATTTTAAATTGGCCTACACTTGTAAATACTTTGACATGTCCTATATCCTTGTAAAAAGAGATCTACAGATGAATAAAGCTACTACTACTACAGATTAACATCTTCTAGCATCACTTCTGCAGTGCCATGGATTCAGCATCATCAAGCCGAAATCTCAGACAAGTCTCTGAGGGTGTGTCCAGCCAAGTGCTTCATCACTGTGTTTGCATGAGGGATCAGAGTAGTTGGCACAATGACTGAAGCAGAAAAAGGAGGCTTATGTGGCCACTTTCATTGTTAGTGGTCTGGAGTTGGTAGTTTTCAATAAGGGAAAGACAAATGTGGGGTACAGCACTACTACGTGTGGTAGATCATCCCAGATGGTGTCATCAAATGAGGATAGGGGTTTAACAACTTGTCGACATTGAGGTTCAGATGAAGAAATGCTTCTGCAGTAGTTTATTCATCAGTGAGAGGCACATGGTTCTTATTAAGAGAAACAAAAGGACAATCACTTGTGGGGTAGCATTACTAGACATGGTAAATTGACCAGTGTGCTCAACTTGGAAATGAAAGACATGTGAGTAATTCTTGAGACTGCAATTGTCCACCTTGATGATAGGCTAACATGCCTGCTCTCTGTGAATGTGGGAGGTTGGGGCAAGCGAACTCGCACTGCTCTGACACATGCCACAGTGTGTCTCCAAAGACAATCAATTCCATGGGCATGGCCCTCTGGAACCTGCATGACGACCCAGTCCAGAAGAGATGCCATGTTACACCAGTAGTGTGCTGGTCAGCACGTTTCTGGCCCCCAACAGGTACATCGGTGAGTTAGCACCTCCTCCTTGAGACCCGTCATTCAGGTGCTGTTGTCCTTTCACCTAATCCCCCTGTGAAAGCGAGAGTCGAGGCTGCCAAAATCCTAGTGTGGCCAAGTTCTCTCTCTCTTTGTGTGTGTAATCAGTGCTGGATCTACCCTCGATTGTAGAGCCGCACCCTCCTTTTCTGGGTTGCAATCCAGATGTCCGCCAATGACACACCTCCCACGATCACCAGTGTATGTGTTACTTTGTGTTTGACCATTTACAAAGAACTTATCATAACAATCACTAATATTGTTTTACGTAATACTTTACATATAAAATGAGATAAAAACTTCCTATAGAGACACACTGAATGAAACTGTTATACCAACTTAGCAAAATCATTGACAGTTCAAATATAACTATTAAATATGTAAACAAAATTCTGCCTAGCAGAGGTTAGCTTGCACTGTACAACAGTCCTGACATTAAGCACATCTACACCCACATAAGAAATAATTACTAAACAGAAGAAAGAGAAGTAGATTCAGATGTTTTGCCTGTTTATATTTTAATTCTACTTGTGGAACTTGTCATCATCATCATCATCATCATCATCTTGGACAGTTTCCAGCCACTGGCTGGGTCTGTCGGGAACACAAGCCTCTCCATCATGTTCTGTCTTTCCACCATTCCCCCTCTTCCACCTTCATCCAGTTCTCTCCTCTTCTCCTCACACATTCCTTCACTCCCTTCACCCATTTATCTCTTGGTCTTCCTCTGGGCCTCTTCCCCTCGAGTTGCAGATCAAACATCCTCTTTGGAATTCTTCCCTCATCCATTCTCTTCATGTGTCCATACCACTGCAGTCTTGATTTTTCTATCCTGTCCTGTACTGGTTCCTCCTTTAGTCTTTCCCTCACATACACATTTCGCAATCTGTCTCATCTTGTTACACTCAACCTGCTCCTCTGGAACTTCATTTCACTAGCCTGTATTCTACTTTTGTCGCTTTTGTGCATTACCCATGTCTCACTTCCGTATGCCAATATGGGGACAAAGTAGGTTCGGTATATAATTCCCTTGGATTTCTGTGGCACCTCCTTGCTCCAAATAAGCCCCCTAATGCATTTGTAGAACTGCCCTGCTTTTCTGCACCTTTCATTTATTTCCATTGCGTTTCCCCCCTTGCTTTCAATCATGCTTCCCAGGTACTTGAAGTTCTCTACCACTTGTAGTTTTTCCCCTCCACAAGTTATATCCACATTTGGCCTATTCTTCTTTCTTGTTGTGACAATTATTTCACTTTTCTTTGCAGAGAAATACATTCCATATTGAGCTACCGTTGCCTCCCATGCATCTAACTGCTCTTGCACCTCCTTCTCGCAATTTCCCCATAGCATCAGGTCATCGGCAAAAAGCACTGCTTTCATTTTATGATCTCCAATTGCATCTGATACTTGCTGTAGGATTTCATCCATAACAATAATAAACAATAAAGGCGAAAGTGCACTTCCCTGTCGCAGCCCATTTTCCAGCTTGAACCATGCAGTACGTTCCCTCCCCACTTTCACACAACTCTCACTTCCCTCATACATTTTTCTGACTTTTCGTGTTATCTCTTCATCTATCCCTTTTGCGTTCAGCACATCCCAGAGCTTGTCCCTACAGATACTGTCATACGCCTTCTCAATATCTGAAAAGGCCATGATTAAGTCCTTCCCGTACTCATAGTGCCTTTCCTGCAGTTGCCTTACCGCAGATATGAGGTCCGTTGTTGATCTTCCCGGTCTGAAACCGTACTGCTCCTCTTGCAGTCTACTTTCAATACTGCTTCTTATTCTCTTCTCCAGGATCTTTTCATAGATTTTTCCACAGTGGCATAGCAGGGTGATTCCTCTGTAGTTCTCACATCTCCTTTTATCCCCTTTCTTGAAGATCGGGACTATAATTCCTTTCTTCCAATCCTCAGGAATTCTGTTCTCCTTCCACACCACCCTCAGCACTCTGTATAGCCACTGGGTTCCTACTTCTCCTGCTGCTCGTATCATATCCACTGTTACTTCATCCCAACCTGGTGCCTTGCCCCCTTTCATCCTCTTTATGGCATATTCCACTTCATTCCAAGTTAGATCATCAATTTCCCCACTATTATAATCGTCTGCTGCCTTAGGCTCTCCATCGCTGTTAGTTACCCGCTTGACGGCATTCAACAGATCTTCAAAGTACTCCTTCCAAATCTTTTTGAGCTCATGCATTTCCTCCACAACTCTTCCATTATTATCCGTGATCCTCAGGCTTCGCTTCTGTCGTTCCTCTTATTTCCTACCATGGTGTAAAGTACTTTTTTGTTCCCTTCACTGTCTTCTTCTAACATTCTTGTCCATTTTTCCATCCACTTCTTCTTCTCTGCCCTTACTATGGTCTGTGCCGCTTTCTTGCTTTCCTTATATTTTACCCTAGCTTCCTCTGTTCGGATCTGGAACCATTCTCTGAAGGCTTTGTTCTTTCGAAGTACTGCCTCTTTACATATGTTGTTCCACCATGGGGTTTCCTTACTTTTCCTCTTTGTGCTAGTTCTTCCGCACACAGTCTCAGCTGCCTCAACTAGAGCCCTCTTAAAATCTCCCCATTCTTCTTCCACTGTTCTCTGATCTTCCTTTGGCAGCTTCTTCCTGATCAGTGTCTGGTACTGGGTCCTCCGTTCATCCTCTTTCAGCATTCATGTCTTCAACCTTTTCTCCTGTATATCTGTTGCCCTCCTATCTTTTTTTTCTCTCAGGGTGGCTACCAACAGCCGATGGTCACTGTCTAAGGCCTCAGATGGAATGACCTTAACATCTGTGAGGCTGCTCATCATCTGCCTATCCACTATACATAGTCTACTACTGAAGTTTGGGACCAGTCTCCACTGTACCAAGTTATTTTGTGGCTACTTCTCTTTTTGTACCAGGAATTTGCGATCGCCAGCCCATTCCTCTTGCAGAATTCCAGCAATAATTTTCCTTCCCTATTTCGGTTCCCCCAGCCCTCTGTTCCCATTATCTCCTCGAATCCTTTCCTGTCTGTGCCAACATGTGCATTGAGGTCCCCTATTATAATCTGATTACCTCCATTTAGCTACTTTTGCATGTCATCTTCAAATTCCTCCTTCTCCTTTTTTGTACACCCCACCTGTGGGGCATATGCTTGGATGATTTCAATGCTTTTTCCTTTCACTCGTACTCTAGCTTTTATCATTCAATCATTGATACCTTCCACCTCCTCCTGCAGACCCTCTCTGACCACTATTGCCACTCCATTTCTTCCCCTCTCATTCCCTATCCAGTACAGTTTACATCCTTTACTTAGTGGTTTTTCACCAACTCCTCTCCACCTAGTCTCAGCAAGTCCCAAGATGTCCAATTTCCTCCTTTCCATCATTTCTACAATTTCTTCTAACTTCCCAGTTAGAGTCCTTACGTTTAAGGTGCCCAGTCGTAAACCATCTTGTAATCCTTTTCCATTGCTTGGTCGGTTTCCTTTAAATCCGTTCCGTGATCCGAGGCATGTTCCCTTTTTAAAAAGCAGTTGATTTATCCACTACTGGCTTGCTAGGCCTATCGCAGCTTCACCAGAGCCCCGTTAGCCGTCACGTTTCAGGGTTCCCACAGGGCCTTCCCAGCTACCGTAGCGGTCCTGGGGCACATGAAGTCCCCGCTGTACATCGCCCCTATAGGCAGTCCCCTACTTTGTGCCGTTGCCCATCTCCCACGAACTTGTAATGTGCCAAAATAATTTTGTGCTTTGTGTTACAGGTCATGTGTTGCCTCAACTCATTATGGATAGAATTACAGCCAACTGTAAATCTAAAAGGTATGGATATGATAGCTTCGTGTACAATGATGTTATATGTGTTGTATGTACAAGAGTGTTCAATAAGTAATGAAACACTTTTTTCTCTGTCAGTTTTGGGTGAAAAAATGGGGAATTTTTTGTGGGACATCATGGAAAATTCCTGCTTCAATTCCCCTAGTTTCACACAGTTCTGATGGATGGCAGCACTACATGTAGCCTTTAAAATGGTGTCCGTAATGGAGGTACATTCCAAGCAGAGAGTTGTAATTGAGATTCTTTTGGCAGAAAACCAGAGTGTCACAGACATTCATAGGTGCTTGCAGGATGTGTATGGAAACCTGGCAACGAAGAAAAGTACAGCTAGTCATTAAGGGAGGCATCTATCATCATTGCCACAAGGCCACGCAGGCCTATCTGATCTCCTGCATGCTGGCTGACCCTCAGGAAATTGAAGAAATGACTTCAGCGAGTTCAATGTCACTTAAATGCAAATGAACTCCTTCTCCACGAGAATGCATGGCTTCACACAAGTCTGTGGATCAAAAAGGACAAAACTTCAGTGGAGTGTTCTTTCTAATCCACCCTACAGCCTGGATCTCATACCTTCCAACTTCTACTTGTTTGGCGCAATGAAAGACACATTCCACAGGAAGCAATACATGGATGACAGGGAGGTTATCAATACTGCAAGACGTCAGCTTTGATGCAACCTTGTTGTGATGGTGACAGATGCCTAGCCCAATGACTCAATGTGCTTTTGCTCATTGCCAGGTCTCAATAGACATCTTGCAAGCACCTGTGAATGTCTGTGATGCTTTGGTTTTCTGCCAAAAGAAAGCATACAGGCATTCAGGCCATCCCAGCAACGAGGCATTAGGCTGTCACATTGAATGGACATGAATGTTGAAAATATGGTTTGTAGACAAAAGAGTGGGGCATAATGTGGTGCATTGGAATCCTGAAGAAAACCAACCTGCTTTCAGAAAAAAGGTGTTGTATTACTTATTGAATGCATGCTGTATTTGGTTGTAACAAGAGAAAGATTCAAGACGCAGCAAGAAGCTTCTGTTTCTGGTGGTGCCTGAATGCTCTCATAACAACATAACAGACAGCAAAGATGAAGTACAGTTGGATGGACTTGGCCACTATTGCACATCACAGCAACTGCATTTAATAATCTATACATTATTAAAAGTGGCCCAATGCAATTCATTTATTTGTGTTAATGGCTCCAACATGCTTTTATATTGTTGTAATGGCAGAGCAGTTGTGGACAGAAATGAGTATGGAAGTTATATGAATACATATCACTCTGTACAGGATCAACTTGTAAGGACACTGTTTCAGAAAGCTCAACATGAATGTTGAATTGTTGATGGTATTCATGCTAAAGTCAACATAAATAGTGAGTTGAGTAAAGTTTTACTGTCGTTCTGTAGAGTAACTTGTGTGACAAAGCTCATCAGAAAGGGAGCAAATTCAGATTAGATCTTGTGCAGCTTTGGAGAGCTACTCAGGCATACTTATTTGGTTTGTATCCAAAAGTCATTTTATCAAGAGCTGCCAAAGGTGGTGTGGAAAATATGATTGGTAGTTATTTGGAGTTGGCTTGGTTTCAGATTCTGTTCCAGTTTTCAGAACTAGTGTACTGTTGCAAATGTTCTTGCAGGAAGAGCTGTTTTGATTTACTGGTGATTGTGGTATATGGACTGGACATATTTGACTGCGTGATACTGCTTGGTTAACCCATGAGGCACCACCTTATTGTAGCACTGTCCGTGTGGGCGGGAGAGTTTGTGTGCTCCAAGGAAGCTGAGAGCTATATCGGTGGTAGTGTAGCTACTGGCAGGTCCAACCTAGCCGAGCAGGTCTCAGCAGAGGAGCCAGCCAAAGTGTGCCTCACAACGACTTGTCTTATATGCTCTATATCCTATTCCCTACCCTCTCCTCAGTTACCATTCCTTTTCTGTCTCTAATTACCTTAACACACCACTACCTTGTGGTTGGTCTCAGGAGGGATGAAGGCTAAGGGAGAAAACCCTGAAAGAAATTCTGGAGTGGGGCCCCAAAGGCGGTAGGAAGGCGCACTACATCCCCTTCCGGCAGCTCCTGCAACCGAAGTGATACCAGACGTATTAGCTTGCCTTTCCTCTGGATACTATCATTTATGTTGAGAGGGAGACCGTGATGATTGGGCAACTCATGAGTCTTCATATTTATCGCTCAGGCTTGTAACATCCTGGAGAGGACACTTCAGCGACGTCCAAGGACTTCGGCACAATACGGGAAGAGGCAGTTACTGGTTATAAGCTCTGTCTGATTGGCATAAGACTCGAGTGCCAGGGGCCACTTCTGACGGTGGGAGAGATCATTGCATCTCATTGGACAGCTACCGCCTACCTCAAGCTGGGCAGCCCCCAGCCAATAAAGTGCTGTCCCGCCACTATCCGCCTGCTTCACAGGGCGTGTGGAGCTTAGAAGTAAACTTTGACAAGCGGGTTGATATAGTACACCTACCAACAACAAAAATGAAATAATAAAGAAATCACTATTTCATATTGCCACCTGGAATGTTAGGACCATGTGTCCAAGGTACATTGACGATGCCCAAGAGGTTGATTTCATCCGTAAGACTGCTGTGATTGACAGAGAGCTCCATCATTTGAATGTTGACATCGTGGGACTGCAGGAGACGTGGCTTCCAGATGTGGGCTCTATCAGGGAGGATAATTACACATTCTTCTGGCAGGGGAAGTCTCAAGATGAGCCAAGACTTCATGGTGTAGGATTTGCTGTTAAAAATACCCTCCTGGACTGTACTGTGCCACCGTCCAGTGGAACAGAGCGAATTATTGCTTTCAAAATATGCTCCTCAAGTGGCACTGTCAACATCCTAAATGTGTATGCTCACACCTTATCATCCAGCATGGAAGAGAAAGATCTGTTTTATGATTTACTCAGCGACAGAATAGCCAAGGTACCTAGGACCGAGACACTGTATATTCTAGGGGACTTTAATGCTAGAGTTGGATCAGATAATGACATATGGCCGAATTGCCTGGGACATCATGGGGTGGGAAAAATGAATGAAAATGCCCAGACACTGCTTGAAGTTTGCTGCTTTTATGGACTCTGTATTACAAACACATATTTCCAGCTTAAGGATCAGCACAAGGTGTCTTGGAGACACCTGCGCTCTCATCACTGGCATCAACTTGACTTAGTCATAGCTAGGTGTACTGGTCTCAAAAATGTGCTACTGACACGAAGTTATCATAGTGCTGATTGCAACATTGACCACACCCTGGTGGCGTGCACATTGATGCTCACTCCTAAGAAATGTCACCACGCTAAACTGAGAGGTCATCCCCGTATCAAGACAGATCATGTTCATGGCACACAAAGAAAGCAGGATTTTGCCAGTAATTTTGAAAGTGCTTTCCCAGGAAACATGCAAGCAGAAAGGAATGTTGATAAGAAATGGGCAAAACACTCGGGTGCAATCTACAACTCAGCAGTATTGGCCTATGGAATAAAAGGAAAAAGAAATAAGGACTGGTACAAGCAAAATTTCAAAGAAGTGGAACCAGTCACTGAGGCTAAATGGAAAGCCCTGCTTGCTTACAAAAGAAACCTGAATGAAAGAACTTGAGATGACCTATGAAAAGCAAAGAACAGGGCACAGCAAACATCCAGGAGACGCGCAAATAACTACTGGCTGAATTTATGTGCAGGTATACAGAAAGTGACCGATTCTGGGCATGCTAAGGCAATGTACGATGGTATCAAGAAAGCAATTGGACCAACTGTCAGAAAAACAGCTCCTCTGAAGTCCAAGATGGGTGAAGTCATTACTGATGAAGGCAAACAAATGGAACGCTGGGTTGAACACTACCTCAAGTTGTATGCAGTCGAGAATGAAGTTAGCAAGGATGCATGTGACGCCATCAGACAAATGCCAGTTATAGAAGAACTAGATGCAATGCCTACTATGGGAGAACTTAGTAGAGAAATAGATTCTCTTGCTAATGGAAAGGCCCCAGGTGAAGATGGGATCCCTGCAGAGTTTATTAAGTATAACAAGTCTTTTCTCAAACATTCACTTATCACAACCAGCTGGGAAGAAGGTTATGTCCCGATGAGTATACGGAATTCGAGGATAGTTACTCTATATAAACAGAAAGGGAACAGAAATGACTGTAACAATTACCGAGACATTTCATTACTAAGTGTAGCCAGGAAAGCTTATGCAAGAGTCATCCTAATGCGATTACAAATATTAGCTTCCTGAATCTACCCAGAATCTCAGTGTGGCTTCAGGCCCAGCTGATCAACCATAGATATGATCTTCTCCTTAAGACAACTACAAGAGAAATGTCATGAGCAGCAGCAGAGGCCACTTTATATTGCTTTAATTGACCTTGGTAAAGCATTTGATTTAGTGAGCAGAAATGGGCTTTTCAAACTGTTGCAGAAGATTGGATGCCCACCTAAACTACTGCAGATAATTGTCTCTTTCCATGAGAAAACACAAGCAACAATCTGCTTCAACAGTAATACATCAGAAGCATTCCCTGTTAATAGCGGTGCGAAACAGGGGTGTGTGTTAGCTCCTACATTATTTGGGATTTTCTTTTCCCTTCCACTCAGGTTTGCCTTTGAAGACTGTGAGGAGGGAGTGTATCTACATACGAGGTCTGATGGAAATCTCTTCAACATTGCTCGCCTCAAGGCCAAGACCTAAGTAAATGCAGTTGTTATCCGTGAGTTGTTATATGCGGACAATGCAGCTCTTGTAGCGAACACAGAAGATGAGCTGCAGTATATAATCAACAAATTGTCAAATGCCTGTGAAAAATTTGGGCTACTCATCAGCCTTCAAAAGGCTAAGATCATGGCGCAGAGCACTACCAACCTTCCATTCATCAGCATTGATGGATATCCTCTCCAGGTGCCGGCCGCGGTGGTCTAGCAGTTCTGGCGCTGCAGTCCCGAGCCGCGGGACTGCTACGGTCGCAGGTTCGAATCCTGCCTCGGGCATGGGTGTGTGTGATGTCCTTAGGTTAGTTAGGTTTAAGTAGTTCTAAGTTCTAGGGGACTTATGACCTAAGATGTTGAGTCCCATAGTGCTCAGAGCCATTTGAACCTCTCCAGGTAGTTGATGACTTTACCTACTTGGGATCCACAATATGTAGCAACTTGTCCATGGACGCTGAAATTACTAACAGAATCGCAAAGGCATCATCTGTCATGGCTAGATTGAAAAACAGAGTATGGAACAATGGACTGCTTACCACAAAAACTAAATTAAAAGTTTACAATGCTTGTGTTATAAGCACCCTTTTCTATAGCTGTGAGACATGGACAACTCTTTCTAGGCACAAATCTCAACTCAACAGCTTCCATCTCTGCTGTCTCTGGAAGATCCTTCAGATCTCTTGGAGAGATAGAGTACCCAACACTGAAGTCTTTCATCATGCAAGCACAACCAGCATCTTTGCACTCCTGAGTCATCGACGTCTAAGATGGTTGGGACATGTCAGGCCTAATGGATTCTGAACGGATACTGAAAGAACTGCTGTACAGAGAACTTCAGGAGGGTGTGAGGCCAGTGGGATGACCGCATCTTTGTTTCAAGGATGTCTGCAAGAGAGACCGGCCGAGACCAGAATCAATCGAAGTTGCTGGGAAAGCATTGCAGATGACCGTGTCAAGTGGCGAGTAACTGTGTGCAACGGCGTCTCAGAGGACGAACACACACAGGAACAAATCAGGAAGAGGATAAAGCAAAGAGACAGAGTGGCTTCTCTTCAAAGTCCCTCAAATTTCACATGTCCAAACTGCAGTAGGGACTGCCACTCTCGAGTGGGACTTTTTAGCCACAGCAGACACTGCAGACTGTGAACCAAGCATGCTACACTATCATCCCTCAAGGATGGACGGATGCCATTATAACCCACTAGCAATCAAGATCTAAGCCCATCAGTTTGTTAATATTGGGCCTGAAGGAACCATTAATTGGCATGAAGAATAGTGTAAACACTCACTTGGAAAATATTTGGAGTGAGTGTCTATATAAAATAAACGACTGGGTAAAAGTATTGTAGAGTAGATGCCAATGGCTGAAGAGGCTTAGCTTTGATAAATCCTGTTTCATTTAGAGTCAAAGTGGTAATGGCAAATTGGTATTTATTTTTTTAATTTTTATGTTGATTAACAGGTCAACTCAGTGACAGATTTGATGGAACATGGGCATTCGTGCACAATTATGTATTATATGCAAGAGGCTATTTTTGAATAAACTGCACTTGAGGTGGAAGTTTAAAAAAGAAAATTAACAGTCTCAATTTGTTATTTTACAAGTTGTAAATAGCCTTTTGGTCCCCGTATTTTACCCCTACTTCCTTCAGAATTTCAAGAGAGTATTCCAGTCAACAACATCAAAAGTTTTCTCTAAGTCTACAAATGCTGTAAACGTAGGTTTACCTTTCCTTAACCCAGCTTCTAAAATAAATTGGAGGTTTAGTATTGACTTGTGTTCCTACAATTCTCTGGAATCCAAACTGTCTTCCCTGAGGTTGGCTTCTACCTGTTTCTTCATTCTTCTGTGAAGAATTGATGTTAGTATTGTGTGACCATGGCTTATTCAACTGATAGTTGGTAATACTCATACCTATCAGCTCCTGCTTTCTTTGGAATTGGAACAATTACATTCCTCTTGAAGTCTGATACATCTTGATGGATTTCTCAATGCTGTCAGTAGTTCTGACAGAATGTCGTCTACTCCCACAGCCTAGTTTCAATTTAGGTCTTTCAATGCTCTATCAAATAGTTCTTGCAGTATCATATCTATCCTCTCCTCTTCATCTACATCCACTTTCCATTCTATAATATTGTCACTAAGTTCATCTCTCTTGTATAGGCCTTCTATATACACCTTCCGGCTTTCGGCTCTCCCTTCTTTGCTTAGGGCTGGTTTACCGTCTAAGCTCTTGATATTGATTCAGCTGCTTCTCTGTCCTCCAAAGACCTCTTTAATTTTCCTGTAGGAGCATCTGTCTTTCCAATAGTGATATATGCTTCTAAATGCTAACTTCTGTCCTTCACCCATTCCTCCTTAGCCATTTTGCACTTCCTGTCACTCTAACTTTTTAGACATTTGTATTCACTTTCACCAGCCTCATTTGTAGCATTTTTGTAATTTCTCCTATCATGAGTTAAATTCAATATCTCTTGTGCTATCTCTTTACTTATTTGATTCTCTGCTGCCTTCACATTTCACCTCTCAAAGCCACCCATTTGCCTTATACTGTATCCCTTTCTCCTGCTCTTGTCAAGCAATGCCTAATAGTCCCTCTGAAACTCTCTATGACCTCTCGTCCTTCAACTTACCCATGCCCCATCTCCTCAATTTCCTACCTTTATGCAGTTTCTTCAGTTTTAATCTACAGTTCATAATGAATAAAATGTGGTCAGAGTTTATCTCTGCTCCTGTAAATGTTTCACTATTCAAGATCTGATTCTAAGATCTTTACCTTACCATTATTCAGCCAATCAGAAACTTTCCAGTATCTCCAGGTACCTTCCACATATACAGCCTTCTTTTATGATTCTTAAAACCAATTGTTAGCGATGATTAAATTATGCTCTGTTCAAAAGTCCACAAGGCAACTTCCTCTTTCATTTGTTTCCCAAGTCTGTATTTACCTATTATTTTCCCTTTTCTTCCTTTTCCTACTATCAAATTCCAGTCCACCATCACAACTGAATTGTCATCTCCCTTAACTATCTGAATAACGTCTTTTATCTGATCATACATTTCTTCAATCTCTTCATCATCTGTGGAGCTACTTGGCATATAAACTTGCACTATGGTGGTGTGTGTGCGACTCATGTCTATCTTACAATCTTAGCTAAAATAACGCATTTACTATGTATGCTCTTCATAGTAGCTTACCGATGTTCCTATTTTCTCATTCATTATTAAACTCCAGCATTATCTATTGCTTACAAATAACACAAATCCCCTCTTACTCTGAGCTCCTAAAGAAAAAAAAAGAAAGGGTAAAATTTCTGTGCTACCATAATACATAATATACATTTACATCTATACGATCAACACAAATTCAGAAATACACTCATTACTCCACTCAACAACCAAACATTTCACACACATGGAATTTATATAGTGTCTCATCAACCTCTGTCATTAATCACATCCACCTTTAGCATCAAGGGAAATAATGTGACTATTCAAAAGGAAACCTACATGCTACAACACAATTATAAACGTTATATTTGGCATGCTTTTGGTGACCTCTCCATTGACTTCCTCTGTTATTACCATGTCTAGCATCATGTGACGCAAGTCACACGGACTCATACCTGTGTTTCACTGTTTCCTTAGATTAATAAGAGAAACCCAATTATCCTTTTGACCATGTCTGACCAATTTCATTTCAAATCTAACAGGACACATTATCACATGAATTTCTCTGGAAAAAGTGTATGTTAGATCTCTGTATCCCATATGTTACAAAATAAAATACTTTCATTTTATGTTAGTCTTTGTAAATGGTACAGTCCTTTCTAAATGCATATTTTGAAAACAACTCTTAAAAGAGTAGAGCACTAAAAAAAAATAAATATATATATATATATTTATAACTTGCACATGAATCATTTTGCATAGAGCTTTGTGTTTGGGTTGAACTTTTTGTTAGATACAATGTTAGTGAAGAAATGCAGGGTGAGGTGTGTGGACTATGAAAAAAGACATGAGAAAGTGGTACTTAAGAATAGTGAAAAACACTTCACAAAAGAATTTGGACATGCCCACTGTGGGCATCCATTGCGAGATGACACGCTTAATATTGCTCTGGAATATTACCTACGTGATGACAAAGACTGCAGCAAGTAAAGTCCTTACCAAGCTGATGTTATCTGTGTTACTGAAAATGGTGAAAAAGTTAAAAGATACCTGACAAGGTTAGTAAGAGAAGCATATCTACTAATGAAAAAGGAGAACACAAATTTAAAAACTGGTCTCACAAAATGCTACTCCTTATGACCAAAATGGGTAAAATACCAGCCAGTGAAGGAAGCATGCCCATGTATTTACTGCTGTGATTTAAAACTTATTGTTTCACCTTAGGAATATGGCAGCAAGAGAGGGGAAGAAAACCAATGTGCACTCCGTGTGCATACCGGGGGAGTCATTCCAGATGTGGAAAGGGTCCTTCCGGATACCATGAAGGGTACAGGGTGCACCCACCTGCAGGTGGTCGCTCATGTTGGCAACAGTGATGTGTGTCGCCACGGATTGGAGGAAATCCTCTCTGGCTTCCGACGGCTATCTGATTTGATGAAGACTGCCGGTCTCGCTAGTGGGATGAAAGCAGAGCTCACCATCTGCAGCATCGTCGACAGGACTGACTGCGGACCTTTGGTACAGAGCCGAGTGGAGGGTCTGAATCAGAGGCTGAGACAGTTCTGCGACCGAGTGGGCTGCAGATTCCTCGACTTGCGCCATAGGGTGGTAGGGTTTCGGGTTCCGCTGGATAGGTCGGGAGTCCGCTACACACAGCAGGTGGCTACATGGGTAGCAGGGGTTGTGTGGTGGTTTTTTTAGGTTAGATGGCCTCAGGCAGGTACAGAAAGGGCAACAGCCTCAAAGGGTGCGGGGCAAAGTCAGGACATGTGGGGACCAAGCAGCAATTGGTATTGTAATTGTAAACTGTTGAAGCTGCATTGGTAAAGTACCGGAACTTCAAGTGCTGATAGAAAGCACCAAAGCTGAAGCCAGAGATAAATTCTGCTGAAATTTTTACAAAGGCACAGGCGGTGTTTAGAAAGGATAGATTGCACGCAACCAGTGGTGGCAAGTTTGTCTCTGTTAGGAGTAGTTTATCCTGTAGTGAAGTAGAAGTGGACAGTTCCTGTGAATTATTATGGGTGGAGGTTACATTCAACAATCGAGCTAGGTTAATAATTGGCTCCTTTTACCGACCTCCCAACTCAGCAGCATTAGTGGAAGAACAACTGAGAGAAAATCTGGAATACATTTCACATAAATTTTCTCAGCATGTTATAGTCTTAGGTGGAGATTTAAATTTACCAGATATAGTCTGGGACACTCAGATGTTTAGGACAGGTGGTAGGGACAGAGCATCGAGAGACATTATACTGGGTGCACTGTCCAAAAATTATTTCGAGCAATTAAACAGAGATAACATCTTGGACCTACTGATAACAAACAGACCGAAACTTTTTGACTCTGTAAGCGCAGAACAGGGAATCAGTGATCATAAGGCCATTGCAGCATCCCTGAATATAGAAGTAAATAGGAATATAAAAAAAAGGGAGGAAGGTTTATCTGTTTAGCAAGAGTAATAGAAGGCAGATTTCAGACTACCTAACAGATCACAATGGAAATTTCTGTTCCGACACTGACAATGTTGAGTGTTTATGGAAAAAGTTCAAGGCAATCTTAAAATGGTAAGTGCTGAGTAAAACTGTGAGGGATGGGAAAAACCCAACATGGTTCAACAACAAGGTTAGGAAACTACTGCGAAAGTAAAGAGAGCTTCACTGCAAGTTTAAATGCAGCCAAAATCTCTCAGTCAAACAGAAGCTAAATGATGTCAAAGTTAGCATAAGGAGGGCTATGCGTGAAGCGTTCAGTGAATTCAAAAGTAAAATTCTATGTACCGACTAAATCAGTAAGTGGCTAGAAAGAGCATATCCAGACACTCTGGGATGATGATGGCATTGAAACAGAGGATGACACGCATAAAGCTGAAATACTAAACACCTTTTTCCAAAGCTGTTTCACAGAGGAAGACCACATTGCAGTTCCTTCTCTAAATCCTTGCACAAACGAAAAAATGGCTGACATTGAAATAAGTGTCCAAGGAATAGAAAAGCAACTGAAATCACTCAACAGAGGAAAGTCCACTGGACCTGATGGGATACTAATTCAATTCTACACACAGTACGTGAAAGAACTTGTCCCCCTTCTAACAGCTGTGTACCGCAAGTCTCTAGAGAAGGTTCCAAATGATTGGAAAAGAGCACAGGTAGTCCCAGTCTTCAAGAAGGGTCATTGAGCAGATGCGCAAAACTATAGACCTATATCTCTGACATCGATCTGTTGTAGAATTTTAGAACATGTTTTTTGCTCGTGTATCATGTCATTTCTGGAAACCCAGAATCTACTCTGTAGGAATCAACATGGATTCCAGAAACAGCAATTGTGAGAGACCCAACTCACTTTATTTGTTCATGAGATCCAGAAAATATTAGACACAGGCTCCCAGGTAGATGCCATTTTCCTTGACTTCCGGAAGGCGTTTGATACAGTTTCGCACTGTCGCCTGATAAACAAAGTAAGAGCCTACGGAATATCGGACCAGGTATGTGGCTGGATTGAAGAGTTTTTAGCAATGGAACACAGCATGTTGTTCTCAATGGAGAGACATCTACAGACGTTAAAGTAACCTCTGGCATGCCACAGGGGAGTGTTATGGGACCATTGCTTTTCATAATATATATAAATGACCTAGTAGATAGTGTTGGAAGTTCCATACGGCTTTCGCGGATGATGCTGTAGTACACAGAGAAGTTGCAGCATTAGAAAATTGCAGCAAAATGCAGGAAGATCTGCAACTGATAGGCACTTGGTGCAGGGAGTGGCAACTGACCCTTAACATAGACAAGTGTAATGTATTGTGAATACATAGAAAGAAGGATCCTTTATTGTATGATTATATGATAGCGGAACAAACACTGGTAGCAGCAACTTCTGTAAAATATCTGGAAGTTGCATATGGAACGGTTTGAAGTGGAATGATCATATAAAATTAATTGTTGGTAAGGCAGGTGCCAGGTTGAGGTTCATTGGGAGAGTTCTTAGAAAATGTTGTCCATCGACAAAGGAGGTAGCTTACAAAACACTCGTTCGACCTATACTTGAGTATTGCTCATCAGTGTGGGATCCATACCAGGTCGGGTTGATGGAGGAGATAGAGAAGATCCAAAGAAGAGCGGCGCATTTCGTCACAGGGTTATTTGGTAAGCGTGACGACGTTATGGAGATGTTTAGCAAACTCAAGTGGCGGACTCTGCAAGAGAGGCACTCTGCTTCATGGTGCAACTTGCTGTTCAGGTTTCAAGAGGATGCGTTTCTGAATTAGGTATCGAATATATTGCATCCCCCTACTTATACCTCCTGAGGAGATCACGAATGTAAAATTAGAGAGATTGGAGTGTGCACGGAGGCTTTCTGGCAGTCGTTGTTCCTGCGAAGCATACGTGACTGGAACAGGAAAGGGAGGTCATGACAGTGGCACGTAAAGTGCCCTCCGCCACACACTGTTGAGTGGCTTGCGGAGTATAAATGTAGATGTAGATGTACGTCGCAGCATAAGGAAGGACACAGAGATGGATTTGATGCTTTTGTGTACATGTCAAGAGCTGCAAGATAAAATCTTTCAGGATACTGGCAATGATGCAACCTGTGCATTGTGGGAAGGAGAACAGTTGGTGAATAAGACAGTGGAGCTAGGGAAGCTTGTTACCAAGGTTAGTCATTGGGTCATGAAATGAGCTCATCATCATATCTACAGAATTCAGAGACAGGCCACAGCAGAAGTAAAATCAGCCACATCGCAGAACATTGATGCATTCATTCTTCATTTTGCCTTTGCTAAGAACTGATTTGTTGTTTTTCAGAACAATGTTCAAAGTAACCACTGGCACCCATCACAAACATCAATATTCACATATGTTGAAACTTCATTTCTTATGTGTATGACATTCAGTGGTGGGTGGGACAAATAATTAGCGTCTCTCACAAGCTGCAAGATGTAATTGTGTCCTTTATGACACATCATGGTCAAGCAAAGTGTTTTGAATGACCAGCATCAACAGATCAGTGCACAGGTCTCATTTCCAAAGTACTGGTCTATTGGATCATCCTAGCCCATGTGCAAATTCAGCTCTTCTACACAAGTTCAATGAGAAGCAATGCAAAAATAGTGAAGTCTTTTCAACATTGCAGGGTTGACTGTTACAGCGTAGGCAATTTTAATTTGTGGAATGTCATAAAGAAGTAAAATCATGGTAGCAAACAATAAAAATTACTGAGTAATATCAAAAAAAGAAAAATGTATTATACAAAGCTTATTTTTTATATATATATATAAAAAAAACAAAGATGAGGTGACTTACCGAACAAAAGCGCTGGCAGGTCGATAGATACACAAACAAACACAAACATACACACAAAATTCAAGCTTTCGCAACAAACTATTGCCTCATCAGGAAAGAGGGAAGGAGAGGGGAAGACGAAAGGAAGTGGGTTTTAAGGGAGAGGGTAAGGAGTCATTCCAATCCCGGGAGCGGAAAGGCTTACCTTAGGGGGAAAAAAGGACAGGTATACACTAGCACACACGCACGTGGATGGATATGTGCATGTGTGCTAGTGTATACCTGTCCTTTTTTCCCCCTAAGGTAAGCCTTTCCGCTCCCGGGATTGGAATGACTCCTTACCCTCTCCCTTAAAACCCACTTCCTTTCGTCTTCCCCTCTCCTTCCCTCTTTCCTGATGAGGCAATAGTTTGTTGCGAAAGCTTGAATTTTGTGTGTATGTTTGTGTTTGTTTGTGTATCTATCGACCTGCCAGCGCTTTTGTTCGGTAAGTCACCTCATCTTTGTTTTTTATATATAATTTTTCCCACGTGGAATGTTTCCTTCCATTATATATATATATATATATATATATATATATATATATATATATATATATATATATATATATATATATATATATATATATATATATATATATATTTTAAATGCTTGAACAAAATGGGCAACTGTTTTCCCACTCACTTATAAGTTCATAAAATAGTTATTTTGACTAAGATATACCAGTTTTGCATTACATTTACTCAACATCAGCTCAATTTGAATTTTTAAGTGGCCAAGGATTTTTTGACATTGAGAGTAGCTATGTCTAATACAAAATTTGAGAAATTTTGTATTTCATCTGTATCTTCCATAAATACAATGATCAAATCACATACTACGCACTTTTTAGAATATTCAGGATAGGGGTTTAGAGAAAATAATTTACAAAGAATAATAAAAAAATTCAGATTCTCTCATCATTATGTAGAAATATTTTGATGGTTTAAGAATTTCAGGCACTAATCTCATAGCTGACAATTAGCAGTCTTTCCACTTCATCATTTTTCAAGACAGTTAACATCCTGTGACTATTCATGTTTTCGAAACATAATTTTGAAGTTTCCTAAAGTTACAATTTTTTATAGTTTATTTGTTTATTGATAATCATGTATAAAAGTACTGTGAACAAGGTCTTTATTAAAAATAAATTCAGATCTCTATCACATATAGTCTTTTATTACAATTTTTTAGTTTTCCCTTTTGTTACATTTTGACAAATATTCTCATTTAGAGAGATTTATAATTTTTTAACAAATTATCAGAAAATCAAAACAGTTTAGTTTTTGAGAGGTGTCTTGAGGAACTTCAACGCATATTTTATTTGGAAAACTTTGAAGTAATGTTACACATTAACTATTGACCTGTATGATTTGAGATGAAATCTCCCGTCCATCCTCTTTTCCACAGCTCACATACCATATCTCTTGCAATAGGCCTTGGAAATCTTCAAGATTGTTCTTACACTACTCAGCAAGAATCAATTAATAGTTGATGGGTAACATTTTGTAACATAAACCTATTGACTTCTAAAGGGCCGAATGGCATGTCAACAAACTAATTTTTCCTTATTATCTCTTTCAGAAATTTTACTGAACTATGGGAGTCAGCTTCTGGACAATTATCATATCTTGTTTAATTCTTTCTTTCACCACACTAGGCCAACAACCAGTCAAGAAAGTGCCCATGAACTCCTCATATGATGTGCATTGTAATGTTGCTGGTGACATTTTCATCACTGATTTGCAGTTGAGGTAACCAACAGCAATTCCAAACAGCACACTAGTAGCCATGAAGGTGGCAAAGACTGGCCAAACTCCTCTGTCCAAGCTTTTGGGTGTGATTCATTATCATCGTCCTTATAGACTTGGAATTTTCACACTTAGAGGAAGTGCTTATGGTCAAAAGATTCCTCTCATTATCTTTGCTTAGACAAGAGTAGTGGGACCGATGACCTTTGCAGTCTGGTCCCTTTAATCTTTAAACCAACCAGCCAACCAACAAGAGTAGTGACTGAATTCCCTGGTTTCCACTACTGGTGTCCAACACCTCCCTTCTAGTCAATCCTAAATGCCTGCTCAATCACCTCATGGCTGCTGGACCAGAGCCGATTTTCAAGTTCCTACGATACATGAATCACTGGCTCCTCTACCCTATTCATTTGACCTCTGATGGACTCAACATGGTTCTGTTGCTCCTCATATCACTGCTCTACATGGCCAACCAGTTACTGCATTAATGGAATTTGCTGCAGTTGAGTACAAATTTTGAGCAGACAAACCTCTTTCTGAGTAGTCTTTTTTTGTTTATTCAATTAGCTTATTCAATGGGTCCTTTTTCATTCTGGTCACTCAATTTTTTCATGAAGCCAAGAAATAGATCTAAATTTTGTTAACAGAATCTTCTGTCGGTTCTTGGTAGTACAACATTATAATAAATGGAAAACACCAGTTTGCGTTTGTTCTACAATACTAATATATAATGTGTGTGTGTCTATATATATATATATATATATATATATATATATATATATATATATATATATATATATATATATATATAAAAATTACAAATGTCAGTAGATGGTCTTGTAAGCTGAAAACCAATTGACAAAAAAAAGTAATATTGTAGAACAGAAGCAAACTGGTCTAAATTATCTTTATTTTCAAAGGGCCCTGCCAATAATGAGTAGGTTGGCTCGATTGAGCATTTTCTGGCAGTATGGGTTTTCCATTCATGCTGACGATACCACTGCTTTTGGAGATACCCACTTACCCATCTGAATCGAGACCACCCTCTTGCTTGCTCACATTGATGCTTCCTATCAGGAAAATATCCTGTTCTTTGGCTACCTGTCCTAATCAGTCCACAGCCTAATGACACAACAGTGGCTACAACAACAAGTACAGGACATGTGATTTACTATAGATATATAAGTAAATTAAGACATGTTAGCTACTCGATCTTTCCGATCGCCGGTAAAACCAATATTATCAGCACTAGATATCCATCAACTAGATGTAATGAATCAAAATACAATGATATATGAGACATGTCAGACCACCACAAGTAATGGTCACATTTCAAGTTTTAATTCTTAGTCTCACTGCCAGTGTTTGTTTGACATGTGACTCATTACGTCACTTGTGCTGATGTGCGACTAACTTCACTGCTTACATTGACAAGTGACCATCATCACTGCACTACAAGTATCAAGCACATAGCATCAACTTTTCAGTGTTCATCATGGATTATGTTTCTGGCACAGTGCAATGGAAGTGTGCTCAAATGCGGAGTTGGAAGATGCCTATTTGCTCTAAGGATTAGCAGTTGATAATCGTCGCGTCACTCAACATTTCTACTAGGAGAGTTTTTCAGAATTATGGTGCCCAGCTGGAGGACATTTGTAGCAACTGATTGTCATCTTAGGGTGCATGGTACATATAAATCTATGACTTGTGGGTGGAGGATGCCTAAAACGTGATGACATCTGAACTGGACAAGGAACTTCCTTGTGCAGCTGACAATAATCATAATGTTAGTATAAGACAGTTTGCTGCCACAAGTAATGTTGACCACCTGACTGACTGTAGAGTGTTTCATACTGTATGGATATGTTCTTTTCCTGTGTTTTTCCCATGATTAATCTGTTGAAGAGTTGTAGAAACTGAGCTCTAACACAAGAAATAAAGTGTTCCTGGACCCATGTCCCTGTAACACATTTTCTTTCTCCATGTGGGAGTAATGCTTTCTGAAAGTTCACCCATAAATTTTTGTTACACACTGTATATCACTGAATGCATTTGCAAAGCTATTCACCATACAACACATAGTTCAGGAATATGACATTTTATAATGTGGGAAAGCATAGGTGCTATCTTGGTATGCTATCTATTACAAGGGAACCTCCCCATCGCACCCCCCTCAGATTTAGTTATAAGTTGACACAGTGGATAGGCCTTGAAAAACTGAACACAGATCAGTCGAGAAAACAGCAAGAAGTTGTGTGGAAGTATGAAAAAATAAGCAAAATATACAAACTGAGTAGTCCATGCGGAAGATATACAACATCAAGGATAGTGTGAGCTCAGCAGCGCCGTGGTCCCGTGGTTAGCGTGAGCAGCTGTGGAACAAGAGGTCCTTGGTTCAAGTCCTCCCTCATGTGAAAATTTTAATTTCTTTATTTTCGCAACGTTATGATCTGTCCGTTCGTTGACTGACGTCTCTGTTCATTGCAATAAGGTTAGTGTCTGTGTTTTGCGACCGCACCACAAAACCGTGCGATTAGTAGACGAAAGGACGTGCCTCTCCAATGGGAACCGGAAACATATGATCGCTAAGTCATAAGTCAACCGATTCCTCCACAGGAAAACACGTCTGATATATTCTATATGACACTGGTGACAGCATGTGCGTCACATGACAGGAATATGTTGTCGACCCACCTAACTTGTACACTTGGCGAATGGGTAAAAAGATTCTTCTAACTTGCCCGATTTAGGTTTTCTTGTGGATGTGGTAACCACTCCCAAAAAGCGATGGAATCGTAAGAGTTTGTCACAGACTTAAAATAAAAAATTACAGTTTTCCTTAGTCTTGAACCGAAGACCTCTCGTTCCGCAGCTGCTCACGCTAACCACCGGACCATGGCGCTCCTGGCCGCCCAGTCCCTTGATGTTGCCTATGTCGCCCATGGACTACTCAGTTTGTATATTTTGTTTATTTTTTCATAGTTCCACACAGCTTCTTCCTGTTTTCTCGATTGATGTGTGTTCAGTTTTTCAAGGCCTATCCACTGTGCCAACTTATAACTAAATCTGAGGGGGGTGCGATGGGGAGGTTCCCTTGTCAGTCGTCTTGTGTCACAAGAAGTAAAACATTCAACCATAAAAATCTTTGACTATCGTCAAGAAGCTACTTGATAATAAATTAACTTCAAACACAAACTGAAATCATATTTGCTTGTCAACTCCTTCTACCTCACTGAAGAATTTTTGAACATGCAATAGTAATATGCAGGGTGGTCCATCTGAAGTTTCAGATGAGGTTATCTTGAAAACTATACATCAGGTAAAAATAGTGGGTAAGACAAGTTCGTAAGCTCAAAGGGGCACATCAAATAATACTACACCTGACCTCCAGTCCCCAACCCCTTGGGTGGGGTAGGGCAACTTTAAAATCTTAAATGGAAAAACCCATTTTTATTGCAGATTTGGATTCTTCATAAAAAAGTAATCAAGTTTTGTCTGAAACATTTTTTTTTAAACCGTTGATAGGTGGCACTGAAATCAAGAAAGAAGTAAAATTGGGGAAGAACCCTGATTTTTTAGAATTATCTGAGAAAGATGCATCAAATCGATACAAAATGTGCACCAATTCTTTCTTTATGCCAATTTAAGCTATTTATGTACAAAATGTACTGTATCCTACTTTTAGCATTACCCAGGAACAACGACATGGACATAGTAGAATGATGCTCCCATGGGGTGCTTCATTAGAGTGAATCCCCTTGCCTCTCACAATTTGAGGTGCTTAATTAATGAAATTAGCCATGAAGAAATTGTTCAAAATTATCCCCACTTGCTTAAATGCATAAAGTCAATCATTTATGAAAGATGTCCACAGTTTTGAGCAGCACATCCATTGGTATGGCTGCACATGCTCTTTGAATGTGTTGCTCCATATCACTTCTGGTTGTGGGCTGTCTTCCATAAACAATACTTTCTAAATAACCCACAAGAAAAAATCGGGAGATGTTAGGTCTGGTGAACATGGAGGCCACTGAATTGGTCCGCCGCATCCTACTCACCAACCAGAGCACCATAAATTCAAAATGTTCCGCACATATTTAGCATAATGGGGAGCTGCTCTGTCCTGTTGGAACCACATTCATTGCCTAGTTTCTAAATCAACATCTTCCATTATTTCCAACAAATCAGATTCCCCAGTAACATTCGGGTCAAAAAATACAGTCATATTAAGTAACCATTTAAAATTCCACACCAGACCATTAACAACCATTTGTGTTGATTGTCAGTGGGTCTGTGCCAGTGTGGATTGACAGGGGACCAATAATGACAATCATGATGATTTGCCATTGTTTTTGAATGTGGCCTCATTGGTGAACATAATGTATCTAAAAAATCATTGTCATATCTTATCATTTCCAAGGCCCACTGGCAGAAATACACACATATTTGCATATCTTTTGATGTTAATGCCCGTGTCAGTATGATATGATACACATGATATTTATGTAAAATCTCATATAAGATGTGAAACAAATACTAACAAAGAGATAGAGGGGCTGGCCAGTACTTACCTCAGCTCAGTACAGCCGATGGATACACAAAAAACAGAACTGAAAATTTACATTCCTAGCTTTCGGAACTTTGTTCCTTCATCAGGGAGGAGAGAGGGGAAAAAGGGAAGAAGAGAAAGTGGATTCAGTTACTCACAACCCAGGTTATGAAGCAACAGGGAAAGGTAAACAGGGAGGGTAGCAAGGATGGAGGCATGGTTGTCAGAGGCAAGCCAAAGATATTCTACTGTAAGTACTGTGCCAGCTTCAAACCAAAGAGGATGCATACAGAAGTAAAGAGGTATATAGTATAAAGATAAACACAACTAGTAGGATGAAAAGATGCGTGAATGGCTAAAGAGGAAAGGGAAAGAGGAGAAGACTGAAGAGTGAATGGGAGTGAGGTTGTTTAACGTAGGTTCAGTCCAGGGGGATGGCGAGATGAAAGGATGTGTTGGAGTGCAAGTTCCCATCTCTGCAGTTCAGAGGGACTGGTGTTGGGTGGGAGAAGCCAAATGGCACATACGGTGTAGCAGGTTCCTAGGTCCCTAGAATTATGCTGGAGGGCATGCTCCGCTACTGGGTATTGGGCATCTCCTAGGCGGACAATTCGTCTGTGTCCGTTCATGCGCTCAGCCAGTTTGGTTGTTGTCATGCCGATGTAAAAGGCTGTGCAGTGCAGGCATGTCAGTTGATAAATGACATGTGTAGTTTCACACGTAGCCCTGCCTTGAATTGTGTATGTTTTACCAGTAGCGGGGCTGGAGTAGGTGGTTGTGGGGGGATGCATGGGGCAGGTTTTGCAGCGGGGTCGGTTACAGGGGTAGGAACCGCTTGGTAGAGAAGGTAGTCTGGGAATATTGTAGGGTTTAACAAGGATGTTACGGAGGTTAGGGGGGTGACGAAAGGCAACTCTGGGTGGTGTGGGGAGAATTTTGTCAAGGGATGATCTCATTTCAGGGGTTGACTTGAGAAAGTCATATCCCTGGCAGAGTAATTTGTTGATGTTTTCGAGGCCAGGAGAATATTGGGTGACAAGGGGGATGCTTCTGTGTGGTCTGGGGGTAGGAACATTGTTGTTGGACGGGGAGGAATGTATTGCTCGGGAAATCTGTTTGTGGACAAGGTCTGCAGGATAGTTGCGGGAGAGGAAAGCACTGGTCAGGTTATTGGTGTAGTTGTTGAGGGATTCGTCACTGGAGCAGATACGTTTGCCACGAATACCTAGGCTGTAGGGAAGGGAGCGTTTGATGTGGAAAGGATGGCAGCTATCAAAGTGAAGGTACTGTTGTTTGTTTGTGGGTTTGATATGGATAGAGGTGTGGATGTGAGCTTCAACAAGATGAAGGTCAACATACAGGAAGGTGGCTTGGGTTTTGGAGAAGGACCAGGTGAAATTCAGATTCGAAAAGGAGTTGAGGTTATGGAGGAAATTAAGGAGTGTTTCTTCACCATGAGTCCAGACCACAAAGATGTCATCTATAAACCTATACCAGGCCAAGGGAAGCAGCTGTTGGGTCTTCAGGAAAGCCTCCTCCATGCGGCCCATGAAGAGGTTGGCATAGGAGGGAGCCATCCTGGTTCCCATGGCCGTTCCCCTGATTTGTTTGTAGGTCTGGCCTTCAAAAGTGAAGTAATTATGGGTGAGGATGAAGTTGGTAAGTGTGATAAGGAACGAGGTTTTTGGAAGATCTTCTGGTGGGCGTTGGGAGAGGTAGTGCTCAAGGGCAGAGAGACCATGGGTATGTGGGATGTTTGTGTAAAGGGATGTAGCATCTATGGTGACAAGAAAGGTTTCAGGTGGGAGAGGAGTGGGAATGGATTTGAGGCATTCTAGGAAGTGGTTTGTGTCTTTGATGTAGGATGGGAGTCTGCGGGTGATAGGTTGTAGGTGCTGGTCTACCAGAGCTGAGATACGTTCGGTTGGGGATTTGAAGCCTGCTACAATGGGACGGCCAGGATGGTTCTCTTTGTTCCGAAAGCTAGGAATGTAAATTTTCAGTTCTGTTTTTTGTGTATCTATCGGCTGTACTGAGCTGAGGTAAGTACTGGCCAGCCCCTCTATCTCTTTGTTAGTATTTGTTTCACATGATATTTATGTGCCTTCAAAAACCTCAAAACAGTTGATTTCGCTATTCCAGTTTGTCTCTGAATCGCATAACTACTAATTTTGGGATCCAGTTGAACACAGGTGAGAACAGTAAGGGTATGAGTATCATTATCATTGTATTTGTGATGACGAGGTGGATGGTGCATGTATCCATTCTGAGCTCACTGAGGGCAATTTCGAATAATGTTTTCGCTTGGATGTCATCTGTTTGGGAAACGATCCACATACAATTGCACAGCTGCACCGTAATTGTTATGGCATTCACCTAAAATTAACATCATATCAACAATCTCTGCAGGAGGATAGTGAGCCATGTTTTTCTAAAGAATAATTTACTATCGTGAGTTGATGTTTATGGTTCACAATCTGAAAGTGAAGTAAGGTCTGATCACATTGTACTGACCTTTATAATGAGCCATAATTCGCAGTTTGGCCATGGTAACACCACAGTCAGGTGAGTAATTCCACCTCCCTCCATCAAAAACTATGACAAGTAGGATACATTTTGGAAAAAAAAAATAGCTTAATTTGGCATAATGAAGGAACTGGTGCACATTTTTTATCAATTTGACATGTCCTTCTCGGATCATTCTAAATAAATCGGAGTTCTTCCCCAGTTTTAATTTTCCTCAATTTCAGCGCCACCTGTCAATGGTTTAAAAAAATGTTTCAGACAAAACTTGATTACTTTTTTAATGAGAATCCAAGTCTACAATAAAAAAAATGGGTTTTTCCATTTAAGATTTTAAAGTTGCCCCCCACCCCACCCAATGGGGTGGGGGCTGGAGGTCATGTGTAGTATCATTTGATGTCTGCCTTTGAGTTTATGAATTTGTCTTGCCCACTATTTTTACCCGAAGTATAGTTTTTGAGATAATCTCATCTGAAACTTCAGATGGACCACCTTGTATGTATAAGAGAGAGAAAGAGAGACAGAGAGGGAGAGAGGGAGAGAGAGAGAGAGAGAGAGAGAGAGAGAGAGAGAGAGATAGATATAATAGAGGGAAACATTCCAAGTGGGAAAAATATATCTAAAAACAAAGATGATGTGACTTACCAAACGAAAGCGCTGGCAGGTCGATAGACACACAAACAAACACATGTGTGTATGTTTGTGTTTGTTTGTGTGTCTATCGACCTGCCGCCAGCGCTTTTGTTTGGTAAGTCACATTGTCTTTGTTTTTAGATAGATAGATAGATAGAGAGAGAGAGAGAGAGAGAGAGAGAGTTTTAAACGAAATGCTAACCAAGATTAAAGTCAAATTGCCATGTACATAGGTGGTGAGCACGTAGCCTTACTGTTAACTGAGAAAATGCGAGGGTATTTCGGAAAGTAAAGATACACCGTACACCAGAGGAGCAGAAGAGTTTTGGCGAGCAAGTTGGCAACACTGGTGTTAACCTTGAACCTTTAGCTTTCTCCTTGTGGTCGTTCAGCAGTTGAACGTTGCTTCTGGTTCGAGTAGGTCGTGTTTAAAATGGTTGCGCCAATTCAGAATCCTGCCAAATGTGAAGTGCGCTCTGTCATACGTTTTCTTTATGTAAAAGGTCAGCGACCAGCAGATATTCACAAAGAAACTATTTACCCCACTCAATTATTGTTCCAAGTCATTTGCCATCTCTGGCAGAATTGCAATGTCATTGGCAAACCTCAAAGTTTTTATTTCATCTCCCTGAATCTTAAACTTCCTATTCCAAAGCTCTCCTTGGTTCCCTTTACTGGTCACTCAATGTCCAGATTGAATAATGTTGGAGATATACCACATCCATGTCTCATTCCCTTTGTCTCAACCACTGCTTCCCAACTTTTACAACCACAATCTGCTGTCTGTACAAGTTGTAAATAATCTTCTGGGCCCTATATTTTATTCCTGTTACCTTCAGAATATCAAACAGTGCAATCCAGTCAAGGTTACCAAAAGATTTATCTAAATCTGAAAACACTATAAATGTGCATTTGTCTTTCCTTAATCTATCTTCTAAGGTAAGTCATACAGTCAGCACTGCCTTGCCTTACATTTCACTAGAACTCAAATTGATCTCTCTTGACTTCAGCTTTTATCAATTTTTCCATTCTTCTGTAAATAAATCCCATCAATATTTTGGAATGATTAAACTGATACCTTAGTAATATTTACACCTGGTAGATCCCATCCTCTTTGTGCCTGAAAGAATTACATTATTCTTGAATTCTACTGGTATTTTGTGTGTCACATGAATTTTGCACATCAGATGGAATGATTTTGACTTGAGTGTCTCTCCTAAGAATGTCAATCATCCTTAAGGAATGTATCACACCTCTCATCTCATCACCACCTACCTCATCTTCCCTTTCTATAGCATAGCATTCAAGTTAATTTCCCTTGTATAGACCCTCTACACTGTACTTACACATTTCAGCTTCAACTTCTTTGCTAGTATTAACTTGATATTCATACAGCCACTGCTATTTTTCTCAAATGTCTCTCTAATTTTGCTGTAAGTGACATCTATATTTCTTCTAGTTATGCATGCTTCTACATCCTTGCATTTCTCATTTAGCCATTGTTGCTTAGGCATTTTGCATTTCCTGTCAATCTCATTTCTTCAGATGTCTGTATTCCCTCCCTTTCATCTGCTTCATTTAATGAATTTTTATATTTTCTTCTTTCATCAGTTAAATTCAATATGCCAAGCATTACCCAAGGATTACTACCAGGCTTTACCTTTCTACCTATTTGAAACTCTGCTGCTTTCACATCATCACCTCTCAAAGCTAACTATTTGTTTTATGTTGTATTCTTTTCTGTTGTTTCAGTCAATCATTGCATAATGCTCCCTCTATAACTGTCAACAACTTCTAGATCTTTCAATTTATCTGGGTCCCATCCCATCAATTTCTGTTTTAATCAGCAGTTCACAACTAATAAGTTAACATTACGGTCTACATCAGCCCCTGTTTTGAAATCTATATCTCACTACTATATAATCAATCTGCAGCCTTCAAGCATCTCAAAGTCTCCTTCAAATATACAACATTTTTACACAATTCTAACACAAGTGTTAGTACTGATTAAATTATGCTGTGTGCAAAATTCTGCAAGATGGCTCCGTCTTTGATCCTTTTACCCAGTCCATGTTCCCCCAATATTTTATTGTATCTTCCTGTCCATACTATCAAATTCTAGTTACACATCATAATTAAATTTTTGTATCCCTCAACTATCTGAATAATTTATTTTATTTTATGATATGAAGGGACTTCAAAATGTAAATTACACATCATTATGGAAGGCCAAAGAACTTTTTTTGAATAATGCACTCTGCTTCAAAGTGACCCAGATACATGACACAATTTCTCAACACAGTCACAAAGTCTTTGTAAACAACAGCCAGAATATTCTAATCATTCAGTTTTTCAATGACAGAAATCTGCTCCGTGGTCACGGAGCCATTTGAGAACTGCTGTGAGAAAGTCCTAATCATTGAAAAATCTCCCCCCCCCCTTCCCCCACTCCCAAGATGTCCTTTTTCAGTAGCCTGGACATTGTTGTCTGTGGTCTACATCGATGACCTTCCTTTCGAATCTGTAGCACCTGTTGGTACTATTTCAAAATGGCTCGACATGATGATATAGTTTTGGTTCATATGCCACTACAACTTATGGTGAATCTGTGTGCAATTTGGACGTTTTTCTCACAAGAATCATACTGCCCCACATACTTTGAATTTGGAGTAGATTTCCAGTTGCAATGCCATTTCAGTCTCACACTGTGTGGCACCTATTACTATACTGAAGCCTGTAGGAAACCAAGAATGTCTACTCTCTTCTGACAATGCACCACTCTTGTTGTGCAATGGCCTTAGTGGGGGCTGACATTTGTAACTTATTTTGTGATGTCAATACGTACATTATTTAAAGCTCTTCACGATATGTAGAAACTCAAAGATGGCATGTAGCAACACTAGCAGTGGAGGGTACATAAAGCGTGTTGGGGGACATGGAAAACAGTGCAGCTGTTGTCATAATGTGGAAACGGTGTGATTTATTTGGCGTCCAAGAGTCCACAAAAATTTACTGTCGAGACAAGGGTGGAAGCATTTCTGAAATGACCAAGTTTGTAAACAGATTGTATGTCGCCACAGTTAAAGTATCCCATCCATGGCAAAATGTTGCTATTCAAACCAGTGGCAAGGAAACTGCGGTGCACAGAGGCCTCTAGACAACATGTATGAATGATGGCTGTGGAAATGTGTATGGGCAAATAGATGTGGAACTGATGAGTAGCTGAGCGCCCAGATGAACCAAAGGCTACCGACAGTGCCTCCTCAATGACTATTCAGCGAACATTGTTGCATATGGGCCTCTGCATCCGTTGCCTGGTTCACGCACCCACGCTGACTTCTGTTCATCGACAATAAAGGCAGTAGTTCATACGCCAGCAGTGCAACTGGACGTCGACTGAGTGGCAACAGTTGGCCTTTTCAGTTGAATCACATTTTATGCTCTATGTACGGCATGAAATGTCTGGAAGGAAACACCCTGAAACAATTGTTGTAATGGTCTGGGTCAGACAAGGGTATGTCATGGTTCGGGGAACATTTCTGTGCCACGCCCTGGGTACCTCATCATTCTGGAAGGCACAAGTTTGCATCTATCCTTGGGGACCAAGTCCACTCCTACATACAGTTTGTTTTTCCTCTACACAATAGCATCCAACAGCAGGACAATACATCATGTCACACATCTCATGTGTATGTGTGAGTCTGAAGAGCATCAGGAAGAGTTTATTGTATTCCCCTGGCCAACAAATGCTTGGATTTAAGTCCAACTGAGAATCTGTGGAACCAACTCAATTGGGCTGTACGTGCCACAGATCCTCAACCGAGAAACCTAACACAGCTGGCCATGCCACCAGAATCTGCTTGGCTCCACATCACTGTCAGTACCCTCCATAAGTACCTAAACTCTTTTCCTCCACATTTTGCGGTGGTCCATACAGCAATAGGTGGTTATTCAGGCTTTTGACAGGTGATCATATTCATATGACTGGATGCTATAGGTGGCATATAAACTCACACTGGTGGAGTGGGCGTTGGTTTTGTGTCTGTCCTGGCAATGATAATGCATTCACTATGGTGTTCATAGTAGCTTACCTGCATTCCCATATTTCTTCTACTTCTGGAATTACTGCTGATTGATTCTGTGTTGATAACCTGGTACTTACCTGACCAGATGCTTTGTTCATCTTACCACCACACTTCATTAACTCCCATTATGTCTAACATCAACCTATCCACTTCCCTTTTTTAATTCTCTAGCCTACACAGCCAATTATGGGATCTAACATTCCACACTGCAGCCTTTAGAATTCCAGGTTGTATTTCCTCATGGCAACATCCTCCTGAGTAGTCCCTGCTTGGAGATCCAACTGGAGGCTGACTGTTTTACCTTCAGAATATTTTACTCAAGAGGATGTCATCATAATTTATTCATACAGTAGAACTGCATGCCTTCAGGAAGTATATGTCTGCAGTTTCCCCTTTTCTCCTTACCTTTAGTCATTCACAATACCGGCATAGCATGTCTGTTAATGTTAAAAAGGCCAGATCAGTCAATAATTCAGACTGTTGCCACTGTAATTACCATAAAAGCTGCTGCCTTTCATCATGGACCATAGATTAGTCTGGCCTCTCCACGGATACCCCTCTGCTGTGGTTGCATCTACAGTACGGCTATCTGTATTGTTCAGGCAAGCGAGCACCCAATCTCGGCACGATCCGTGGCTCATTTACGGGGTATGGAATAGGGGGATAGTAGTGGCGGGGTGGTGGATACTGTCTGCATGGAGTAAACTGCTTGTGTCATTCATTTCTCATCATTTATGCCTTGTTTCAAATTACTTAATTTGGGCAACTCTCTCCACTTTGATATTTATTTATTTATTGACTAACTAGGTACCTGGTGTTGCTCTGGTACACATTTGTTTCAATTCCATTACTTCATCTCCTTCTTCCCTTCCTCTCTCTGTCAATCTCCTTCTCTCCACTCTCTCTGTCCATCTCCTTCAGCCATTTCTCAGTCCATCTCCTCCTTCCCTCACTCTCCTCAAATATTTGTCACAAAATGATACAATACTGTAGGTAAACTCAGCAGCATACGTGGATACTGTCTGTGAAATGTGTTGTGAATAGAGCTAGTAACAAAGAAGCAATAAACGTGAATATCAAGATGTAGAGAGTGTAGCATCGCGTTTTAGTACCTGAATAGTGTAATTTCGCTTAGTCTCCTTCCGCCGCCGAGCAGTGTCAGCAGTGCGCAAGTAGCAGCATTACTGCATTTACTAGGCAATCTTGTATTTTAATAACCGTTTAAATTTTGTCGATTTGTTTGCGCTCTCTGTAGATTAGTTCAGACGTTCTTTGCAAAACAGTTTTTAGCATGGATAGGGACTGCAACTGCTGTGTTCGGATGCAGGCTGAGTTGGCATCCCTTCGCTCCCAGCTTCAGGCAGTGTTGGCTTCGGTCACACAGCTTGAGGCTGTTGCCAATGGGCATCACTGTGGGGGTCCAGATGGGGGTTTGTCGGGGATGGCCAGCTCGTCCCACGCATCCCCTGATCGGACTACGACTGTGGTTGCCCGGGATACTGCCCGCATTGAGGCTGATCCCTCACCTGTGGTAGAGTGGGAGGTCGTTTCAAGGTGTGGCAGGGGGCAAAAGACATTCCGGAGGGCTGAACGGAAAGACTCTCCAGTTTGTCTGACGAACTGGTTTCAGGCTCTGTCTCAGGCTGATACTGATCTTTGGCCTGACATGGCTGCTTGTCCTGTTCCAGAGGTTGCCCCTCAGTCTGCAAGATCCGGGCAGTTGCAGAGGGTGAGCTTACTGGTAGTTGGGAGCTCCAACGTCAGGCGCGTAATGGGGCCCCTTAGGGAAATGGCAGCAAGAGAGGGGAAGAAAACCAATGTGCACTCCGTGTGCATACCGGGGGGAGTCATTCCAGATGTGGAAAGGGTCCTTCCGGATGCCATGAAGGGTACAGGGTGCACCCATCTGCAGGTGGTCGCTCATGTCGGCACCAATGATGTGTGTCGCTATGGATCGGAGGAAATCCTCTCTGGCTTCCGGCGGCTATCTGATTTGGTGAAGACTGCCAGTCTCGCTAGCGGGATGAAAGCAAAGCTCACCATCTGCAGCATCGTCGACAGGACTGACTGTGGACCTTTGGTACAGAGCCAAGTGGAGGGTCTGAATCAGAGGCTGAGACGGTTCTGCGACCGAGTGGGCTGCAGATTCCTCGACTTGCGCCATAGGGTGGTGGGGTTTTGGGTTCCGCTGGATAGGTCAGGAGTCCACTACACGCAACAAGCGGCTACACGGGTAGCAGGTGTTGTGTGGCGTGGGCTGGGCGGTTTTTTAGGTTAGATGGCCTTGGGCAAGTACAGAAAGGGCAACAGCCTCAACGGGTGCGGGGCAAAGTCAGGACATGCGGGGACCAAGCAGCAATCGGTATTGTAATTGTCAACTGTCGAAGCTGCGTTGGTAAAGTACCGGAACTTCAAGCGCTGATAGAAAGCACCAAAGCTGAAATCGTTATAGGTACAGAAAGCTGGCTTAAGCCAGAGATAAATTCTGCCAAAATTTTTACAAAGGTACAGATGGTGTTTAGAAAGGATAGATTGCATGCAACCGGTGGTGGAGTGTTCGTCGCTGTTAGTAGTAGTTTATCCCGTAGTGAAGTAGAAGTGGATAGTTCCTGTGAATTATTATGGGTGGAGGTTACACTAAACAACCGAACTAGGTTAATAATTGGCTCCCTTTACCGACCTCCCGACTCAGCAGCATTAGTGGCAGAACAACTGAGAGAAAATTTGGAATACATTTCACATAAATTTTCTCAGCATGTTATAGTCTTAGGTGGAGATTTCAATTTACCAGATATAGACTGGGACACTCAGATGTTTAGGATGGGTGGTAGGGACAGAGCATCGAGTGACATTATACTGAGTGCACTATCTGAAAATTACCTCGAGCAATTAAACAGAGAACCGACTCATGGAGATAACATCTTGGACCTACTGATAACAAACAGACCCGAACTTTTTGACTCTGTATGTATAGAACAGGGAATCAGTGATCATAAGGCCGTTGCAGCATCCCTGAATATGGAAGTTAATAGGAATATAAAAAAAGGTAATAGAAGGCAGATTTCAGACTACCTAACACATCAAAACGAAAATTTCTGTTCCAACACTGACGATGTTGAGTGTTTATGGAAAAAGTTCAAGGCAATCGTAAAATGTGTTTTAGACAGGTACGTGCCGAGTAAAACTGTGAGGGACGGGAAAAACCCACCGTAGTACAACAACAAAGTTAGGAAACTACTGCGAAAGCAAAGAGAGCTCCACTCCAAGTTTAAACGCAGCCAAAACCTCTCAGACAAACAGAATCTAAACGATGTCAAAGTTAGCGTAAGGAGGGCGTTCAGTGAATTCGAAAGTAAAATTCTATGTACCGACTTGACAGAAAATCCTAGGAAGTTCTGGTCTTACGTTAAATCAGTAAGTGGCTCGAAACAGCATATCCAGACACTACGGGATGATGATGGCATTGAAACAGAGGATGACACGCGTAAAGCTGAAATACTAAACACCTTTTTCCAAAGCTGTTTCGCAGAGGAAGACCGCACTGCAGTTCCTTCTCTAAATCCTCACACAAACGAAAAAATGGCTGACATCGAAATAAGTGTCCAAGGAATAGAAAAGCAACTGGAATCACTCAATAGAGGAAAGTCCACTGGACCTGACGGGATACCAATTCGATTCTACACAGAGTAAGCGAAAGAACTTGCCCCCCTTCTAACAGCCGTGTACCGCAAGTCTCTAGAGGAACGGACGGTTCCAAATGATTGGAAAAGAGTACAGATAGTCCCAGTCTTCAAGAAGGGTCGTCGAGCAGATGCGCAAAACTATAGACCTATATCTCTGACGTCGATCTCTTGTAGAATTTTAGAACATGTTTTTTGCTCGTGTATCATGTCATTTCTGGAAACCCAGAATCTACTATGTAGGAATCAACATGGATTCTGGAAACAGCGATCGTGTGAGACCCAACTCGCTTTATTTGTTCATGAGACCCAGAAAATATTAGATACAGACTCCCAGGTAGATGCTACTTTTCTTGACTTCCGGAAGGCGTTCGATACAGTTCCGCACTGTCGCCTGATAAACAAAGTAAGAACCTACGGAATATCAGACCAGCTGTGTGGCTGGATTGAAGAGTTTTTAGCAAACAGAACACAGCATGTTGTTATCAATGGAGAGACGTCTACAGACGTTAAAGTAACCTCTGGCGTGCCACAGGGGAGTGTTATGGGACCATTGCTTTTCACAATATATATAAATGACCTAGTAGATAGTGTCGGAAGTTCCATGCGGCTTTTCGCGGATGTTGCTGTAGTATACAGAGACGTTGCAGCATTAGAAAATTGTAGCGAAATGCAAGAAGATCTGCAGCGGATAGTCACTTGGTGCAGGGAGTGGCAACTGACCCTTAACATAGACAAATGTAATGTATTGTGAATACATAGAAAGAAGGATCCTTTATTGTATGATTATATGATAGCGGAACAAACACTGGTAGCAGTTACTTCTGTAAAATATCTGGGAGTATGCGTGCGGAACGATTTGAAGTGGAATGATCATATAAAATTAATTGTTGGTAAGGCAGGTACCAGGTTGAGATTCATTGGGAGAGTGCTTAGAAAATGTAGTCCATCAACAAAGGAGGTGGCTTACAAAACACTCGTTTGACCTATACTTGAGTATTGCTCATCAGTGTGGGATCCGTACCAGGTCGGGTTGACGGAGGAGGTAGAGAAGATCCAAAGAAGAGCGGGGCGTTTCGTCACAGGGTTATTTGGTAACTGTGATAGCGTTACGGAGATGTTTAATAAACTCAAGTGGCAGACTCTGCAAGAGAGGCGCTCTGCATCGCGGTGTAGCTTGCTCGCCAGGTTTCGAGAGGGTGCGTTTCTGGATGAGGTATCGAATATATTGCTTCCCCCTACTTATACCTCCCGAGGAGATCACGAATGTAAAATTAGAGAGATTAGAGCGCGCACGGAGGCTTTCAGACAGTCGTTCTTCCCGCGAACCATACGCGACTGGAACAGGAAAGGGAGGTAATGACAGTGGCACGTAAAGTGCCCTCCGCCACACACCGTTGGGTGGCTTGCGGAGTATCAATTTAGATGTAGATGGAGATGTCATGCGTGATGTGACAATTTTACTACACGGACAGTGAAAATATATTAACTGATACACTTTTTCCCTTTCATCATTTGGGGTGGAGTGGTGGTGGGGGGGGGGGGGGGGGGTTGTCATCAACAAGATAAAGTTTGGTAAAGGTTTGAAATTATATTTAAAGTTTGTTGCACATCACTAAGTTCTCTCACTTCCAAATACTGAAAAGAGTGCATAGTACGTATACATTATCCAGCATGTACATTATGCTACAAATAGCATGGAAGTATCGAATAAACACTGAAGATGGTACAAGCATTGTATTCAATACTTTGAATCATATAATGTAGCACATCTAAAACAAGACAAGCATTTTCACATGTATGATCAAGTTCAAAAGTCAAACAGTAAACAGCTTCTTCAAAAAGTAAATATTTTTCCCTAAATCATGCAAAGTTCTTCAAATCAATAAGTTTCTTGTTCCACACACTTTCTAAAGTAGCCTATGTTCTTCCTCAGGGTTCAAGTTATACTTATACTTATACTTAAACTTAAATGCACGTATGGTACAGGAAATTTTCATGAATGTTTATGGCATTATGTATCCTGATCTATACATTGTAAATAGCTATGATTTTGTAGGTACATTCAGTGATATATGTGAACACTGTCTGCAAAATGTGTTATGAATACAGTTAGTAGTATACAAGTAATAAATTAAAACATTGTGTATGATGCAAAAATGAAGTGTGAAAATATAGTAAGTGATAATCTTTTTTCTTCAATCATTATGTTCGGGGCGTCGGCAATGAAAAGTTTCATAAAGGTTTGAAACTACGTGTAAAGTTTGTTGCAGGTCATTAAGTACTCTTGTTCACAAATACAGGATGAATAAAATTTTGGTATGTGCACATTGTGGTCTACACTTCTTTTTTAGCCCCATACCCACTCCTTTGATAGATAGTTGATTCTTACCCCCACAGCTATTCTTTTCGGACAATAAGTGATACGTGTACCATATTTGATTGAAATCAGTCCAGTGATTTCGGACATACATTTTTATGTATGATTATCTTTTTTCCCACAATTTGATTTTTATGAAGTACAGCCTGTGCACCACTACTAGCTACGCTGAAGATATCAGTTAAAATCCTATAAAATCTGTCTAGTAGTTTTGGAGATTAGCATGTTCAGACAGACCAGAAAGTTTCAGTAAAACTTGAAATGATGATATTTTTTTCTCCATAATCCAATTTGATGAACTAAAGCTTATCCTGTGCCCCAAACTATGCTCTTCAAAAACCCCATGAAAATTCATCTAGTAGGTTTGCACACAGACACTACAGTTTTATGCATTTATTATTAGTACAGACAATCCACTGATCATCTACTGTTTATAAACAGTCTTGAAGATTTATTATCTCATCTAAAGGTTGCACACGTGTTAACATGGGCGAGGTTGGTACACTGGTTCTTGGTAGCGGGCCGTGGCGCTACGAGCGCTGTAGGCATGAGTGGGCGTGGCTGGACAGCAGGTGGCCGTAGTTCATTGCCACGAGCTTGGCAAGTTAATTGTCCCTTCGGAACGCAAGGAGCATGAGCACTCGGGCATACCCTATCATTACAAAAGGGGGTGCTGACACAGTTTACAGAGTTCACAACATTGTCGTTAACGTGTGCGGGCACGGGAACACCAGATTGGCACGGACTGACCTTGTCTGTAGCCGACAAGTCGTCTGCTTGTAGTGCCGCGAGGCATTGTTGTGTGGAGGCCAACTCGTGGTGTAAGTCGCGGAGATGCAGTAGCATTTACATACGTTCCATCTGCAACTTAGAAGACTTGGTGCACTCCACTAGCCACTTGTTTGTCCAGGATTGCAGCTCCAAGGATAGGTTTACACACTTCTTAGCACAGCACACATGTTTGGTGTTGGCCGAACTGTCACTCGGCGAAGCGAAAGGAATATGTTTGTTAAGGGAGGGGTAACACACAGTATTTTGCACAAAATCTAGTGACAACTGATAGTGCTTGAGGAAATCAATTCCGAGAATAGGTTCTTCAATTGTTGACACTAGAAACGTCCACTCCAGCTTGCACTCGGGCGAAAGTTTCACTGTATACGAAGTGGAACCCGAGCACTGTAGGGTAGACAAGTTCACTGCACGAAGTACTGTTTTGTGTGGTTGCACTTTATTGGTTGCTAGGTGAACTGGCAGCAAAGAGACGTCTGCGCCAGTGTCTACCAGAAAACATACACCTGATCGTAAATCGCGAACATAGACTCGACCACATTTACTGCTATTGTCCGAAACGGAGTGCAACGAGGGATGGTGCCCGTTATTTACATCGCAGGAGGTGGCACCGTAGCCTACCTGCGGTTGGAGTTTGGGTAAGAACACGGTGACTGGCATTTGCGAGCTTGCTCCGCGAATCTTGCGTGGAAGAAACAGTAACGTTGGGCGGGCCTGTGCTCCTGTGGGTAGTTGCTAGGTGATGGAGTATGTGCCCCAGAGTCTTCCACAGAGTCCGATGCACTGTTGTTGCGAGGAGTTGAAGGTGCAGGCAGGGCGGCTAGTTTAAAAAACTTGTTATCAGCAGCACCGGACAAGGGCGTGGCGTCAGAAAGCGTCTTAGAGCGGTCACGTCCAGAATGCAGTGCACGGAGCTCATGTTGCCTAGCGGAGTATGCTCTGTCGGCTGCGCGTAAACGTTCATTTACTGGCCTATCTTCATACGCAGAGATTGCAGTCTGGACAGGCAAAGGCAGCTTTTCAGTCCAGATTTCTGCGAGTGTGTCATCAGGCATAACTTGCTCATCGACGAGAAGACGGATGCACCGCCACAGCTGGGACAGAGACCTGTCGCCGAGACGCTCTTCGTAGATGAGCTGTCGCACATTTACTCTCCTGGTCTTAGAGACACGCTCCAGTATCGTTTGTTTCACCACAGCATACTTCCCTGCTAGGGGGGGGTGCTTTGACCAGATCATAAATTAAATCGACGCGGTCATGAAGATGGTTCATGAGGCAGGCGAAGCGTGCGTCATCGTCCAAGGCACAGACATTGAATGTTTGCTCAACCAGGTTAGACCAGAACTCCGGGTGAGCGGGTTTGAAGTCTGGTAATTTTGGCAGATTCAGCACTGCAGTCACTGCGGAGGTGCGCCTATTACTTTGGACTGAAGTAGAGCATGCAGGAGATTGCGAGTCCGGATTATTGGCGTCTCATAATGCGCGAATTGCAAAATTCACTTGACGCTGGGGGGGGCAGCTGAGAAGCGACGGACGCTCGAACGGTGTGAGGATCATAGTCAAAATGTGCATTCTCATTGACGTGGTAGCTCGGAGAGAAACCACAAGTGCTTAAGTACGCTGATGAATGTCCGTTATGCACACAGTATTCACTCGACCGTGAGTGGTGGGGCTGGTTGTAGATGTCGGAGTAATTACTGTCCAGCACAGAATTGTTGACCTGATTAGAAGCAACACAAGGATCCCACACACGTCCACTAGGATGCACACTCGGTGTGATATTTGCTGTTTGGCGAGCATTGAACACCTGTTGACTAGCCGGTGCGGAAGGATACACACGTGGCAGGAACTGATTCGAGTTTGAATTTACTACTGGATTTTCCAAAGTAGCGAAACCTCGCTCGACGCCACGAACTGTATTGAATTGTGTGTTCGACACAGGAGTAGAAATGTTCCGACCAACCCTCTGTGGAGAACACGTGGGAAGGTCCAGGCTAACAAAGCCAGAGTCCATGACCGTTGGCGGTTGGAAGAAACTGGCGGCACTTGATGAATTGCACTGCATGTTCTGGCTGAAGGATTCCGAAGATTCTTGCGGCATGTCCACTACGTCGGCAGGAGTGCTGGAGAGATGTTGCTGGAATCCGGGCGGCGGTGAATGCTGAAAGGCCATTGTCTGGAGCTGAACAAAGGCCCTCGCGATCGCGGAGAAACCCGACGCGGTAGGCGTGTAAATAACCTTCAGGCGGTAACTCGGACACATATTACACAAAAACAGGGTCACCAGTGAGGGAATATGGTATAGTTGTAGGTAAACAACTAGAATTCTCTCATATACAGATTTATTCACACTTAGCGTCTACTCAGATACAAGTCCGGAGGCTAACTGCCGTTAGCGTCCAACATGCTCTCCTCAAAGATAGCACACTTACGCACAGAACAAATATCGATTTTTATGGTGCTCTACGCCACAGATGTTTACAGCATCCAAGACACGAATGGAAAATACAAAACATTCATTAATAAAGTTAGCACCTTATTTGAAAATTGTTTTCCCCTGACGGTAACTCAAATTAAGCAGAAGTCTAATAAGAAACCATGGATCACACAAGGGATAAAGATATCATGTGAGACAAAAAGGAAACACTATCTGATACATAGGGACACCTTTGATACTAGCATTATAGCTCATTACAAAAATTACTGCAAAATATTGTAGAAGGTTATCCAGAAATCTATACACTTGCATTATGAGAAGAAGATAAATACATCCAGCAATAAAATAAAAACAATATGGGATATAGTTAAGTCAGAGACAGGTAGGACCAGAAATGGGGAGGAACAAATAGTTCTAAAAGTAAATGAAACCCTGGTAACAAATACATGTTGTGTTGCAAACCATTTAAACAAGTTTTTTGTCTTTGTTACTGATAAAATGGAGTTGTCAGGTTCAGTAAATAATAGAATGGAATATCTGAGACCAGTGCACACAAGCAATCTCAGTAAAATGGAATTGACACTTACTTCACCCAAAGAAATAGAATCCATCATAAAGTCCTTGAAATCCAAGCATTCTAGAGGCTATGATAACATATCAACAAAGTTAATAACAGAGTGTTCATGTGAGCTAGTCATATCTTAAGTTATTTGTGTAATCAATCACTTGTCACAGGAACATTCCTGGATCGGCTTAAAAATGCTGAAGTTATACCTCTCCACAAGAAAGGGGACAAAGAAATGCTGTCAAATTGCTGACCAATCTCACTTTTGCCAGTTTTTTCAAAAATCTTTGAAAAGGTTATGTTCAAGTGTCTACTTAAGCACCTTAGTGAAAATAACATACTGTCAAAGTCAGAGTTTGGGTTTCTTAAGCGTGCTGATATTGAGAAAGCTATTTACACTTACAGTGAAAATGTCCTTAATTCATTGGACAACAAATTAGAGGCAACTGGCATATTCTGTGACCTGTCAAAGGCGTTTGACTGTTTGAATCACAGCATTCTTTTAAGTAAATTAAAGTATTATGGTGTGACTTGTAGTGCTGGAAAGTGTTTCAGTCATATCTTACATATAAAAAACAAAGGGTGTCATTACGTAACACTTCACCAGTAGGCAATCAGACATCATCTGACTGGGAAGAAATTACATGTGGTGTTCCGCAAGGTTCCATACTAGGTCTACTACTGTTTCTTGTGTATATTAATGACCTGTCATCTGTTACATTACCAGATGCCAAGTTTGTATTATTTGCACATGACACAAACATTGCAATAAATAGTAAATCAAATATAAATTTAGAAAGGGCAGCTAATCAAATTTTTACTGACATTAATAAGTGGTTCATAGCCAATTCACTGTCATTTAAACTTTGAAAAGACCCACTATATGCAGTTCAGAACTTCCAAGAGATTTCCTTTGGTGGGTGGATAAAATATGAGGACATGGAAATAGCAGAAGTTGAGAGTGTAAAATTCTTGGGATTACAACTTGATAATAAATTCAGCTGGGAGCAACATACTAATGGTCTGCTAAAGTGCCTAAACAAGTCTGTGTTTGCAATGCGAATGATGTCAGACATAGGAGATATAAATATAAAAAAAACAGGCATATTTTGCTTATTTTCACTCCATTATGTCATATGGTATCATATTTTGGGGTAACTCCACAAACAGAGAAAAAATTTTTAGAGTAAAGAAGCGTATAATAAGAGTAATGAGTAGTGTAAATCCAAGAACATCATGTCAAAATCTATTCAAAGAATTGGGCATATTAACCACAGCTTTATTCCTTAATGAAGTTTGTTGTAAATAATACATCTCTTTTTCCAACTAACTGATTAGTACACAGTATCAATTCTAGGAATAAGAACACTATACATAAAGATTTAAAATCACTTACTCTTGCCCAGAAAGGAGTCCAGTATTCAGCAATGCATATTTTCAATAAGTTACCAGCATCCATTAAGAGTTTAGTTTCAGACAAGGCACAATTTAAACATAATTTAAAAGAATTTTTGGTGGCCAACTCCTTCTATTCCATCCATGAGTTTCTCAACAAGTGCAGTAGACCATTCTAATGAAAATTTATTATACTTTAATTTTTGACAATACTTGGTTGTAACAGCCAAGTAACTACATTACTGTGTGAATGATGGATGTATGGAAAGCAGATGTAAGTCTTAAGTCTGTAAATAGCGGAAGTTTAATTTTAAATCTTGTACATAATCTGTCTGTTCTTAGCTGCGGATCACTGAAATGAGTAATTTACTTTAAGTTTTGACAATACTTGGTTGTAATAGCCAAGAAACTAGAAAATGTCCGAATGATGGATTTAATGAAAGCAGATGTAAGTATTAAACCTGTAAATATTAGAAGTTTACATTTAATTCATGTACATAATTTTACTGTTTATTGACTGAGGATCGTTAAAATTAATGAAACTCAAGTTTTTCTAAGTACATTTTTGTAATGTGTTTATCTGACATGTTCCACACCCAGGAGGTTGTGTCTATGGAATGAATAATTAATCTAATCTAATCTCATGATGTGGGATTTGATAACTGTACTTATGTAGAAACTTTATATTAAAAATTATGTGTTGATATATGGTACCACACTGTTACAAAATTCTTCTACCTCTTAAACACATCTATTCTTCAATAGGTTTTATACATGGCTCTCAAAGTGATTGTATGGTAGGTCTGTCAGTACCAAGTGTTGTTTATTATAGTTTTACAATAGAATATTTAAAACCATTTTGACACTTAACTTACTACGTCCTGAATCTACATTATTTTATTTTGGGTTTTATAATTGTGAAAAGCACTTCTGAAAATTAGAATCTCTGCCACCTGTTTTCATTAAGGAGAGACAGACTTTAATATAGAGGGAAAGTTTGCTAGTATTTTCAGTTCTTTAAACTGTGGCCAACATGAATTTCTTATTCTAATGACTGTATTTGCCCTTACTACTTTCTTGCCATATAAGCACTATTTTAATTCCAGAAAAGTTGCACCATCAGATATTTCTGTATGTTAATTGACAGAAATCACAGTATAAAGGTAGAAGATGTTTCTCACTAACAGAGTTTTAATCGACATGGCAGGTACATCAGTCTTGTTAGTCTAATGCACAAGTGCTCTGTGAGTGCTTCCCACTCCAATTGTGGGTTCAAATGTACTACTCCTAGTAGTGTGATGGGTTCATGTTAACTCAGTTTTTCAGTCTAATTTCAGTTTTTCTTTTATTTAATACTAGCACAGAATCTTGGCATTGCCCAGGTATTTATTTACAGCTGTGTATACCACACAGTGTCTGAACTATGAGTTGCACAATGACATAATTTTGTAGGTACATTCAGCAGGATATGTGAATTGCTGTACAATGTGTTGGAAATGGAGTTAAAGTTTGCGTCATGTAAGATGGTGGCCCAAGTTTCAGCCATTTTGTACATCCACCTCCACTAGGCACTGGGCACTGGTAGCCAGTAATATTCATTCTCTGTCCAAGTGGCTAGCAGAGAGTTACATCTTAACAGCATAATCTTGCTCCTACATGCTGCACTTTTGCCGTACTTTGTGACAACTGAATTATTCAATCAACTATCAGTTGTTTTTGTTTCCTTTTTCTTTCTTGTAGCAGTATAGCTGTGAATGTGTATCTGTAGAAGCTTAAGCATGATCAAAAAAAAGTTAGGTGATGGCAATAAATGTGAAGTGCTTTACAAGCAGATGAGGGGGATTATTTACTGCATTCGTAACTTTGTCAAATGTGAATCTGAAAGCAGGTCTCCTACTGTTGACATTCAAATACACAAGAATGGACTCCAAAATCATATGATGTCATCAAAAGAACTGTAAACAGAATTATAAACAAAAGTATCACAGCTGTAGGAGCTATAGAAAAAGTTGGTTTCATGTCACCTGGAAAGCACTGAAATCGCAAGGAGCATGCAAAACCAATGGATGGTTTTAACAATGATGTTGTAAAGGGGTCCATGTAAATGATGACTGCCCAACATCACAAAAATGTGTTACAGTTATGCAGGAGAAAATAGGCTTCAATGGTAAGCACTTCATCAATGTAAAGATTTTTAAAAGGTGTTGGTTCCAGATATGTTAAGAAGAGTTGTTAGTTCAAAGGAGTGTATAGGTGCTGCATTAACTACATCCCAAATAAATATTCATGATACAAGAGAAGGAGGTAAACTTGTATTTATGTGTAAGAAAAACAGCAGTGACTACCATTCAGAAATCAATGCTGTCAGTTTCGTGTCGTGATTCACAATTCTTGTCATACCTAGCTTCAAAATCAGTCATTGCCAGTTATAATTCAACTGTTACAGAGAAAGCACCAAGTATAAACACCAGAAAAGTGCGGATATTTTTCCCTGGCTTAAAAGTCAAAATATTAAGCATGGTATAACCCAGATTTGTGGCGATCTCCTGCAGCTTGTTAATTTATACAAGTCACTTAATGGAATGTAAGAACTTGACTTCCTTGCACGTGAATGGGATCACACAGTTTTACATTTACTCACATGTCACTGTCAATGTAGCCCTATGGAATTAATTTGGGAAAAGGATAAGGCTATGTGGGAGGAGAAAAAAACATTCAAGGTAACATTCGCTGAATTGCTTGTGCACGAGGCAATAGATGACATCCCACCTGTAGCATGGACACAGTCTGTGCAGCATGGTGAAAAGCTTCAGAAAGAATAATGTGACAGGGAAGTGATAATGGATATAAGTCTTGAACCTATCAGCGTAAATTTACGATCAGATTGTTCGAAGACAGATTCAAATAGAAGTGACAGGGACATTGCAATGTAGACTTTGGAATAAAATAATAATGTTTCATAGTTTTAGACTCGCGATGTATAAAATGTGTTTGTCAACATATCAATTGTGTACATAATAATGAGAACTTCCTAGCCTTTTTGATTAGGACTTTGTATTCTTTGAATTATGTAGACTATAATCTTTAGAATATTGCCCAAGGAGAAGTTAAGCTTCTCCACCATGTTGTATGCTCTAATAGCATGTGAGAATGCAGCTTGATAAATTCATCAAAAGTTCGATATTTTCACATGTAAAACCCCTGTCACTTTCAAGGCATGAACTGGATAAAGCCCTAAAATGACAGTAACTGTTACTTGTCAAGATATCGGTTGTTTTCGATGTTATCGGTCATCATTCCCTGGAATCATTCACAGATTATGGTTAATTGTTTGCTTGTTCAATAGATTATAAATGTGGTCTCTTTCTGTAATGTCGAACAAGTTAGTTTACACTCATAATGCCCATTAACTGCGAAAAATATGACAACTTACAGACCATTTTTATGATAGTCTTTTCATTAGTCCTTCCTACCACTAATTCTTTTTTATGCGCAGTGATTACACCTAACTACAGTCAAACACGTCAACACACACACACACACACACACACACACACACACACACACACCTTGTACGCATTGTTAAAGATTCTATTGAGTAGAAGCAGTTGTCAAGCAAATACAATGATTTTGGTTTGTGCTTGAAGTTAATTTTGTTGTGTATTAAATTTTTACTTATAATTCATTTCAAATCACAATAAATGATAATTATTGTACGCAGTTTCAATGCTCTTGTCATCAGACAATTGTCATGTTGACAAAAATTGTACTTCATGTCTTCACAAAGCTGTGTCAGCTATTCTCACCTCCCTGTGTCATGTATAGTAAATCTGTGGAGCAGTGGATGCAATGTCATCAAGATGTTAATTAATATTTCTCTAATGACAACTGATTGAAATTGGTTTTAATATTTACTATTCCCCTCATAGATATGAACGTATAATTTGATGTACTGTAGGCAAATGAGCCTGACTGTTGTCCGCAGCAACCCAGTTCAGTAACGTGGACTCTGTTTGCCCACTCTCTGCTGCTGCGCATGCACAGTTCTCATCCCTTCGCTGCTCTGCCTCTATGCACGGAAGTGCCATCTTACGTGACGTGAGCTATAGTAGCAATGAAGTAATAAATTTATACGTCATGCATGATGTGACAGTTTTTGATGCATCTCATTGTTTATGATGCCATGTCCTCTAAACTGTGTTGTAAAATCATATAATGTTGCAGTTACATTCACTGATATACATGCATTGTGCCTGAAACATGTCGTGAATACAGTGAGGAATAAAGAAGTAATAAACTATAATGTCATGCCTAATGCAATACTTTTACTGCTTTACAAATACACTAAGTACACTTTTCACTTTATTTTTCATTTATATTCACTCACTGTATCATTTTGATTGCTCACATTTCACTTTTTGTTTTCATTCACTCACTGCATTACTTTTTCAGTTCCCATGATGGGTCTTGCTTTATATATCCCTATCAATGGGCGGTAGACCCACCAGTGGCGAATTGCAGAACGTACCAAAAAGGATTCAAATAGTCCACAATGTTCCACAACATTTTAGAGTGTTCTGGAATGTTCTGCAATGATCTGGAATGTTCCCAAACATTCTGGAATCTTCCCAAAGAATATCCTGGATCATTGTGGAACATTCAGTAATGTTGTGGAATGCTTTTGAATGTTCTCGAATACCCTCTGATGTTCTGGAATGTTCTAGAAATTTCTAGAGGGTGAAACTTCCCTGTCCTTATATCTTCAAACGCACACACTTGTGGTAAAAGTGAGAACCTTTATTGTGGCTGGGGGATAGAGGGCTACCATACTATGTAACTTCCCTAAACATGCTGGGACTCATTTCTGAGTTTTAGTGGCACGTATATTGTATGCTTATTTTTATAATATATACTGATTAGTTTTTTTTGTAGCCAATGTGCAGACTTATCAACTACTGACAGTGCTTTCATTTTCACCTTGTCTATACCGTACAGGTGTACTAAATGACAGCTCAAACAGAACTATCATCTTCACCTCCACAAAATCCTCAATAACAGAATCTGATGTTTGTGGTCTCCTAACGTAGCTTATTTTTGCTATACTCCAAGTGGTAACATTTTTTTGTTTGAAGGTTTGTTTATGAAATGCACAGCTGTGAGATTGGTTTCCTGTTTGTTTTTATGAGCTTAGTAGTTTGTGTAAGGGGCATATAGCAGTTGCTTATCAGTTTTTTAGCTGTTGATTGTGAAACTTCCTATATCAGTTTCTTACAACTTGCAGCATAATTCAATAAAACAACAAAAGTAGGAAATATACAAACTGTGATAACAGTCTTCCTCACTTACTGTCACATTTCCTCTGTGATGAGTACACAAAGGAGAAGTCCGGTTTACTTACAGTAGTGTCATTGCTGTTATCCTTGTAGGTATTGGGTTTATCAGTGCTCTCCATACTAACGCCCCAATACCAAAGAACAAACACCACATCCACTGGTCGAGTGACAGAGGGACTGTCGAAAATGCTACCGAGCCATAATGGACAATCGCAACCTGAAGACAGACAACATGGACTTTTCAGCCAGATCTATCTTTGTAACAATTGAGTAATCTGTGAAAGCTTTTCAATTTTCCTTCATTTTCTTGCTAATAAAAGTTCAAGTGACAATGAGCTCACTTGTTACTTTTTTTTATATTAAATCAGGATATCTAGAAGTTTCAAAATTTTCTCACTACCTCTTTTAGCACATTATTACCATTGTCTGGTGAGACACAAATATTTAAAAAAAAAGTTCTAACCAAAGCTAAAAATAATAACTCAATATACATGAGTGTGGATAATGACAAGCACAATTATGACCAATGTAAATACATTTTATTGCACAATATGAAAACTGAAAGTGACATTCATTTGCACAACCTTAAAATATGGTAGTGGAAGAGATGGGTTAGAGTGGGGTGAAGGGAGTCAGGTATAACATCAAGTGATAAGCAGTACACAATATATGATTAGAATTTTATGTTATGTGGCAATTAGGAATTTTAAAACATTTCCTCAATAACTATGAAAGTTATCATTGACTTACAAAACTAGGTGTAGCTGTATCACAAAATGTGATACATTTATAAGAAATCTCTGTGTTTGGGTTTGAATATTTTGACAACTTCTCTTCACGTTTTCAACAGGTGTCAAGGTCAATGTTTGCAATCTAATAAAACTGTGATTGGACATAATGTGTGGTGCTTTAGCATTTGTTACCCAGTGCTGTCAATGAATAAAACAGCTTGACAGAAATTTAGGGCCAACCAGCAGGCTAAATAAAACTGAGACAAATTATATAAGGATCAATCAAAAAGTTTGCATCTGAGGTCATTGCTGCAGTTTATAAGCAACGTACCACAACTTTGATGTGGGTATACAGGGTGAAAAGTATTTAAACTGACAAACTCTGGGAGGTTGTAAGGGACATCAAAACAAATATTTTTTCCTATGAGGAGTATTTAAACCAGTACAGGAAGATTTCTCTAGTGGCAAATTAATTAAACCAACAAACTCTTTCCCATTTTTTTATGACCAAGAGACAACATATTAACACAACCCAATTTCAATTACAGTAGATTTTCAAAAATACCTCCATCTACACGTAAACAAAAGGTTACACTGTTGGATCATGTTCTGTCTGACACGGGCAAAAACCCCAGGAGTATCCTGAACTGTTCCTGCTGCTGCTACTATCTGGGCATCCAGATCCTCTTCTGATGCAACAGCAGCTGTCTAAACAATGTTTCACATCTCTCCCCACACTAAAAAGTCCAGAGAGAACATATCTGAGGATCGAGCAGGCCATGATACAGAACCACCACTGCCAATCCACATTTATGGGAACTGTCAGTCAAGGAATTGACACACATGATGACTGAAATGTGCCGGTGCCCTGTCATGTTGGAACCACATGCGTTGTAGGGAGCGGGACGTCTTCCAGCAATTCTGGCAACGCTCTGGCGAGAAAATTATAATAGTACCTGCCATTTAATGGCTTAGGTAGCAGGTACGGCCCAATTAAACAGTTCCCAACAACACTGACCCACACATTAATGAAGAACCGCACTTGATGAGCGCTATTATCTGTGGCATGTGGGCTATCCTCATTCCAAACATGTAAATTGTGCATGTTGAAGACTCCGTCACGCCTGAACGTTGCTTCATCGGTAAACAACAGAGAGGATGGAAATGTAGGATGCATTTCACACTGTTCCAGGTACCACTGCAAAAACTGTGCTCTGGGTGGACAATCAACCAGTTATAGGTTGTGGACATGCTGTAAGTGAAATGGACGTAACAATTGCTCTCGAAGGACTGTTCTTACATTTGTCTGATTCATCCCCATGTTGCGTGGAATTGCACGAGTGCTGATTGAAGAATCTGGCTCCACATGCTGCAAAACAGCTCCCTCAGATTGCAGTGTTCTTACCGTGCGACGGCGTCCCTGTCCAGTTAATCTGCTAAGTGACCCGGTCTCACGCAGACGTTGGTACACAGCAACAAAGGTCGTATGATGCGGGATACAGCAATTAGGCTATTGTTTCTAGAATGAAATTTTCACTCTACAGTGGAGTGTACACTGATATGAAACTTCCTGGCAGATTAAAACTGTGTGCCAGACCGAGACTCAAACTCGGGACCTTTGCCTTTCGCGGGCAAGTGCTCTACTGACTGAGCTACCCAAGCACGACACACACCCCGTTCTCACAGCTTTAATTCCATCAGTACCTTGTCTCCTACCTTCCAAACTTCATAGAAGCTCTCCTGCGAACCTTGCAGAACTAGCACTCCAGGAAGAAAGGATATTGCAGAGACATGGCTTAGGCACAGCCTGGGGGATGTTTCTAGAATGAAATTTTCACTCTACAGCAGAGTGTGCGCTAATATGAAACTTCGGAGGAGAGCTTCGGTGAAGTTTGGAAGGAGTTAAAGCTGTGAGGATGGGGCGTGAGTCGTGCTTGGGTAGCGTAGTTGGTAGAGCACTTGCCCGCGAAAGGCAAAGGTCCCAAGTTCGAGTCTTGGTCTGGCACACAGTTTTAATCTGCCAGGAAGTTTCATATTAAGATATTGTTGTTGATAAACCCACTGTTCAGCTCATCTGTTGTGGTGCGCTACATAGTATGCACCAACCATATCAGTGTACGCACTCCAGGTGTATTGCTCCATTAGTAAACAGAGATGATGCACTGCTACACTGGTGGACAGCAGTTGCTTACAACTGAAGATTGTAATACACCCTCTAACAACTGAAGAATGTAATACAGCCTCCACCAGTTTAAATAATCCTCATAGGAAAAAATGACATTCGGGAAAAATATTTGTTTTGATGTCCCCTACAACCTTCCAGAGTTTGTCGGTTTAATTACTTTTCACCCTGTATAGGCACTGACATGTAGGCAATAAATCAGTATGGCAATTGTGTCTTTCTGACATGTATGCAGTAAATGCAAAAATGTGAACTGTGGCGATGTTATTACCAAATGTGTTTAAACAGCAACAATGCACTATTATTCTTTTGTTGCTTGTTGAAGCACAAACAGGCAGATGTACACTGGAGAATGGAAAATGTGTATGGGGCAGCATGTTTGTTGAAAATCACCACTGTGGAATGGTGTGCCATGTTCTGTGCTCATCGCAGTTTGACAGAGGATGCTGGTCGATCTTGGAGAGATTAGGAGTTATGCCAGCTCAAGTGCGAGCCACTCGGGCACCTGCCCTGTAGCCTTGACCTCTCCCTATGTTATTTACATGCCTTCAGTTCCTTTAAAAATGTCTTGAAGGATCAGTGATTCATGTTAAACAATGATGTGCAGCAGGCAGTTACGGACTCCTTCTCACAATAGGACACAATGTTTTGCCAAATGGGTATCTTCAAGCCGAAGCATAAATGGGAAGATTGTCTCAATGCTCATGGCAATTATGCTGAATGACATACTGATTCTGCTTCTGGATTGCAAAGCTTTCAAACTAAAACTTATGGTCACCCCTTCTAAACAAGGGATTATCTACTAGTGGGGAGAGAGCAACAATATAGTTTCTCATTTTATTCAGACAAATTTTGTGCTAGTAAAATAAAGCTTCTGTTTCAGTTACCTGAATTGTCTGCCACTATATTTCAGTTCCCTTATAAATTACACTGTCTTAGAAGTTTGGTGCCTCCATTAGGCAAGTACCTAGATTAAATTTACTTCACATGTTAAGGAGAACAACTGTCTACCATTTCTGGATGTGCCCATGCAAAATAAACCTGATGGCACTCTGGCACATGGAGGGTACAGGAAATCGGTGCACACAGACTTGTATCTTCCAGTGACTAGCTACCACCACTGATGATAGTGACAGTCCTATATGACAACACTGGTGCACATAACAAAGATCATATGTGATGACAGCTACTTACTGTGGATATGGACTGCCTTAAAACACTTTTGCTTTCAACCGCTACAAAAATAGGGAAATTAAGAAGGCACTGGGGGCACACAAATGCAATGACAGGAAGAAAGAAGCAGAAAACAATTAAAGAGAACATGAGATTGCTTTTCTGCTATATGTTAGTGCAGCTTTTGTTGTCTATCACATCCCATGCAAATATGGAAAACAGTACATTGAACAAATGCGCCAACATGTCTCCCTATGTTGCATTGAACGTATATGTAACAAAAGACTCAAGCAGATAAATAGATCTACATGGATAGTGCACAGTTTAATGGAAAAGCACATGTTTAGTTTTTTAAAAAAAGATGTCTGTAATCTGCATGTCAAATGATTTATAGGACATCATTATTAATGAGTGGTGATGAATCTTGTTAATTGAGGTAAGGGTTTTACCCTCAGAGCAGCTTGGTAACTGGCCTTTGAAACAAAAGGAAGGGAGATGTCGTCTGCATTGCATAATGCAGCAGTGGACACGAGTTGCCAGGGCCATTGCTAATCTGTTGTAGAGTGGACACTGTGAGATTTAAATGCCCATGGCTCTAAACTATATAAGGAGAGAGACTGTGATGCACTGGACTCTACCATTCGTCCCTCCAACACTACTTAAATCTCCTGGTTGAGTAGCAAAATACATGGAAACGTCAACTAAATCCAAGCCACCCCCTCTGGTCACACCACTTGGCGCTTCTAGCATCCAAATTCCCACCTCTCCACATGCAATGAACCCATCCCCCTGACTAACATAAGAGAGCATTTAGGCCCCCAATACAAAGCCCAATACAGATTAAAACTACCGAAATCATTAACAGGTGGCACTTGAGGTCTACATCCTTCCACCATTATCCTCACCTACAAATCCCTTGTCTGCCCCTATGCAAACTTTTTTCTGTTCTTGGTGCATCTCTGGATCCAACACATTAACTGCAAAAACAACTGCCAGCACTCAATATCCTATACACTAATCATCAATCAATGTACATTACTGAGCCACTGCATGTATACAACATATGTACATTCATGCCTTATCCATCCTCTCCTTCCAGAACTTCAAACGACTACCGTTACCCAATGATAAAATCCATCCCAAGATGTAACCCTCTTTCCAACCCTAGTCGCTACACCCCATCTCACACCATCCTTCCACCTTCCTCCCTCCCCTTCTTCTGACTGTAATGTGGCAGAATGCAACAATACATTACAACACATTGATGAAACATAAACTGAAATCTGATACCTCTTCACATCACTATGTCTGCATATATCATCTAACCTCCATGTTTTGTACTTGTTTTGTACTTGCATCACTGATATAAAGCGGTCACTTTGGGATGTAATTAGTCAACCTACTATGTGGTTTAAAAAAAAAATAATTGTGATATATTTCAAATAATAGTGCAAAAAGTAGTATATGTATCAAATAAAACGTAACACAATTACACCAAAGACATGCTATGAACATAAAAATTTACATAACACTGAAGTAATTAGTATTTTTAAGTTAAGCACTATTTGGGCATGGAGGTCTTATATTTATGTAAGGTAGTAAGTGTAATTCTGTTACACTATTATTATATACAAACTTCACAGAAAAACAAATCTGTATTAACCAACAAGCTATCCAGAATTGTAAAAGCTCAGTTGTAATTTTTCAGCATTTAGTATAAAACAATATGTGGATTCAACTCTGATTACTGTAAAATTATAAAAGAAGTATGCTGGTGGCCATACGTGCTTCATTGTTGAAACAGATTTTGTGGTGTCAATACTGTGTCATGTGATGCTTGAAATACGTTTTAAAGTAACATTCTGCATTTTGAGTATATCATTTCATAGTCACAAATTGCCTGACAATCCAAGAAAAAGAACAGTTAATATTTCCAATAGAGGAACTTTAAAAGTTACTGAATTACACTAACCATTGTCCATCGACCAACACCCATTTAGGTAGTGAAGTGCACCAATTCAACCTGCTAATATTTCAGTTTGGTTGGAGGAGCTGTGATCTGCTGAAAATGTAAGGTCAGATGTGCTAAACAACTTCTAAATTTCAGGTATGCATTATGGGTAAAAAAGTAATCTGAACAAAATTATAAAAATGTAAGACACTACCAACATTATTGGGTGAGAATGAAACCACATGGATGGATAAGTAATGTGACAAAGCAAATGACTGGAATCAATTGTGTGGAACATTGTCATTGTGGACATTATTACAACAATTTATTTAAACAACTCAGGAAGATTTTAGGTGAGAAACATGATTAACAAAGTAGTGATTGTGATAAAATTATGGCTGAAACCAGTAAAGACTTGGGTAGCAGAATTGAGGCATCAAAAAGTGAACTAAGGAAAGACTTGGGCAATAGACCTGACATTTCTAATAATATATTTATAGAATTAAGAAATAAATTTTAAATTTAAATAATGGTGTTAACACCTTAGAATTTAGGAAAAGAACTTGCTGTTGAACCACTATGCAAACAATCAGATGCACAAGGTAGTTTAGTCAAAAATAATATTGTAAAGGTAGAGCCATATATATTTGTTTGTCTCTGTATCATGAAGGATTGGCACGTCTGAGGAGTTGCATGTGAGTTTGCAGAGTGTGTAAAAATGGGGCATTTTTCCTAACATATAGACTGGAAAGGGGAGAGCACAAGAAAAATTTGCCTGGTACTTTCAGTTGCGCTCCACAGGCTAATTAAGCAGAGGAACAGCCTAAGTCTTCTTTAATTACTCTGTGGAGGCCTAGAAGTACTAATGATATTGCTATCATCCAAAATTCTGCATGGCCAGCCATCTACTGGCAGGGTGGTAGATTGTAGTTTGCATCTGCATAATCTCAAGAGCTCCTCGAACACTTGACATTCAAACTGTCTACCCCTGTCAGCAGTGATAATTTGAGGAATGCCAAACCTGGAGAACCAACTAGAGATCAACACATGGGAAACAGACACTGCAGAAATATCTGTTACAGGGACAGCCTCAGGCCACCTAATAAATCTATCTACCATGATACCAGCAAATGAAAGCTTTTTGAAGTGGGAAGAGGACATACAATATCCATGCGTATGAGAGGAGGTCGAAAAGTTTCTAGTCTAATAAATAAAGAATGACAGAAATTTCATAATACCAATTTATTTTTCAATATAATACCCTTGTACAATAATACACTTGGGGGCACACTAAGGTAACTTCTGCAAACCATTCAAATAAAAGGTCTTCGATTTTGAGTCCAACAAAGCATTCACAGCAGCAATCACTGCATCATCATTGTCAAATTGTCATCATTTGAGGTCTTTTTTTAGGTTTGGAAAAAGAAAAAAGTCTGATGGAGACAAATCAGGTAAATACGGCAGATGATATAACAATTCAAGCTCACAGTCACGCAAAGTTTCCAGTGTTCGAAGGCTTTTTGCGCCGATGCATTGTTCTGATGCAGAAGATATCCATGAGCCAATTTTTCGTGCAATTTTTTCTTTACCTCTTCTCTCAAACAGTGCAAGAAGGCACAATAGTATGATGCATTAATAGTTACTCTCTTTTGCAAGTAGCCCACAATAATTATTACCCCTTCAGCATCCCAGAAGATTGATGCTATCACCTTGCCAGCTGATTTTTGAGTCTAAAATTTTTTTGGGTAGGGGATGAAGGATGTTTTCATTGTTGTGACTGTTGTTTTGTCTCAGGATCAAAGTGGTGCACCCACATTTCACCAAAGTCACATACATTGCAAGAAAGCCATCTCCATCCACTTCAAATTGGTGAACAATTTCTTCACAACACTTTTTTCACAACACTGCACACACTCCTGTCTCTGATCTGCATTCATGTCTTTCGGGACCCACGGAGATGAAACTTTCTGCATTCCCAACATATATATCCACAATACTGTCATGAACATGCCCAAGGGAGATTCCAAATGTCATTTAAATGTGCTGCAGTATTGTTCAATGATCCTGGAAAATCATATCTTGAATTGCAGTCACTGTTTCATTAGTGGCAACGGTGACAGGCTTTCTGCTCCTCGGCACATCTTCCCATGTGTTCTTCCATGTTTGAAGTTGGACATCCAGTTTTTCACTGCTGCGTAAGATAGAGCACTGTCCTTACATGTATTCTGCACATCCTCTGCAATTTCCTTGGGTGTCATTCCCTTCAAATGAAGATATTTTATCACAGCACAGTTCTTGATTCTCTCGATTTTCGCAATTTTGCTTAAACTATGGTATACAATGCAACCTTGTGGGAAAACTAATGAAGATGGAGCCGTAAAATTTGATTTGCATACCTACAAAGGGTCACCATAAAAGTTGATGGTGTTGTTTGTGGGAGAAGACATTATGGTAACTACCTTGGGCTATAAATGTTTTGACCACCCCTCGTAAGTGTGAGAATCTCCCTGAAGGTGACAGTGATGGGAAGTCATTCACTGGAGTAAAGTTATGGCAAGAGATTTTACAACTTTGACATCACATGCTACTTCAAGCTAATCGAGGTAATTTTTCTGTATTCCTGGCCAAACAACTGTGTTTGATATTAACTTAGCAGTAGCTCTTTTCCTCAGCTGTATGCTAGGTTGTAAAAGGTGTCAAACTCTGCACATTGCCACATTGCTAGGGTAAATGGACATAAGTTGTATCCCGAAGTGTCACACCAAATCCCTTGTCTCACGTTGTGCAGTGGCAGGCACTCAAGGCACAGGCCTGCCATTGCAGTATTGGCCCGGCAGTGCTGAAGGACACACTCTATATCTCGTTCTGCTGCTACGTCAGACCAGTTACTGATGGGAAATGTCACACAGTAGTGAGACAAGCAGTCGGCTGTGACATTATCCTGTCCTGCAATGTTTTGCACGTCTGTCAACAATTGGGCAATGAACTCTGCTTGGCGAATTGGATGTGGTGAGTTGAGGTCAATAACACTTTGAAATATGGAAGTCAGAGGTTTATGATCTGTGAAAATTGTGAATACTTGTCCCTCTACTATCCATTTCATAATGATTGACCCCTGACTTTGAGCTTGTATTCTGGTAACATTGCATTACAAACATCGATATGTTACACCTTGCCAGAATTGTGGATATGTCACTTTCATTCAGTGTATGAATAATACATCTCAGTTGAAATGGGGGTGACATACATGGTAATATTTAAGAGAAATAATGCTTTTTTTAGCTTTTTTCAGGGAGTGTCACATTTAAGGATGCCTAAAAATCAGACTGTAAAAAAATTCCTTTCAACAGTTTAAAGATCTCATCCTATTTACAGACAGATTTTTGGTATTTTCTGATTACTCATTTCATTGCAATAATGTCAGATGCAAGATGCTGTGATTGAAGTTACTGTTGTAGCTATTGTGTCGGTGAGGGCACTGTTGTTAAGCTTGAATTTTGTTGGTTACATTATATGTCTTAGCTAATAAATACTCCTTGTGTTTGTTAATTAAGTGTTCACAAAGCAATTGTCTTAGTAGCTGCAATATATGCGAGTCTGTTAGTTGTCAAACCAGCATGCTGCCACTGTTGTAATGTATCATAAGCACCAGTTCATTGGCAAAGAACGGAAACTGTAGTTGCATTCCAGTATGGCACTGGTGCATTCAGTTTTTGTTGAGAGTAGAAGGGAATAATATGGGAAACTGAAAATAAATGGTCGACATGCAAGCAGCTCACATTAAATGTACAGTTGTATAGCACATTTCAACAGGAAATGGAAAAGCCAATTAGCTCAAATAAATTTTGCAGTAAAGAATGATGACTGAAATCAAACCTATCTTAATCACTTTTGCTGCTGGCTAAGGTCTTGCTGCTGCTACTGCAGCTGTCTACTTGGATCAGCAACAGTTCTAGTGATATGCCAGGACAGTGGGCTCTTTGCGCATACCTGATTTCAAGTTTGTGTACATGAGTCACTGAATTCCTCCAGGTATTGCTGTACCCTGAAGTGCAGTCATGCATGTACCAGTAGGCCAGCTATGGTAAATTCCTCATATGACGTGGCATTACATGGAAGCTCTACATTGCTGCTTTCCACCCATTCAATAATAGAATTCTTTCTCTATTTTGTAGACAGATTTTGCAATACTGTATTTATCACTGTGTTGTGATATGGAGCCTGATCTGAAACAATCAGAGATCAGTTTGTGATTTTTTGGAATGCTTCTAAACCAGTTTTTTTAGAGTCTGGCATTTATTTCAAAATGATGATCTGCACCTACTTTTTGTGCAATAAATCATAAGCCTGCATTTTGTACAAACCCACTTGTTTCCCAATGTGGCACATTATAATTATTTTTCTAGAACCGGATGGTGTTTGAAATCCTCCTTTCCAGCCATTCTACTCTTGAACACTTCCTCTGTGATAATCACATGCATTTTCTGATACATAAGGCATTTTTTCATTCCTGCCAACCAAACGTTTTGTAACGATTTACACCACACCTACCCTCATCAATGTAATAAGTAGTCCATCCATTGTAGCATCAGTGTATTATTTCCTGCAAGACCTCATCTACTTTTTTTTGCTACTTGGTTATTTTCAATCAGCACATAGATGTTTTTTTATATTTTTTTTATATTGAAGCCAATTTTTGAATAGCAAGCCAAAGGGTTGTTTCATTCCTATCAGGAAAATCTTCCACCTTAGTCTTCAGCTTTTACAATATGGCTGCCACTGTTGGAAACTGCTTTTCCACTCAGAAGTTGTGGATTTTTCTTCTTATGACTCTTTTTTTTGGTGATACAAGACACGAAGTTTCCCTATATTTTCTTGAAATTTGTTTCACTGTACTTCCACTAATACCGAGACATTCAAAAGTTCTCTTTAACTAAAAACTAAACTCCATCCAAACAGGCCTCAGAAGGCCCAACAGTACTGACTGACCACTGTGTCATCCTCTGCCGACAGGCGTCACTGGATACGGATGTGGAGGAGCATGTGGTCAGCACACCGACCTCCCTGCTGTTTGTCAGTTAACGAGACTGGAGCTGCTACTTCTCAATCAAGTAGCTCCTCAATTTGCCTCACAAAGGCTGAGTGCACCCTGCTTGCCAGCAGCGTTCTGAAGACTGGACAGCCACCCACCCAAGTGCTAGCCAAGCCCGACAGCACTTAAGTTCGGTGATCTGACAAGAACCGGTGTTACCACTGAGACAATGCCGTTGGCTAGAAGTTCTCTTTGTTGGCTATGACATAGAATTGCTCACAGCTCATTCTTTTTGGCCTCACCACAAAGTAAGCATGTGCACTGATCACCATAGAATTTTCAGAGCTCCGTAAATGATGCATGGGTTCACAAAAGTACAAGGCAACAAATTGTGTCATGAGCACTGCCTCACACAAATACACAACAACAAATGGGAGCACAATTGTTTTGTATCTGATGGGAAGCCTTGCTGTAAACACTGCAACAATGAAAAATGAAGTGGAAATACTGTTCAGAGGTCTGCCAACATAGCACATGTGAGCATGCAGCACATAGAAATGCAAAAGCAAATAAATTAAAGATGTGATATTAGCACTTTATGTAGATTTATGTGCATAAAAACATAACAGCTGTGAAAGGCAACAACAGAGCTTGCATATATGCTTTTCATCTTGTTAATATGTATCATCATTAGGCAAATTGCAGCAATCTACACCCACCATTATTAGGAAAAAACTATTGATTGGAAAGCAATGACAATTTGACTGGAAGTTGAGTATGATCGTATTTTTAAAATGTAGAAAAGAAATTATTCTCCTAATTGTGGTTTGACTTCTATGACTTCCCAAATTTGACATTCACTAAAAAAAAGGGTCAAAAAAGCACACTTTCTCTTAAATATTACCATGCATGCCTTTTTTTGTCTTTCAGAGCCAGAGGTATTTGTGACAATACCTTAGCATAGTCAACAACAGTGAAATAGCAAGCACCATCTATATTACCTTTAAAGTCAACTGTGTGAGGCACAAGATGCCGGTCAGGAAAAGCGCAGGCGCTGAAATCCCCACAGTCTACACAGATTCTCTATGATCCATTTTTCTTCTTTACCATCTGCAATGGGGCCACCCACACACTGTTTGATCTTGATGTGGCTCCACCAGTAATCACGTTATTGAATTCCTATTTCTCTGTAGAAAATATATCGGAAGGCAAGTATAGAGGACTGAAAGCTACCGGCTGACCTGGTGTTGTCCTCATAAAATGTTGAGTAGAATGACCTCTGTACCTCTTAGCCAACACTGGATCTGTTAGTACAGGAAACTCACACAGCAGCTGTTGGCCAAGATCATTGCTTGACACAAAGTTGGCCTTGGAGAAGGAAGAGGGGGGAAGAAGTTTGGCCACCCTCTGGCAACACTGCAGCGCAGCACAGGTGCCACAGTTGTTCACGCTTGCTGCTCTTTTTGCGATATGGAAATTTTCATTTGTAGTTTAGCATATTCATCTTGTAATTCACAAGCAGTTGATCCTTTCACAGAATGCAGTCCTTGTATTTCAGAAATTTTTCTTCATGTACCTTGCAGGTCTCTCTCAACTCCAAACGTTTCCGGTTGTTTTGTGCAAATAGGTGTCCAGTGTCTTCTCTTGTAATGCACTTGTGTGCACTCTGCATCATACAGCAGTGTACACAGCTTTGTATAATCAATGAGGAAGAGGGGGCTCGTTCAGAAATCTTCACACGACAGATAGAGGTGGAGTCGTGCAGTATGCGCTCTGATGCTGTAGTGAGTTCAAGAGAGAGAGGTCTTTGCACTATGCATCGAAGCACTAAATATGGCACAATTGAAAAATGTCAGAGAAAATTTGCTCCTAAAACTGGCCCAGTCTCTTCAGCGATACAAATGTCCACGTATGGCGGAAGTTGTAATCTAATCATAGAGTTAGTGTTTTCTTCCCATATGTTCAGATTGCAGAATTTTTGGCAGCTGTGAGAAAAGGAATATCTTCAAATTTTGCCAGAATCAATTGGTATTCTTGGATAAACACTGATGACTAAACCAGTGTCAACTGGGGAAGGTGGACCAGACTTTCTCTCTTTGATGAATAAAGTGGAATCTGTAACAGCTGAAACCTTTGCATTCTTTCTGTCTTTTAGGCACTGTGAAAAATCCTGACAAGTGTGCAAGCCTACAGGCACCAGTCACCCTTTTTGGGTATGTGCTGGGGCTTGTGCACTGCCTCACTGCATTAGCAAAACACTTCTGGTACCAAAACCAGTTTCTACGTTGCCGGTTGTTCTCGCTTCAAACCCCATCGTTGTCGATATGCCTTTTTAGCCTAGAATTTAGTCTGGCTACTTCATTCAACTGCTCATGGGTCTTGTGTCTATGCTGCTGTAATGCATGTGTCGGGGGTCCCTGTTGTAGCTGTGGTCACCATGTGCAGCCATAACCTCATTCACGGTGGCACAAGTTGTATTATCCATGCACACAATTGTAACAGCATCCACTTTGCATGAAAATTCATCAAAGGAGAGATCTGTACAAGCACAAAGAATGGACGTCATGTTTCGTGGCAGTCTTCAAAGCCAGAAAATTTTTAGAGACTATTCTGATAGCAGTTCATTACCTGCCATTGCATGTAACAAGTGAAGCACTTGGGATGGGGAATTGCTGACACATGTTTTATACTCAATAATTTTTTGTAACCTTGATTCTGGTGGTAGCATAAAATGCTGGAGTAGTTTTTTTTAAACACAGCATAAGATTGTCGGCATAAAACATCACATAACTGTTCGATCACATTTAACTCCAACTGTGAGATAATCAATGTAAACTGTTACATATCAGATATGAGTCCATGTAACCATAAAATGATCTCCACAAGTATTAAGTATTACCCAAAACTGCACCCTGGTAGGCCGGAAAGGTGCAATGCTTATGTTGTAATTCTTGTTGCCATTAACTGATCCTGTGCTGACACTCAGAGCAGTTGTTTGTAGCATACTGTTGCTGGTAGATGGCGGACTGCAGCACTCTGTCTTCACGGCCGTTGTGTTGGAATCCACTGTGCTGTGTGCACAGTTGGACATGTTATGTACTGTTCAGTACGAGTTCATCACTTTAGGGGAATTCTGCATCCACTTGTAATACACACAACTATAATAATAGACAATACTTTATTGAATTTAGTCTCAATACATGGAATACTCATCCATACACCCAATAGAAATTTCAACAACATAGTGATTACCAAAGAACATAAAAACATAGGTCGCATTGTTCAATGCAAAGATAAATTTAGTTTTTATATCACAGTTATTCATGAATCAATGATTGCCCTCACTCCATATCGATTGTTCACTTTAGTCCGACATGCAAAAAACTAATATAACGACAAAAACAGTTTTGAAAATACACTCCTGGAAATGGAAAAAAGAACACATTGACACTGGTGTGTCAGACCCACCATACTTGCTCCGGACACTGCGAGAGGGCTGTACAAGCAATGATCACACGCACGGCACAGCGGACACACCAGGAACCGCGGTGTTGGCCGTCGAATGGCGCTAGCTGCGCAGCATTTGTGCACCGCCACCGTCAGTGTCAGCCAGTTTGCTGTGGCATACGGAGCTCCATCGCAGTCTTTAACACTGGTAGGATGCCGCGACAGCGTGGACGTGAACCGTAAGTGCAGTTGACGGACTTTGAGTGAGGGCGTATAGTGGGCATGCGGGAGGCCGGGTGGACGTACTGCCGAATTGCTCAACACGTGGGGCGTGAGGTCTCCACAGTACATCGATGTTGTCGCCAGTGGTCGGCGGAAGGTGCACGTGCCCGTCGACCTGGGACCGGACCGCAGCGATGCACGGATGCACGCCAAGACCGTAGGATCCTACGCAGTGCCGTAGGGGACCGCACCGCCACTTCCCAGCAAATTAGGGACACTGTTGCTCCTGGGGTATCGGCGAGGACCATTCGCAACCGTCTCCATGAAGCTGGGCTACGGTCCCGCACACCGTTAGGCCGTCTTCCGCTCACGCCCCAACATCGTGCAGCCCGCCTCCAGTGGTGTCGCGACAGGCGTGAATGGAGGGACGAATGGAGACGTGTCGTCTTCAGCGATGAGAGTCGCTTCTGCCTTGGTGCCAATGATGGTCGTATGCGTGTTTGGTGCCGTGCAGGTGAGCGCCACAATCAGGACTGCATACGACCAAGGCACACAGGGCCAACACCCGGCATCATGGTGTGGGGAGCGATCTCCTACACTGGCCGTACACCACTGGTGATGGTCGAGGGGACACTGAATAGTGCACGGTACATCCAAACCGTCATCGAACCCATCGTTCTACCATTCCTAGACCGGCAAGGGAACTTGCTGTTCCAACAGGACAATGCACGTCCGCATGTATCTCGTGCCACCCAACGTGCTCTAGAAGGTGTAATTCAACTACCCTGGCCAGCAAGATCTCCGGATCTGTCCCCCATTGAGCATGTTTGGGACTGGATGAAGCGTCGTCTCACGCGGTCTGCACGTCCAGCACGAACGCTGGTCCAACTGAGGCGCCAGGTGGAAATGGCATGGCAAGCCGTTCCACAGGACTACATCCAGCATCTCTACGATCGTCTCCATGGGAGAATAGCAGCCTGCATTGCTGCGAAAGGTGGATATACACTGTACTAGTGCCGACATTGTGCATGCTCTGTTGCCTGTGTCTATGTGCCTGTGGTTCTGTCAGTGTGATCATGTGATGTATCTGACCCCAGGAATGTGTCAATAAAGTTTCCCCCTCCTGGGACAATGAATTCACGGTGTTCTTATTTCAATTTCCAGGAGTGTATAATAATGTAATTGTATCTAAAAACAAAGATGATGTAACTTACCAAACGAAAGCATTGGTATGTTGATAGAGATACTAACAAACACAAACACACACACAAAATTCAAGCTTTTGCAACACATGGTTGCTTCATCAGGAAAGAGGAAAGGAGAGGGAAAGACGAAAGGATGTGGGTTTTAAGGGAAAACAGTTCTGTCCTCTGTCACAGCGGGACCCACCTCCTCTTCCTCAAAATCACCCTCTCCAAACCTTCCAGGAATTTCTCACTTCCACCCTTGCCACTCAGTCCTTCTTGAAAAACCTTAATCCTACTCCCAACATCACCACAGCTGAAGCCCAGGCTATCCGTGATCTGAAGGCTGACCGATCCATCGTCATTCTTCCGGTGGACAAGGGTTCCATGACCGTGGTACTTGATCATCGGGAGTATGTGGCTGAGGGACTGCGTCAGCTTTCAGACAACACTACATACAAAGTTTGCCAAGGTAATCCTATTCCTGATGTCCAGGTGGAGCTTCAAGGAATCCTCAGAACCTTAAGTGCATTACAAAACCTTTCACCTGACTCCATCAACCTCCTGACCCCACCGACACCCCACACCCCTACCTTCTACCTACTTCCTAAAATTCACAAACCCAATCATCCCGGCCGTCCCGTTGTAGCTGGTTACCAAGCCCCCACAGAACGTATCTGTGCCTACGTAGATCAACACCTTCAACCCATTACATGGAGTCTTCATAAAAGACACCAACCACTTTCTCGAATGCCTGGAATCCTTACCCAATCTGTTACCCCCAGAAACCATCCTTGTAACCATTGATGCCATTTCCTTATACACAAATATTCCGAATGTCCAGGGCCTCGCTGCAATGGAGCACTTCCTTTCACGCCGATTACTTGCCACCCTACCTAAAACCTCTTTCCTCATTACCTTAGCCAGCTTCATCCTGACTCACAACTTCTTCACTTTCGAAGGCCAGACATACCAACAATTAAAGGGAACAGCCATGGGTACCAGGATGGCCCCCTCGTACACCAACCTATTTATGGGTCGCTTAGAGGAAGCCTGTGGTCTAGGGGTAACGTCTTTGATTCATAATCAAAACGTCTTCAGTGCCGGGTTCGATCCCCACCACTGCCTAAATTTTGATAAATAATCAGCATTGGTGGCTGAAGACCTCCAGCATAAGAAGTCAGCCTCATTCTGCCAACGGCCTTGTCAAAGAGGGCGGAGGAGCGGATAGAGGTTCAGGGCACTCTCTTGTCCTAGGGGTGGGAAATTGCCCCTAAAGGCGGAAGAATCAGCAATGATCAAAGACATGAGGATGCAGAAGGCAATGGAAACCACTGCATTAAAGACACATAACGTGTATCCACAGGACATGTGGCCTGTAATTGAAGAAGTGTCATGATGATGTCTCCATTGGCAAAAGATTCCGGAATAGTCCCCCATTCAGATCTCTGGGAGGGGACTACCAAGGGGGAGGTTACCATGAGAAAAAGATTGAATAATCAAAAAAAGGATAACGTTCTACGAGTCGGGGCATGGAATGTCAGAAGCTTGAAAGTGGTAGGGAAACTAGAAAATCTGAAAAGGGAAATGCAGAGGCTCAATCTAGATATAGTAGGGGTCACTGAAGTGAAGTGGAAGGAAGACAAGGATTTCTGGTCAGATGAGTATCGGGTAATATCAACAGCAGCAGAAAATGGTATAACAGGTGTAGGATTCATTATGAATAGGAAGGTAGGGTAGAGGGTGTGTTACTGTGAACAGTTCAGTGACAAGGTTGTTCTAATCAGAATCGACAGCAGACCAACACCGACAACGATAGTTCAGGTATACATGCTGACGGTGCAAGCTAAAGATGAACAGATAGAGAAAATTGTATGAGGATATTGAAAGGGTAATGCAGTATGTAAAGGGGGACGAAAGTCTAATAGTCATGGGTGACTGGAATGCAGTTGTAGGGGAAGGAGTAGAAGAAAAGGTTACAGGAGAATATGGGCTTGGGACAAGGAATGAAAGAGGAGAAAGACTAATTTAGTTCTCTAACAAGTTTCAGCTAGTAATAGCGAATACCCTGTTCAAGAATCACAAGAGGAGGAGGTATACTTGGGAAAGGCCGAGAGATATGGGAAGATTTCAATTAGATTACATCATGGTCAGACAGAGATTCCGAAATCAGATACTGGATTGTAAGGCATACCCAGGAACAGATATAGACTCAGATCACAATATAGTAGTGATGAAGAGTAGGCTGAAGTTCAAGACATTAGACAGGAAGAATCAATATGCAAAGAAATGGGATACGGAAGTACTAAGAAATGACAAGATATGTTTGAATTTCTCTAACGCTATAGATACAGCAATAAGGAATAGCGCAGTAGGCAGTACAGTTGAAGAGGAATGGACAACTCTAAAAAGGGCCATCACAGAAGTTTGGAAGGAAAACATAGGTACAAAGAAGGTAGCTGCGAAGAAACCATGGGTAACGGAAGAAATACTTCAGTTGATTGATGAAAGGAGGAAGCACAAACATGTTCCGGTAAAATCAGGAATACAGAAATACAAGTCGCTGAGGAATGAAATAAATAGGAAGTGCAGGGAAGCTAAGATGAAATGGCTGCAGGAAAAATGTGAAGACATCGAAAAAGATATGATTGTCGGAAGGACAGACTAAGCATACAGGAAAGTCAAAACAACCTTTGGTGACATTAAAAGCAACGGTGGTAACATTAAGAGTGCAATGGGAATTCCACTGTTAAATGCAGAGGAGAGAGCGGATAGGTGGAAAGAATACATTGAAAGCCTCTATGAGGTTGAAGATTTGTCTGATGTGATAGAAGAAGAAACAGGAGTCGATTTAGAAGAGATAGGGGATCCAGTATTAGACTCGGAATATAAAAGAGCTTTGGAGGACTTACGGTCAAATAAGGCAGAACGGATAGATAACATTCCATCAGAATTTCTAAAATCATTGGGGGAAGTGGCAACAAAACGACTATTCACGTTGGTGTGTAGAATATATGAGTCTGGCGACATACCATCTGACTTTCAGAAAAGCATCATCCACACAATTCCGAAGACGGCAAGAGCTGATAAGTGCGAGAATTATCGCACAATCAGCTTTACAGTTCATGCATTGAAGCTGCTTACAAGAATAATATACAGAAGAATGGAAAAGAAAATTGAGAATGCGCTAGGTGACAATCAGTTTGGCTTTAGGAAAAGTAAAGGGACGAGAGAGGCAATTCTGACATTACGGCTAATAATGGAAGCAAGGCTAAAGAAAAATCAAGACACTTTCATAGGATTTGTCGACCTGGAAAAAGCGTTCGACAATATAAAATGGTGCAAGCTGTTCGAGATTCTGAAAAAAGTGGGGGTAAGCTATAGGGAGAGACGGGTCATATATAATATGTACAGCAACCAAGAGGGAATAATAAGAGTGGACGATCAAGAATGAAGTGCTCGTATTAAGAAGGGTGTAAGGCAAGGCTGTAGCCTTTCGCCCCTACTCTTCAATCTGTACATCGAGGAAGCAATGATGGAAATAAAAGATAGGTTCAGGAGTGGAATTAAAATACAAGGTGAAAGGATATCGATGATACGATTCGCTGATGACATTGCTATCCTGAGTGAAAGTGAAGAAGAATTAAATGATCTGCTGAACGGAATGAACAGTCTAATGAGTACACAGTACGGTTTGAGAGTAAATCGGAGAAAGACGAAGGTAATGAGAAGAAGTAGAAATGAGAACAGCGAGAAACTTAACATCAGGATTGATGGTCACGAAGTCAATGAAGTTAAGGAATTCTGCTACCTAGGCAGTAAAATAACCAATGACGGACAGAGCAAGGAGGACATCAAAAGCAGACTCACTATGGCAAAAAAGGCATTTCTGGCCAAGAGAAGTCTACTAATATCAAATACCGGCCTTAATTTGAGGAAGAAATTTCTGTGGATGTACGTCTGGAGTACAGCATTGTATGGTAGTGAAACAAGGAGTGTGGGAAAACCGGAACAGAAGAGAATCGAAGCATTTGAGATGTGGAGCTATAGACGAATGTTGAAAATTAGGTGGACTGATAAGGTAAGGAATGAGGAGGTTCTACGCAGAATCGGAGAGGAAAGGAATATGTGGAAAACACTGATAAGGAGAAGGGACAGGATGATAGGACATCTGCTAAGACATGAGTAAATGACTTCCATGGTATTAGAGGGAGCTGTAGAGGGCAAAAACTGTAGAGGAAGACAGATATTGGAATACGTCAAGCAAATAATTGAGGACGTAGGTTGCAAGTGCTACTCTGAGATGAAGAGGTTAGCACAGGAAAGGAATTCGTGGCGGGCCGCATCAAACCAGTCAGTAGACTGATGAAAAAAAAAAAAAAATTGAGGAAGCCTTCTTGGTTACCCAGGCCTGCCAATCCAAAGTTTGGTACAGATTTATTGATGACATCTTCATGATCTGGACTCACAGTGAAGAAGAACTCCAGAATTTCCTCTCCAACCTCAGCTTCTTTGGTTCCATCAGATTCACGTGGTCCTACTCCAAATCCCATGCCACTTTCCTTGATGTTGACCTCCACCTGTCCACGTCAAACCCACCAACAAGTAACAGTACCTCCATTATGACAGCTGCCACCCATTCCATATCAAACGGTCCCTTCCCTACAGCCTAGGTCTTCGTGGCAAACGAATCTGCTCCAGTCCTGAATGCCTGAACCATTACACCAACAATGTGAAAACAGCTTTTGCATCCCGCAACTACCCTCCCGACCTGATACAGAAGTAAATAACTAGAGCCACTTCCTCATCCCCTCAAACCCAGAACTTCTCACAGAAGAACCCCAAAAGTGCCCCACTTGTGACAGGATACTTTCCAGGACTGGATCAGACTCTGAATGTGGCTCTCCAGCAGGGATACGACTTCCTCAAATCCTGCCCTGAAATGAGATCCATCCTTCATGAAATCCTCCCCACTCCACCAAGAGTGTCCTTCCGCCGTCCACCTAACCTTCGTAACCTTTCGGTTCAGCCCTATGAAATCCCCAAACCACCTTCCCTACCCTCTGACTCCTATCCTTGTAACCGCCCCCGGTGTAAAACCTGTCCCATGCACCCTCCCACCACCACCTACTCCAGTCCTGTAACCTGGAAGGTGTACACGATCAAAGGCAGAGCCACGTGTGAAAGCACCCACGTGATTTACCAACTGACCTGCCTACACTGTGATGCATACTATGTGGGAATGACCAGCAACAAACTGTCCATTCGCATGAACGAACAGAGGCAGACAGCGTTTGTTGGTAATGAGGATCACCCTGTGGCTAAACATGCCTCGGTGCACGGTCAGCGCATCTTGACACAGTGTTACGCTGTCTGGGTTATCTGGATACTTCTCACCAACACCAACCTGTCAGAACTCCGGGGATGGGAACTTGCCCTTCAGTATATCCTCTCTTCCCGTTATCCACTAGGCCTCAATCTCCGCTAATTTCGATTTGCCGCTGCTCATACCTCACCTGTCTTTCAGCAACATCTTTGCCTCTATACTTCCGCCTCGACTGACATCTCTGCCCCAACTCTTTGCCTTTACATATGTCTGCTTGTGTCTGTATATGTGTGGATGGATATGTGTGTGTGTGTGTGTGTGTGTGAGTGTATACCTGCCCCTTTTTCCCCCTAAAAAAACCCTCTCCCTTAAAACCAACATCCTTTCGTCTTTCCCTCTCCTTTCCTCTTTCCTGATGAAGCAACCGTGGGTTGCGAAAGCTTGAATTTTGTGTGTGTGTTTGTATTTGTTAGTGTCTCTATCAACATACCAATGCTTTCGTTTGGTAAGTTACATCATCTTTGTTTTTAGATATATTTTTCCCATCTGGAATGTTTCCCTCTATTATATTCAATTAATAATGTAATTGATATGGTTATAATAAAGGGAAACATTCCACGTAGGAAAAATATATCTAAAAACAAAGATGATGTGACTTACCAAATGAAAGTGCTGGCAGGTCGACAGACACACAAACAAACACAAACATACACACAAAATTCAAGCTTTCACAACAAACTGTTGCGTCATCAGGAAAGAGGGAAGGAGAGGGAAAGATGAAAGGATGTGGGTTTTAAGGGAGAGGGTAAGGAGTCATTCCAATCCCGGGAGTGGAAAGACTTACCTTAGGGGGGAAAAAAGGAAAAAAGGATGGGTATACACTCGCACACACACACATATCCATCCACACATATACAGACACAAGCAGACGTATTTAAAGACCAACATCTTCATGATCTGGACTCACAGTGAAGAAGAACTCCAGAATGTCCTCTCCAACCTCAAGTCCTTTGGTTCCATCAGATTCACCTGGTCCTACTCCAAATCCCATGCCACTTTCCTTGATGTTGACCTCCACCTGTCCAATGGCCAACTTCACACGTCCGTCCACATCAAACCCACTAACAAGCAACAGTACCTCCATTACGACAGCTGCCACCCATTCCACATCAAACGGTCCCTTCCCTACAGCCTAGGTCTTCGTGGCAAACGAATCTGCTCCAGTCCGTAATGCCTGAAGCATTACACCAACAACCTGACAACAGCTTTCACATCCCGCAACTACCCTCCCGACCTGGTACAGAAGCAAATAACCAGAGCCACTTCCTCATCCTCTCAAACCCAGAACCTCCCACAGAAGAACCACAAAAGTGCCCCACTTGTGACAGGATACTTCCCGGGACTGGATCAGATTCTGAATGTGGCTCTCCAGCAGGGATACGACTTTCTCAAATCCTGCCCTGAAATGAGATCCATCCTTCATGAAATCCTCCCCACTCCACCAAGAGTGTCTTTCCGCCGTCCACCTAACCTTCGTAACCTGTTAGTTCATCCCTATGAAATCCACAAATCACCTTCCCTACCCTCTGGCTCCTACCCTTGTAACCACCCCCGGTGTAAAACCTGTCCCATGCACCCTCCCACCACCACCTACTCCAGTCCTGTAACCCGGAAGGTGTACACGATCAAAGGCAGAGCCACGTGTGAAAGCACCCACGTGATTTACCAACTGACCTGCCTACACTGTGACGCATCCTATGTGGGAATGACCAGCAACAAACTGTCCATTCGCATGAATGGAAACAGGCAGACAGTGTTTGTTCGTAATGAGGATCACCCTGTGGCTAAACATGCCTTGGTGCACGGCCAGCACATCTTGGCACAGTGTTACACCGTCCGGGTTATCTGGATACTTCCCACTAACACCAACCTATCCGAACTCCGGAGATGGGAACCTGCTCATCAATATATCCTCTCTTCCCGTTATCCACCAGTCCTCAATCTCCGCTAATTTCAAGTTGCCGCCACTCGTACCTCACCTGTCATTCAACAACATCTTTGCCTCTGCAAAAGGTCTTTAAATATGTCTGCTTGTGTCTGTATATGTGTGGATGGATATGTGTGTGTGTGCGAGTGTATACCCATCCTTTTTTCCTTTTTTCCCCCCTAAGGTAAGTCTTTCCACTCCCGGGATTGGAATGACTCCTTACCCTCTCTCTTAAAACCCACATCCTTTCGTCTTTCCCTCTCCTTCCCTCTTTCCTGATGAGGCAACAGTTTGTTGTGAAAGCTTGAATTTTGTGTGTATGTTTGTGTTTGTTTGTGTGTCTGTCGACCTGCCAGCACTTTCATTTGGTAAGTCACATCATCTTTATTTTTAGATATAATAATGTAATTGGATCGATAAAAAATCTACTCACCAAACAGCAGCAGAACACACACATAAAAGAAGGTTATTACTGGGCAAGCTTACAGAGCCAGTGGTTCCTTCTTCAGGCAGAAGGGATCTTTTATGTGTGTTGCCACTTGGTGAGTAGATTTTTTATCTAGCTAATTGCATTAAACTTCAAACTAAGCTTGACCTATCATCAGAACACATAGTGAAATAAGAAAAACCACTTGTCACTGCTTAAACAACATGACCTTTAATAATAATCAAGCAGTAATGTGACTGATGAAAGAAAATACTGCTGACAACTATACTACCAGTTTCATGGTTTACAGCTGCAACCAAAATATTTAAGAAATGAAATATAATTATAAACTGTATTGCAAATTTGAGCTATTATAGAAAGATTATCTGAAGACTTATACTCACTAAATTTATTAAATTAATCCTTCATAGCAGAGATCAACATTCTTAGTAACCACCTTAACATTCTGGGAACAGAGTCAATGTTGTTGTTGTTGTTGTGGTCTTCAGTCCTGAAACTGGTTTGATGCAGCTCTCCATGCTACTCTATCCTGTGCAAGCTTCTTCTTCTCCCAGTACCTACTGCAACCTACATCCTTCTGAATCTGCTTGGTGTATTCATCTCTTGGCCTCCCTCTATGATTTTTACCCTCCACGCTGCCTCCATTACTAAATTGGTGATCCCTTGATGCCTCAGAAAATGTCCTACCAACCGATCCCTTCTTCTAGTCAAGTTGTGCCACAAACTTCTCTTCTCCTCAATCCTATCCAACACCTCCTCATTAGTTATGTGATCTACCCATCTAATCTTCAGCATTCTTCTGTAGCACCACATTTTGAAAGCTTCTATTCTCTTCTTGTCCATACTGTTAATCGACCATGTTTCACTTCCATACATGACTACACTTCATACAAATACTTTCAGAAACAACTTCCTAACACTTAAATCAATACTCGATGTTAACAAATTTCTCTTGTTCAGAAACGCTTTCCTTCCCATTGCCAGTCTACATTTTATATCCTCTCTACTTCGACCATCATCAGCTATTTTGCTCCCCAAATAGCAAAACTCTTTTACTACTTTAAGTGTCTCATTTCCTAATCTAATACCCTCAACATCACCCGACTTAAGTCGACTACATTCCATTATCCTCGTCTTGCTTCTGTTGATGTTCATCTTATATCCTCCCTTCATGACACCATCCATTCCGCTCGACTGCTCTCCCAAGTCCCTTGCTGTCTCTGACAGAATTACAATGTCTTCGGCAAACCTCAAAGTTTTATTTCTTCTCCATGGATTTTAATATCTACTCCGAATTTTTCTTTTGTTTCCTTCACAGCCTGCTCAATATATTTTACCCCTATCACCTTCAGAATTTGAAAGAGAGTATTCCAGTCAACATTGTCAAAAGCTTTCTCTAAGTCTACAAATGCTAGAAACATAGGTTTGCCTTTCCTTAATCTAGCTTCTAAGATAAGCTGTAGGGTCAGTATTGCCTCACGTGTTCCAACATTTCTAGCGAATCCAAACTGATCTTCCCCAAGGTCGGCTTCTACTAGTTTTTCCATTCGTCTGGAAAGAATTCGCGTTAGTATTTTGCAGCCGTGACTTATTAGACTGATAGTTCGGTAATTTTCACATCTGTCAACACCTGCTTTCTTTGGGATTGGGATTATTATATTCTTCTTCTGAGGGTATTTTGCCTGTCTCATACATCTTGCTCAGCAGATGGTAGAGTTTTGTCAGGACTGGCTCTCCCAAGGCCATCAGTAGTTCTAATGGAATGTTGTCTACTCTCGGGGCCTTGTTTCGACTCACGTCTTTCAGTGCTCTGTCGAACTCTTCACGCAGAATCATATCTCCCATTTCATCTTCATCTACATCCTCTTCCATTTCCATAATATTGTCCTCAAGTACATGGCCCTTGTATAGACCATCTATATACTCCTTCCACCTTTCTGCTTTCCCTTCTTTGCTTAGAACTGGGTTTCCATCTGAGCTCTTAATATTCATATAAGTGGCTCTCTTTTCTCCAAAGATCTCTTTAATTTTCCTGTAGGCAGTATCTATCTTACCCCTAGTGAGATAAGCCTCTACATCCTTACATTTATCCTCTAGCCATCCCTGCTTAGCCATTTTGTACTTCCTGTCGATCTCATTTTTGAGACGTTTGTATTCCTTTTTGCCTGCTTCATTTACTGTATTTTTATATTTTCTCCTTTCATCAATTAAATTCAATATTTCTTTTGTTACCCAAGGATTTCTACTAACCCTCTTCTTTTTACCTACTTGATCCTCTGCTGCCTTCACTACTTCATCCCTCAAAGCTACCCATTCTTCTTCTACTGTATTTCTTTCCCCCATTCCTGCCATTTGTTCCCTTACACTCTCCCTGAAACTCTGTACAACCTCTGGTTTAGTCAGTTTATCCAGGTCCCATCTCCTTAAATTCCCACCTTTTTGCAGTTTCTTCAGTATTAATCTACAGTTCATATCCAATAGATTGTGGTCAGAGTCCACATCTGCCCCTGGAAATGTCTTACAATTGAAAACCTGGTTCCTAAATCTCTGTCTTACCATTATATAATCTATCTGATATCTTTTAGTATCTCCAGGGTTCTTCCATGTATACAACCTTCTTTCACGATTCTTGAACCAAGTGTTAGCTATGATAAAGTTATGCTCTGCACAAAATTCTACCAGGCGGCTTCCTCTTTCATTTCTCGCCCCCAATCCATATTCACCAACTATGTTTCCTTCTCTCCCTTTTCCTACTACCGAATTCCAGTCACCCATGACTATTAAATTTTCGTCTCCCTTCATTGTCTGAATATTTTCTTTTATTTCATCATACATTTCTTCAATTTCTTCATCATCTGCAGAGCTAGTTGGCATACAAACTTGTACTACTGTAGTAGGCGTGGGCTTCATATTTATCTTGGCCACAATAATGCGTTCACTAAGCTGTTTGTAGTAGCTTACCTGTATTCCTATTTTTTAATTCATTATTAAACCTACTCCTGCATTACCCCTATTTGACTTTGTATTTATAACCCTGTATTCGCCTGACCAAAAGTCTTGTTCCACCTGCCACCAAACTTCACTAATTCCCACTCTATCTAACTTCAACCTATCCACTTCCCTTTTTAAATTTTCCACCTGCCCGATTAAGGGATCTGACATTCCACGTTCCGATCTGTAGAACGCCAGTTTTCTTTCTCCTGATAACAAAGTCCTCTTGAGTAGTCCCCACCTGGATGGAGACAGGGTCAATACTATATATATAAAAAAAAAAGAAAGAAAAAAAATTGTGAGTAGGACTCATGCACTGAGGGTTACTTGCTCTCAGTGCATATGAGGACAACTCATTCATCCCAGGAATTGAGAATCTTTACAATTTTTGCCAGTTATCAATGTTGATACTGGCAAGATATCAGTCCCAGGAATTACTAGATATTCAAGATTGTTTTAATTTTAATTTTAAATCTGAAGTTGGATAAAAATAAATATTTTTTTGTGTGACATAATTACAAATTTAAATTTTTCTGATTTTTTCCCTTACTTGTATTGTGAAACCTTGCTCCCTGCGACACACATTTCATGTTTCTAGTTCACCTGGAAATACCCAGCAGGTTTGGATGAGCAAGTTTCTGAGTATCAAAATATGTGACATAAATGGACATATCTTTTGACTGCATTGACTTAGAAGCTTAGATTTATTACACTGTCATGTGACTATAGACCTTATAATGTGCCAAAAATTTCAACTGGTGATGTCAAATTAAACATCGTTCAGCCATCAATTTTCAACCTCATCTTATGAGGCAACCAGTTTCGATGCTTTATTATGCCATCTTCAGACCTCTGACTGATGTGTAGGAACAATCTACCTCACTTGTGATCGAAGCAGGGGCAGCAATACTGGTATCATTACGAGGGCAGTTCAATAAGTAATGCAACACTTTTTTTTCTGAAACAGGGGTTGTTTTATTCAGCATTGAAATACACCAGGTTATTCCTCAATCTTTTAGCTACACAACACTATTTTTCAATGTAATCTCCATTCAATGCTACAGCCTTACGCCACCTTGAAATGAGGACCTGTATGCCTGCACGGTACCATTCCACTGGTCGATGTCGGAGCCAACGTCGTACTGCATCAATAACTTCTTCATCATCCGCGTAGTGCCTCCCATGGATTGCGTCCTTCATTGGGCCAAACATATGGAAATCCGACGGTGCGAGATCGGGGCTGTAGGGTGCATGAGGAAGAACAGTCCACTGAAGTTTTGTGAGCTCCTCTTGGGTGCGAAGACTTGTGTGAGGTCTTGCATTGTCATGAAGAAGGAGAAGTTCGTTCAGATTTTTGTGCCTACGAACACGCTGAAGTAGTTTCTTCAATTTCTGAAGAGTAGCACAATACACTTCAGAGTTGATCGTTTGACCATGAGGAAGGACATCGAACAGAATAACCCCTTCAGCATCCCAGAAGACTGTAACCATGACTTTACCGGCTGAGGGTATGGCTTTAAACTTTTTCTTGGTAGGGGAGTGGGTGTGGCGCCACTCCATTGATTGCCGTTTTGTTTCAGGTTCGAAGTGATGAACCCATGTTTCATCGCCTGTAACAATCTTTGACAAGAAATTGTCACCCTCAGCCACATGACGAGCAAGCAGTTCCGCACAGATGGTTCTCCTTTGCTCTTTATGGTGTTCGGTTAGACAACGAGGGACCCAGCGGGAACAAACCTTTGAATATCCCAACTGGTGAACAATTGTTACAGCACTACCAACAGAGATGTCAAGTTGAGCACTGAGTTGTTCGATGGTGATCCGTCGATCATCTCGAACGAGTGTGTTCGCACGCTCTGCCATTGCAGGAGTCACAGCTGTGCACGGCCGGCCCGCACGCGGGAGATCAGACAGTCTTGCTTGACCTTGCGGCGATGATGACACACGCTTTGCCCAAAGACTCACCATACTTTTGTCCACTGCCAGATCACCGTAGACATTCTGCAAGCACCTATGAATATCTGAGATGCCCTGGTTTTCCGCCAAAAGAAACTCGATCACTGCCCGTTGTTTGCAACGCGCATCCGTTACAGACGCCATTTTAACAGTTCCGTACAGCGCTGCCACCTGTCGGAAGTCAATGAAACTATACGAGTCGAAGCGGGAATGTTTGAAAATATTCCACAAGAAATTTCCGGTTTTTTCAACCAAAATTGGCCGAGAAAAAAAATGTGTTGCATTACTTATTGAACTGCCCTCGTAGATATATACTTACTACAGTGACCACTTCAAACATCATGGGCTGATTGATGGCATAAAAAAGGGCAGAAACTGGCTGCCTAATAAAAATAAGGTTGAAAATTGATGGCTGAACAGTGTTTAATTGGATATCATCAATCGAACAGCAAAGGACCATGACCATCGCTAAAAAAATGGACACACAGAGTCTAAATTTCAACTTGTTACATCCACCCAATCCTGAAAAAATTGGTTTTTGACAGACAGACAACAAAATGATCCTATAAGGACTGTTCTTACTGGATGAGGTATGGAGCTCTAAAAGTAGACAAAAAAGAAAAATTGAGAAGGTGGCCCATGTAATAACATCTAATAATGTTACCAGGTAGAGGAAACCAATAAACTGGCCATTTGTTGAATGTGCAAGTATCTATAGGAAAAATTAACAGTGTTGAAGGCTAAAACCAATTTTGAACATAAAACTCATAGTATAATTGGCGGTGGAAAGGATGAAACACGGTAGGTAAAAAGTAGAATAAACTAGGTGTAATGCATTCTTATCCTTCTCAAACCACACATGGAAAGTGCAAATTGCAAAAGTAAGCCCTGGCTTCACCAGACACCAGGAAACACTAATTGCCAAGGTAAATAATAACCATCATGTGGACACTGTGTCACAATGCATATGTGACTGAGAGTACTGGGTTGCTCCCTTACATTAAAAATATAATACTGAATACTCTTTCTTGTTAGTTAATTGCGCAAGCAATCACAATTATGCTGCTTTAAGTGCAGCTGACTGTTCAATGTATTCTACACATTATGTTTTTTGTATCTACAAGTTTCCACTTCTTGCAATAGATTCAAAGCCTGGCCTTTTTCATTTCTATGGAGGATTACAATATTTGCAGCTAGATTTGTGGTACCATGCCCATCTTCTCCTAAGTGCCAGGTTAATGCAGATTTCAAATTTGTTCAATTAAGATGTTCCTGGAACCTCTTACTGAAGGACCTATGAGCTTTCCCTGTGTATATTTTTAGGAAATCATTGCTTGTAGTACAGTAAACACCTGCCGCATTATGCTTGTTACAGGAAGCACTTTCTTTATGTCTACTATTTCCACTCAGGTTAGAAGAAATGAAATACACAGGAACAATGTTTTGGATATGTTTGTATGTTTATTTATTATCCGTTCAGCATGTTTACCACACAATTGGATTCGTCAAAATACATTTTACATATTTCATAAAAGTATAGTTGTTACTAATTTTTACATTATACATTATGCATACATATACATACATCTTTTTAGTAGTTCATAATTTGTACATTTCACTCACAACATCATTTTACATGTACATAAATACATAAACTTCTTACTAATCAGACAATTTCAGCAATAATCATTATACAGTTTATGTTCAAGAATTAATTATACGATTTTATACATTTGGTTAATGACAGTTACTTTATTTCACTGTTTATACATTCCTTCCATATTACTTCCAAGATAGACTTCAATTGAGTAGTATGCTTCATTTTTGAGCCATGTGTCTAATACCTCCTTAAATTTAAAGAGAGTGAAAGTTTCAACAGGTTGTGGCAGTTTATTATATAACTTCAGACTTAGGTGTTTGTGACTGTTGTATGTCAGTGACAGCCTAGAATATGGTATATCAAGCATGCAGTTGTTTCGAGTGCTGTGCAAATGTAAATTCATTCTCTGTGTACCATACAACAGCAATTTTCTCTAAGATGGAACCTAAATATGGTAGTTGTACTAAAAAATACTGCTTCATTAGTCTGATCAGTTCACTGAAGTATTATACCATCCCACCTAGATCTCACAATGGAGACAACAATTTTCTTTTCTAATATACCCTTACTAATTGCGTTAATAAAATCTACTTCATATCGATTTTGATTACTGCAACTCAGCATCTCTGATATATGGTGAGTGACAACTTTCCTTCTCATAATATTGTTACATTCTATCCTGGATTTTCCTTTGTTTGATTAGCAGTGTATTATATGAGTGCACACTCTTCACTTTAGGCATCTTCTGAAAGGGAACTTCATATACATGATTCACCATAGCACAAAATGCAACACATTTGTGCTTAAGTTGGTGGCATAAATCTTTATGAATAATCAAGCCTGCTGTCACAGGTTTCTTTTGTAAATGTAAAAACTGATTTTTTTTTTCATTTTTTAAAGTCAGTGAGACACTGAAAAATCACAAAGTGCCATCCTCTGCATGTTGTAAAGTGAACTGTATGTTTTTTACAGACTGTTGAAATCCAGTGGAAACTGATCACATTCTATGAGGCTGCCACCATATAACTGAACACACTGTCCACATATTTATTCTGCAGAAGTAGTCTATCTGCAAGTTGAGGAAGTTTTGTCATAAAGTCTCATTCAAAATAGGCCATGAAAATATTGGTCAAGCAATAGGTGAGTGATGAACCTATAGCCAAACCTTCCTCTTGCAAATAAAATTCATTTCCAAATGTAAAATAATTGAAAGTTATGATGATCTTTAACACGGTCAACAAATTACAAATCTGCATTAATCTCACACCTGTGGGAAGATAGGCATAGTACCACAAATCTTGCCAAAAATCTTGTGATTCTTCATAGAAAAGAAAAAGTCCAGGTTTTGAATATATTGGAAGAAGTGGAAGTTTCTATATACAAAGAAAGATAGTATACAGAACACGTTGTGTCAGTTGGACTTAAAGCATCAAAATATTATGACAAACTTTGATTGCTTGAATGGTTAACTATATACAAGAAAGAATGTTCATTATTATATTTTTAATGTCAGGGAATAACCCAGTGTTCTGTCATGTGTACATTGCGACTGAGTGTCCACATGATGGTTATTACTTAATGCAGCAGTCAAGTGTTTCCTGGAGGCCAATGAAGACAGGGCCTACTTTTGCAAATTGCACTTTTTGTGCCTGGTTTGAGATTGTTAAGAATGTAATGTGCCAAGTTTATTCTACTGTGTTGCACTATCTCCACCATTAACTACATTAGGGGATATATCTTTGAAATTGGTTTTAGCCTTCAGCACAGTTCCTTTTTCTTATACATATCTGCACATGCAATGAATGGCCAGCATATTGGTTTGATCTAACAACACTGATAACATTCTCAGAATGGCAGTACCTTGACTAAGAATACTGGCTTCACCTTTGACAGATTAATGTAATAATTTTTGTGGGTCTAAGTCTTCACATGTTCTTTCTATAACAGCACAAATTTGCAATACAGTTTATAATTACATTTCGGTTCTGAAATATGTAGTTTGCACCTGATGATACAACTGCAAGTCATGAAAACAGTACTGAGATCAATTAAAACCACGTTTTACCAGCTTTCAATGGTGTTTACATTTATCATGTCCTTCAGCAGCTGCCGAATCCCTGCTTATAAAATAGTTTGTGACTAATGTGATTACTATTCTAATTAGCTAGCCTTTGCAGTTGAGTAGCTGACCAAAGCTTAGAAGAGGATAAGACAATGACTTATACTGTCATGTCATTTGTACTATAAGATGAGGAAACCTGTAGGGTCTGATACTAAAGATTAATTTTAATCTATGTACTGTATAGTAGATGAAGAAATGGAAACTAACAGATATCACTTAATACAGTTTTTGCAAGATTGTAACAGAGATTGATGTTCTACTCATGCTATCACATTGCTTATGAATACAATGTAAATTGATAAAATTTTAATAATCAGCACGTTTGTATGTACAGGGTGAATAATGTAAAACATATATCACAAATATTGTGGGAATGGAAAGTGCTGTTGATGTACAGTTTTCACAGAATGGATTGGTAGAGAAGGGCTCTTATTGTTAGCTAATAAACAGATTATAATAATACTTAGAAAGTGTATTTTTTTGTGCTAACACACACTCAACAATGCCTAATGACATTAACAAACTAAAAATAAGGCAAATTAAAATTTCAATGATTTTTTTTGCAGGATTCTAGCAAGGGAAAGAACCACAGACAACATTTTCAGTGGAGGAGCTTTAAAACTTACATACCACCCATTAATGATCAACTGACACCAAGTGAAGCAATGAAGTGTGCCAATTCAACATAGTAACATTTCACACCTCAATGACTTTTAGTTGTTAATGCAGTTCCATAATGCCCCACAGTCATATTCAGCATCCTATCTCCATCATGAACATGGTCATGCACATGCACCAAGGCATCACCGTTACACCATAACAGTACTATTACCATGAGTAATTGCATTTTAATTGTAATAAAAAATCATTTAAAAAGTTTTAAAAGTCATAAAATTTGGCTGTCAAAGTGTATTTCAAAACACATTATTTTCAACTGCTTTTCAGATACTCTAAAACTTCTATTAAATACACAAATTCTTTGGCTGAAGGGTGGTTTTATCTGCTGTCAGCCTGCACCTTCGTGGGGAGATGAAATTAGAGCAGCAGTATTCTTAAACATAATGCTATGGATAAAGTGATATCCACTATTCATAAGATTTGGCATAACAATTTTATTGCTATTAAATTTCTGAGATGTTTCAGTTTCTGGTGGTGCACAGTCTGTTCCACTCTCAGTGTGGTTGGTGCACAAACAGTGAGCAATGAAAATTGTGCCCAACAACTTGACTGCACCCCATAAACTTTGAAATTACATACAAACAACTTACATTCAAATTCCCATGAGTTTTCTTAGGGTTTATTATGCATGGTTGTAATTCGGAATGAATTATATAAGTGTTCTTTTACGACTCTCTATTTATACAAACACTCAGCTCCTTTTGTGAATCAGGAATGATGGATAGGTAACAGAGAAACCAAAATCTCAACTTACTTGAGCTATGAATGTTGAAATCCAGATGCCACAGAAAATTTTATTTTGAAGCATTCCAGAAAATACATTCATCTGACCATGGATTTTTCGGGAATTTATTTCATTGAACAGAGCCATCATTACAAATGTATTGAATATTATTGTAAAATGCTCAGTGGGTTCATGACTCCCTGTGCCTGATGGGATATCCAGCAGCTTATCTCCTGTAACGTACGAGATAAATCTTGAAACAGCAAGACAGTGGAGTGAACAATTAGCAATCACCATTTGCAACAATGCTTCACTGAACCAATGAACACTGCTGCAATTGTCAGGCCCATAGAAACATGTGATGTATGGAACACATAAGTGTAACATAAATTCACTTCAACAGAATCACCCACAAGTGTCTAGGTGAATAGCTGTAACTGGTTTTGATTAAATACCGGCAATCTTTCCCACAAAATACAATAGGCCACAGAAAACAAGCAGAATGTAATTTATAATTTATGTTACTTGAGTCACTAAAATAACTAATATTTAAAGAATGAATTTTCACTCTGCAATGGAGTGCATGGTGGTATGAAACTTCCTGACAAACTGAAACTGTGTGCCACATCATGTCTCTAACTTGGGAGCTTCGCCTTTCATGGGCAAGTGCTCTACCAACTGAACTACCCAAGCAGGACTTACAGCCTGCCCTCACAGCTTTACTTCTGCCATCACTTCTTCTCCTATCTTACAAAACTTACCAAAGTTCTTCTGCGAAACTTGTGGGACTAGCACTCCTGGAAAAAAAGGGTACTGCAGAGACATGGCTTAGCCCCACGCTGGAAGATTGTTTCCAGAATGAATTTTCACTCTACAGTGGAGTGTGCACTGATATGAAACTTCCTGGCAGATGAAAACTATGTGCCAGACTGGGACTCAAAAATTCAGGACCTTTGCCTTTGACAGGCAAGTGCTCTGCCGACTGAGCTAGCTGTTTTTCTTCCAGGAGTGATAGTACTGCAAGATTGAAAGGAGAATTTCTGTGAAGTTTGGATGGTAGCAGATGATGGACTGGCAGGCGTAAAGCTGTGAGGGCTAGTTGTGAATTATGCTTGAACAGCTCGGTTGACAGAATACATGCAAATGAAAAGCATAGACCCCGGGTTCGAGTCACAGTCTGGTGCAAAGTTTTAACACACCAAGAAGTTAAAACTAATATTTAGTTGAAAACAGTTAAAGTTACAAATAATGATGTCCAAATGTAAATGGAATAACAGCAATTTTTGCTGATATCATCTTTCGTCAGGGCCACTGAAGAAGCTGTCTGACCCCTATCAGAGGATTCAGCTGAAGAAATCAGATGCGAAAGCTGCCGAGCAATTTCGAAACATTGTTCACAGAGAAGTAAGGTTTTCAAGGAAGGGCGACTTGTGATATGAAAGCTGTGAGAAGATACTGACACAATCGTCCTGCATGCTGAAGGTTATGCTACCGTCCTTTTGCCTCAGTAAGTCTATAAGGAAAAGATAGGTGGTCTACTTAGTTCTGCTGCCAAGTGGAAGATTAACAAAGATCTTACCAACATAGTGGCAATAAGGACTGCTGCCTTGTTAAACACTTCATTAGTACCAAAGTAAGTCATAAGAAATTTAAAAGTGGGAGGTGCAGTACCACCAAGATTTTATGGGCTTCCTAAAGTTCACAAAATGGATAAGGATGAGTGTCTAGAGGATTTGTCTATGAGGCCTAATGAGCACTATTGTTTCACCAACGTATTTTTCTGCCAAATATTCAGCTTCCTTATTAAAACCATTGGTAGGAAAATGTAGTCATCACATTCGTAATTCTATGGGATTTTCTTCAGAGATTTCATTAACTTCTCAAGGTTGGGATTCACAGTCATATAATATTTCTTAAAAGACATCATAGTCGCCATTGACTGTATAAAATATTAATTGTTACAATTGCAATTTCAGCCTTATGGCCATTTTCAAGTAACACTGCAAAGTTACATTCTGTCAGAATATGAAACTATCTGACGTGAGTACATGTTGTCGTCAAAATGCAGCCTTTTGACTGTGAGAGTCCCACAAGATCTGATGAGTATGACACTTATTACACCGTATATATTTAACAACATATTACGATGTAATAAGTGCCATACTCATCAGATCTTGTGGGACTCTCACAGTCAAAAGGCTGCATTTTGATGACGACATGTACTCACGTCAGATAGTTTCATATTCTGACAGAATGTAACTTTGCAGTGTTACTTGAAAATGGCCATAAGGCCGAAATTGCAATTATAACAATAAATATTTTAAGAAAGATTTATTTAGAGACTTAGCAATGTCAGGCTAAATAGTATGGATGTGCTCATTAGTTTTGACATGGTATCATAGTACACCAAGATACCTTTAAAAGACTCTTTATCTCCTATCACCCAGCATTTTGATAAGAATATCACAGCCTTATTTGAATATGTGCTATTTGAACATGCCTAAGTTGAAATAAGGCCCCGGGAGTAGACAACATTCCATTAGAACTACTGACAGCCTTGGGAGAGCCAGTCCTGACAAAACTCTACCATCTGGTGAGCAAGATACATGAGACAGGCGAAATTCCCTCAGACTTCAAGAAGAATATAATAATTCCAATCCCAAAGAAAGCAGGTGTTGACAGATGTGAAAATTACAGAACTATCAGATTAATAAGTCCCAGCTGCAAAATACTAATGCGAATTCTTTACAGACGAATGGAAAAACTGGTAGAAGCTGACCTCGGGGAAGATCAGTTTGCATTCCGTAGAAATGTTGGAACACATGAGGCAATACTGACCCTACAACTTATCTTAGTAGCTAGATTAAGGAAAGGCAAACCTACGTTTCTAGCATTTGTAGACTTAGAGAAAGCTTTTGACAATGTTGACTGGAATACTCTCTTTCCAATTCTGAAGGTGGCAGGGGTAAAATACAGGGAGCGAAAGGCTATTTACAATTTGTACAGAAACCAGATGGCAGTTATAAGAGTCGAAGGGACATGAAAGGGAAGCAGTGGTTGGGAAGGGAGTGAGACATGGTTGTAGCCCCTCCCCGATGTTATACAATCTGTATATAGAGCAAGCAGTAAAGGAAACAAAAGAAAAGTTCAGAGTAGGTATTAAAATCCATGGAGAAGAAATAAAAACTTTGAGGTTTTCCGATGACATTGTAATTCTGTCAGAGACAGCAAAGGACTCGGAAGAGCAGTTGAACAGAATGGACAGTGTCTTGAAAGGAGGGTATAAGATGAACATCAACAAAAGCAAAATGAGGATAATGGAATGTAGTCGAATTAAGTCGGGTGATGCTGAGGGAATTAGATTAGGAAATGAGACACTTAAAGTAATAAAGGAGTTTTGCTATTTGGGGAGCAAAATAACTGATGATGGTCAAAGTAGAGAGGATATAAAATGTAGACTGGCAATGGCAAGGAAAGCGCTTCTGAAGAAGAGAAATTTGTTAACATCAAGTATTGATTTAAGTGTCAGGAAGTCGTTTCTGAAAGTATTTGTATGGAGTGTAGCCATGTATGGAAGTGAAACATGGATGATAAATAGTTTAGACAAGAAGAGAATAGAAGCTTTCAAAATGTGGTGCTACAGAAGAATGCTGAAGATTAGATGGGCAGCTCACATAACTAATGAGGAGGTATTGAATAGAATTCGAGAGAAAAAGAGTCTGTGGCACAACTTGACGAGAAGAAGGGATCGGTTGGTAGGACATGTTCTGAGGCATCAAGGGATCTCAAATTTAGCATTGGAGGGCAGTGTGGAGGGTAAAAATCGTAGAGGGAGACCAAGAGATGAATACACTAAGCAGATTCAGAAGGATGTAGGCTGCAGTAGGTACTGGGAGATGAAGAAGCTTGCACAGGATAGGGTAGCACGGAGAGCTGCATCAAACCAGTGTCAGGACTGAAGACCACAACAACAACGTGCTTTCGTCATCTTATTTTCTATTTAATGGCGAATTTTATGAGTAGATTGATGGGGTTGCTATGGAGAGTTCCCTTTCCCCTCTGGTAGCTCATTCATTTATGGAAGACTTCGAGGACAAGGCACTGGATACTGCGTTTTAAACCAACAGCCTTCTGAAGGTACGTGGATGACACATTTGTAGTATGGCCACATGGAATGTACGAATGACATCAATTTCCTGAGCATTTGAATTCTATGAATTCTATCCATGCTAGTATCAAATTTACTATGGAAATAGAAAATGATGGTTGACTCCCCTTTTTGGATTTTGTCATTCACAGTAAAGTTGATGGCACATTAGAACATGCTGTATATCGTAAACCAACACATGCAAATCTATATCTACATGCCAGTAGCTGCCAGCATCCTTCACAGACCGTAGGTGTCCTTAAGACCTTAGTGCACAGGGCGCACTGTATATCCGATAGAGAAAATTTGGAAGAAGAGCTCACATATGCCAAGAGCATTTTTAAAGCGAATGGATTTTCTCCACAACAAATTCGCAGAGCATTCAATGTAAAGCCTAGGATGCGCTTATGTGATGGGGAAGAAGATAGTAATTCCTTCAGATCAAGTGCGTTTCTGACTTACGTTGGTGCTCTTTCCTCAAAGATAGGCCATATTCTCGAGAAACACTGAGTTAAGCTGATCTTCCTGCCTCCTAAGAAGACTGGAGCTTCATTCAGCTTTGCTTCGTACAGCGGGTGGGTATCAGATTCCTTGTGAAAATTGTGAGAAGTCATACATGGATCAAACAACACACACTGTTCATGAGAGATGTGTGAAACATTGAAGATATACATGCTTATTACAACCAGACAAGTCAGCTGTGGTTGAACATTGTACTTATACAGAGTATTCCATGAACTACAGTGATATGAAGAGATTTGTGAAACATTGAAGATATACATGCTTATTACAACCAGACAAGTCAGCTGTGGTTGAACATTGTACTGATACAGAGTATTCCATGAACTACAGTGATATGAAGATCTTGACATCCACCTCTTCCTTCTGGGATTATTTCTTCAAGAAAGCTATAGGGATTAGATTAGCTAATAATTTAATAAATAGAGATAATGATTTTAATTTGGACAAAGCATGGAATCCAAAAAATCTTGGAGTAATTAAACTGCAGAGAAGTTGTCACGGTGTCACGACGCTGAACATATATCAATAACCGAATTGAATGTCTGTACACCTTTGCCACAGGGGGTGCGTGAGTAAGATATGTCTTTGCTGCTGACCAGCATCTGTGACCCACATGTGCAGTACTGCCACAGTGGAGCATATAGGTCTGTGCTCGACACCTTGTTGTCAGTCTTGCGACTCACTCTGAGGATGGCCGGATGATACACAGCCAAAATATCAATGGAAGAAATTTTATTTGCATGGCTACATCCCTGAAATTTAATGGTCTTTGGAATATTGTTGTTATTGCAGAGTAAAGTAGTATTAAGGATGCCTCTGATGTGACTGAATGTATTTTTGTATCAGATGTACAACTTTGCTTCCTCCATCTGCCGATAGGTGGTGATAACAGTAATCAATAGAAACAAATAGCAGATGTCACGCAGTTAACTTGGACCTTGGTCAACATAACCTCATTCAAACATTAGCTGATTTGCGTCTGCATCATAAAGTTGTTCTCGATTGAAAATGACAGTTTACGTGCCTGATTCTCGTCATTTGCAGGAGGTGTTACTGTTTTGTTTCAATATGAATAAAATAGCAGCTGAGTCTCATCGAATGCTCTCAAGTACATAAGGTATGGACACTATTAGTGAAAGAACATGCTGTGAGTGATTTAAACGCTTCAAGAATGGTGATTTTAACGTCATAGACTGGCATAGTGGTGGAAGAGAGAAAGTTTTCGAAGATGCAGAATTGGAGACACTGCTGAGTGAAAACTCACGTCAAACTCAAGAATAATTGGCACAATTAGTGAGAGTGACAAAGCAAGCCACTTCAAAACATCTCAAGGCTATGGGCATGATTTAGAAAGAAGGAACTTGGGTCCCGTGTGAGCTGAAACCAAGAGACGTTGAACGGAGTTTGTGTGTTTGTGAACAGTTACTTCAGAGGCAAAAATGGAAGGGATTTCTGCATCGCATTGTGACCGAGGATGAAAAATGAGTTCATTACGATAACCCTAAATGCAAAAAATTATGGGGACATTCTGGCCATGCTTCCACGTCGACGGCCAAAACGAACATTCACGGCTCCAAGATCGTGCTCTGCATTTGGTGGGACCAGCACGGCGTCATGTACTATGAGGTGTTAAGACAAAGTGAAACAATCACAGGTGCTCAATATCAAGCACAATTAATGTGTTTGAGCGGAGCATTAAAAGACAAATGGCTGCAATACAGCGAGAGGGACGATAAAGTGATTTTGCAGCATGACAACGCTCAACCCCACGTTGCAAAATAGGTCAAAATGTACTTGGAAATGTTACAATGGGAAGTCCTACCCCACCCGCCATATTCTCCAGACATTGCTCACTCTGACTATCACCTGTTTAGATCAATGGAGCATGGCCTGGCTGACCAACACTTCAGATCTCATGAAGAAGTCACAAATTGGATCGATTCATGGACTGCTTCAAAAGATGAACAATTTTTTTGATGCGGGATTCATACACTGCCCAAGAGATAGGAAAAAGTAGTGGCCAGTGATGGAAAATACTTTGAATGATACATGTGTAACCAATTTCTTTCATGAAAGCCTCAAGTGTTGGGGAAAAAACGGCAGAAGCAAAGTTGTACACCTTGTATTTTGGACAAACAGTTTAATTTCAGCTTTGTGAATGTGAAAATTCCATTGTTTGAAAATTCAAAAGACAGTGTGATATAATAAAATGTGAGACATGAAATTATTGTGAAAACAAAAATTATGTGAAGACGTTCTTCAAAATTATTTAGATCAATTGAACCATGAGAACCTAATATGTGAGAACTTCAGCTTCAGGTATCAGACCCCTAGACATGAAGAACTGGAACCAACTATGCAAGAAAAGATAAGTAAAAAGTTTATTGTAAATCTTACTCCTCTTGAATGTTCTGAAAAAACTCCACCATTGTGGACAGTATCAACAATAAAATGGAGGGATAGATTACAAGTGTGGGCACTGTCTGAGAGTGATTGACTAACAATAAAGTTTGTTCCAGAAAAGAAAGTGATTTTACTTTGCTTAAAATTTATGTATGAATAAATTTCCAGTCACATGAAGCAAAAAATAAAAATGAAGATGACTGCCCGACAAAGCAAATCATACCAACAGTGATGATGTACTACCAATAATGACAGATCGGGCTGAATGAAAGAGGACTTTACATCTGCAACCACTGACATTGAAAAGGAAAGATAAGCACAAACTATCTGTGAAGTTAATTTGTTTGTGGACATGTGTGCCTGTAAACAAAATGAATAGCGATGAAGGTAGGAGTGAGGTAGTAGGATCCAGTCAGGACATGTCTGAACCAAGTGAAGTTGTACTTAGTAAAGCTACAGTATTTTGCAGTTAATTTTGACAAAAATAGAGGAAATGATGACAGATAACAATAGCAAATTGGACAGGGTACAAAATCAGATGGATCAATTTAGTAATCAAGTTTCAGAGCTAAAAAATGGGTTGTCAGAGAGGTGAAGAATGTGAATGAAAAAGTTGATGTTTCAGAAAATAACATTATTGTTTTGGAAAATGAGTTTGTAACTGGGTCAGTGAAACAAAGAATATTTACAACGTCAGAGTTGAGCGGAAGGGCGTTGCAGAATAAATGGAACAAAATATTGCCAGTTTAAAAAGTTTTTAATCTAAAAAACAATACGCAAACTAAAGTAACTGCTTTAGATAAAAAAATTTCAGCAGTTCAGGAAATTTGTCTGAACCAAAGTCTTTATGCAAACAATGGTATTGCAAGGTCCAACACTCTTATCAAAAGTTTTCCATCAGACAATTTACATCCAGTGAATTTTCTACACCATAGCAGAGATAGTTTTTTATCAGGCAGGAATGACAGTAAAAAAATTAAACTTCTTGAAATATGTCTTGAAGGCGAAGCTGTGTCATGGGTAGATTTAAATTTAAGTCAGTGGGAAACATATCAGAATTTATTAAGTTTAAAAAAAAAAATTGTCAGAAGCTGAAGAGGGGAAGATTAAAAGTGAATTTTTGAATGGTCCTAATCATAAGAACAGGGACAGCACTTTGAAAAAATTTTGAAAGAACCAACTTAGAAAAAATAGCACACCTTGACAAACCATTTGACAAAATGACCTTGATTGATGCACTTAAAAGGAGATTACCAGAAAGATTGCATTGAGATTTAGTATATGGACCTGACTATTGCATTGAACAATTTTTATGATATGTTGACAGACTGGATATGGCAGTAATAAGAAATATGTATCATAATAATCGGAATGATAGAAATCACAATGGGAGGTAATTACAGGATCAAACTGTCAATAGAGAGAAATTTTGAAGATCAGCAGGATAGGAATAATGGGGATAACCATGGGAATTTTAATAGAAGAAACAATCATAGAAGTAACTACTTCGGAAAATAGCAGTTCACATCAATGGAGGTCCACAGTTTTGGGGCGAGGAAACACAAGAAGCACAGGACCCCCCCCCCCCCCCCCCCCCCAAGTTACACGTACAATTAGACAATAATAATAGTGTTAATGATATGGCACATGTAACTGAAATTGAAGAGAACGAAAATCAGATTCCTCATTTATATTTTGATCAAAAGTTTTGGGATACTATATTTAATTATGATGATGTACGTGCTAATCACAAACCAGAATGCGAGAGTAGTGAGAATTTTGATGTGGTATGTACTAAGGATTTCTTCTCTTGGTCAAAAAACAGTGTTATTGATGTGTGTAAATCGGGTGATGACTGTGATGAGAATTACCGGGTTGGTTGCACCAATAATCACACCCATTTAGCAATAGTTCATTTATTAACCTTAACACATACAAGGATCACAAAGAACTGAAATGAACATGGCGGAAAAGCCAAAGATACGCTTAGAGTCCAAAGATGAATGCATATCAATGTTGGTGTCGATTTAATCGGCGCCACAACTGTATTGGATCCGAACTAGGTGGTATTTTTGATGTAGATGTGAATTAGAGCTGTGAGGTAGCTGAGGTTGGTAAGTCTAAGACGGATGGGTTATTGCAAATGAATGTAGGTGAGGTAAGTGACTTTGATGGAGATGAGACTTGTATTATTAATAACGTTGTTGATGAAGTAATTTTAGAGGAATATGGTGATGTTGATGATGATGATGATGATGATGAGTTCAAGTATTTGAGGAGTTTAAGAATAATGAAGTTTGAGAGTTATTTGTGAATGATGTTGACAATACAGGTAATGTAAGTGAAGTATGCAATGTTGTAAGTGAGAGTCATGGAACACCAGTCCAGTCAAAGCAGAGTAATGATCCAAACAGTAAAAGTAAGGTATCTGTGAGCCTGGAGAATAAAGGTGAATACCTTTTGAAGTTTGTTTGGGACCAGATTTATGATAACATAAATAAATGTTAGCTGTGGTTAGTCAGAATTTGTATCCCAATTGGTGGAATGAAGTGAAAGAGGGTCTAAGCAGGAAGCGTAATTTTGACTGTAATGTATTCTGTGTTCCCTCTCTAACAAGTGATGTTAGTTGTGTCATGGAATCTATTAAATGTGTTAAAATCTTTACCTAATAACATGAGTAACAAAGGAATGCTATGATACTAGTAAAGTTGATAAAACCTTGTCAAGAGAGTGTGGAGATAGCATTTGATGAAACTGAAAGTGATCTTTTGCATGAAGTGTCTGACAGCAGAGAAGATGATTCAGATTTTTGGTGTCCTTACATTCACATTAAGATTGATCAGTGGCAAGGTAACTGTTTGATTGGTACAGGTACCATATATCTGAACAATTTAGAGACCAGATCAAGTATAGTAATAATTTTGTGGAAATGTCCATTGTACGTGTAAAGATAAGTGGAGCTACTGCTAAGCAAAGCAAATTAGTAAAATCTCAAGTACTTTTAACTTTTAGTATAGAGGACAAGACAATTGCTCATGCATGCATAATGATCCCTAGTCTGGAAGGAAATATACACTATATTTGCAGGTTCATAAAACTATATAATTCCATTTTGTTTATCTGGAATGAAGTATGTAAGATGATGTGATTTCTAAAGTTCTGTCTTATCTGTTAACTGAGTTTAAATCCATGCCACACTATACTTACAGGTTCATACAACTATATAATTCTGTTTTGTTTGTCAGGAATGTAGTGTGTAAGATGATGTGATTTTCTAAAGTCTCTGTCTTATCTACTAACTGAGTTTAAATCTATGCCACACTATACTTGCAGGTTCATACAACTATATAATTCTGTTTTGTTTGTCAGGAATGTAGTATGTAAGATGATGTGATTTCTAGAGTTCTGTCTTATCTGTTAACTGAGTTTAAATCTATGCCACACTATACTTGTAGGTTCATACAGCTATGTAATTCTGTTTTGTTTGTCAGGAATGTAGTATGTAAGATGGTGTTATTTCTAAAGTTCTGTCTTATCTATTAACTGAGTTTAAATCTATGCCACACTATACTTGCAGGTTCATACAACTATATAATTCTGTTTTGTTTGTCAGGAATGTAGTATGTAAGATGACGTGATTTCTCAAGTTCTGTCTTATCTATTAACTGAGTTTAAATCTATGCCACACTATACTTGCAGGTTCGTACAACTATATAATTCTGTTTTGTTTGTCAGGAATGTAATATGTAAGATAATGTGATTTCTAAAGTTCTGTCTTATCTGTTAATTGAGTTTAAATCTATGCCACACTATACCTGCAGGTTCATACAACTATATAATTCTGTTTTGTTTGTCAGGAATGTAGTATGTATGATGATGTGATTTCTAAAGTTCTGTCTTATCTATTAACTGAGTTTAAATCTATGCCACACTATACTTGCAGGTTCATACAACTATATAATTCTCTTTTGCTTGTCAGGAATGTAGTATGTAAGATAATGTGATTTCTAAAGTTCTGTCTCATCTGTTAACTGAGTTTAAATCTATGTCACACTATACTTGCAGGTTCATACAACCATATAATTCTGTTTTGTTTGTCAGGAATGTAGTATGTAAGATGATGTGATTTCTAAAGTTCTGTCTTATCTGTTAACTGTGTGTAAATCTATGCCACACTATACTTGCAGGTTCATACAGCTATATAATTCTGTTTTGTTTGTCAGGAATGTAGTATGTAAGATGATGTGACTTCTAAAGTTCTGTCTTATCTATTAACTGAGTTTAAATCTATGCCACACTATACTTGCAGGTTCATACAACTATATAGTTCTGTTTTGTTTGTCAGGAATATAGTACGTAAGATGATGTGATTTCTAAAGTTCTGTCTTATCTATTAACTGAGTTTAAATCTATGCCACACTATACTTGCAGGTTCATACAGCTATATAATTCTGTTTTGTTTGTCAGGAATGTAGTATGTAAGATGATGTGATTTCTAAAGTACTGTCTTATCTGTTAACTGAGTTTAAATCTATGCCACACTATACTCGCAGGTTCATACAGCTATATAATTCTGTTTTGTTTGTCAGGAATGTAGTATGTAAGATGATGAGACTTCTAAAGTTCTGTCTTATCTATTAACTGAGTTTAAATCTATGCCACACTATACTTGCAGGTTCATACAACTATATAATTCTGTTTTGTTTGTCAGGAATATAGTATGTAAGATGATGTGATTTCTAAAGTTCTGTCTTATCTATCTGAGTTTAAATCTGTCTATCTATCTGAGTTTAAATCTATGCCACACTATACTAGCAGGTTCATACAACTATAGAATTCTGTTATGTTTGTCACGAATGTAGTATGTAAGATGATGTGGTTTCTAAAGTTCTGTCTTATCTATTAACTGAGTTTAAATCTATGCCACACTATACTTGCAGGTTCATACAACTATATAATTCTGTTTTGTTTGTCAGGAATGTAATATGTAAGATGACGTGATTTCTAAAGTTCTGTCTTATCTATTAACTGAGTTTAAATCTGTGCCACACTATACTTGCAGGTTCGTACAACTATATAATTCTGTTTTGTTTGTCAGGAATGTAGTATGTAAGATAATGTGATTTCTAAAGTTCTGTCTTATCTGTTAACTGAGTTTAAATCTATGTCACACTATACTTGCAGGTTCATACAACCATATAATTCTGTTTTGTTTGTCAGGAATGTAGTATGTAAGATGATGTGATTTCTAAAGTACTGTCTTATCTGTTAACTGAGTTTAAATCTATGCCACACTATACTCGCAGGTTCATACAGCTATATAATTCTGTTTTGTTTGTCAGGAATGTAGTATGTAACATGATGAGACTTCTAAAGTTCTGTCTTATCTATTAACTGAGTTTAAATCTATGCCACACTATACTTGCAGGTTCATACAACTATATAATTCTGTTTTGTTTGTCAGGAATGTAGTATGTAAGATGATGTGATTTCTAAAGTTCTGTCTGATCTATTAACTGAGTTTAAATCTATGCCACACTATACTTGCAGGTTCATACAGCTATGTAATTCTGTTTTGTTTGTGAGGAATGTGGTATGTAAGATGGTGTTATTTCTAAAGTTCTGTCTTATCTATTAACTGAGTTTAAATCTATGCCACACTATACTTGCAGGTTCATACAACTATATAATTCTGTTGTGTTTGTCAGGAATGTAGTATGTAAGATGATGTGATTTCTAAAGTTCTGTCTTATCTATTAACTGAGTTTAAATCTATGCCACACTATACTTGCAGGTTCATACAACTATATAATTCTGTTTTGTTTGTCAGGAATGTAGTATGTAAGATGATGTGATTTCTAAAGTACTGTCTTATCTGTTAACTGAGTTTAAATCTATGCCACACTATACTCGCAGGTTCATACAGCTATATAATTCTGTTTTGTTTGTCAGGAATGTAGTATGTAAGATGATGAGACTTCTAAAGTTCTGTCTTATCTATTAACTGAGTTTAAATCTATGCCACACTATACTTGCAGGTTCATACAACTATATAATTCTGTTTTGTTTGTCAGGAATATAGTATGTAAGATGATGTGATTTCTAAAGTTCTGTCTTATCTATTAACTGAGTTTAAATCTATGCCACACTATACTAGCAGGTTCATACAACTATAGAATTCTGTTATGTTTGTCACGAATGTAGTATGTAAGATGATGTGGTTTCTAAAGTTCTGTCTTATCTATTAACTGAGTTTAAATCTATGCCACACTATACTTGCAGGTTCATACAACTATATAATTCTGTTTTGTTTGTCAGGAATGTAGTATGTAAGATGACGTGATTTCTAAAGTTCTGTCTTATCTATTAACTGAGTTTAAATCTATGCCACACTATACTTGCAGGTTCGTACAGCTATATAATTCTGTTTTGTTTGTCAGGAATGTAGTATGTAAGATAATGTGATTTCTAAAGTTCTGTCTTATCTGTTAACTGAGTTTAAATCTATGTCACACTATACTTGCAGGTTCATACAACCATATAACTCTGTTTTGTTTGTCAGGAATGTAGTATGTAAGATGATGTGATTTCTAAAGTACTGTCTTATCTGTTAACTGAGTTTAAATCTATGCCACACTATACTCGCAGGTTCATACAGCTATATAATTCTGTTTTGTTTGTCAGGAATGTAGTATGTAAGATGATGAGACTTCTAAAGTTCTGTCTTATCTATTAACTGAGTTTAAATCTATGCCACACTATACTTGCAGGTTCATACAACTATATAATTCTGTTTTGTTTGTCAGGAATATAGTATGTAAGATGATGTGATTTCTAAAGTTCTGTCTTATCTATTAACTGAGTTTAAATCTATGCCACACTATACTTGCAGGTTCATACAACTATGTAATTCTGTTTTGTTTGTCAGGAATGTAGTATGTAAGATGGTGTTATTTCTAAAGTTCTGTCTTATCTATTAACTGAGTTTAAATCTATGCCACACTATACTTGCAGGTTCATACAACTATATAATTCTGTTTTGTTTGTCAGGAATGTAGTATGTAAGATGACGTGACTTCTAAAGTTCTGTCTTATCTATTAACTGAGTTTAAATCTATGCCACACTATACTTGCAGGTTCATACAACTATATAATTCTGTTTTGTTTGTCAGGAATATAGTATGTAAGATGATGTGATTTCTAAAGTTCTGTCTTATCTATTAACTGAGTTTAAATCTATGCCACACTATACTTGCAGGTTCATACAACTATATAATTCTGTTTTGTTTGTCAGGAATGTAGTATGTAAGATGATGTGATTTCTAAAGTTCTGTCTTATCTATTAACTGAGTTTAAATCTATGCCACACTATACTTGCAGGTTCATACAACTATATAATTCTGTTTTGTTTGTCGGGAATGTAGTATGTAATTTTTTTTTTTTTTTTTTTTTTTTTTTTTTTGTAGGTGGATTAACTTCCTGATATATTATGTAACTTTAAAAATTGCTGTGAAAGGTTGATGTTTTATGACTGATGATTTGTTATATGAAAACTTAAAGGAGGTCAAGAGTACATTCAATGAACCTTGTCGTAAATAATTATCAGCATATGATAAAATTAAGCACTATTATGTTAGTAATCATACATTTCAATGAAATTTCTCATCTCATCACTCAGTATGAATTTTTTTATCAATTGTAAATGAATCTCCAAGGCTTCTATGTATGTGGTTAGTTGGTATAATAAGATTTATGCATTTCACACACTGATTTTGATACTCAAGCTTATGTTATCATTCAAAGCTATTTATGACTCTGATTACCTGTATTTATCCTGAGTACTTCATTATTGTATCTCACTGGAACTTGAATTTTGGGCAAACTCACACTTAACCGTGTTTTGGGTACCCCTGGTCATCGTAACTGTGCATGTGTACTCAAGGACAGTGTGCAGCTACTGATTGAGGCTAGATGCTTTCTATAATTACTCATTACATGTGACTGAACTTAATGATGTATGATTATGGACTTTACTCATTTTGCTGTGTCAAAACATTTCTGCTGGTGTGTACCCGGTGTGCTTTGGAGTCATGGGTCGGTCCCCACATTGCAAGCTTAGGCCCTTACATTTTTTCATGATTTTCTCCTTCCATGAGTAAACGCATCCTTACATACTCTGGTTTATGTGGCTGATTGATTCTGTGCTATATTCCTACTTATGATTAAGTATATTCTTCTGGTCTGTACCCTTCATAAGTTTTTCAAGTCGGCTCACTCGTCGTACACTTAGGCTCTGAATTTTCTTTTTCTTTGAATGATTTTGAAGGTGTGACTTTATAGATGCAAACTTGAAATTTTTAAATCTACTAATTCATGTTGACTATGCACTTATTTCTTTAGTTTAGTGTTTTAATGTTGTAGTTTTGACCTTTTATCATTTGCCTTGTAATAGTATATTTCACAGATCTGAAAGTCTGAATGCCATATGCTCATATATGTATAGATTATGAATTCTATAGTAGACAATTATCTTATGTTTTCCATAATATGTTATATATAATATATTTCTAGACATCTGTATTTTATCTTTTGGCATCATTTTGTACACCATCTGGCAAACCTTATAGTTGGTCACAAAATATTGTAAACACATTGTTTACATATTTTGTGATGGGGATATTGTAATGGGACATCCTCCTCTAGCATTACTTTTACTCAACAGTAGTAGTCAATACTAGAAACATTTTTCAAATTTTGGACAGATGAATATTATCTCACCTGTTTTTCTGAAAATTTTCATATAATTTTTATAATTTTATACACAATATGTTATATTTCAAGCTAAAATTTATGAAAAGGAATTAATCTGCTTCTATCATTACAATCAATATGTACCAGCTCTGAATGTTCAGGTTTTTTTACAAACAAAATATTTAGCACACTTAAAATTTCTATTATTAATTATGCAATCTAGTACTGTTTATTATGTTTATTTCCAGATTCATTTATAAAACAATAATCTCAACTAATAGAAATTCATTTGTCAATAAAAACTGTACACCCTTTGGAATATTGTTATTACCACAGAGTGAAGTAGTAGTAAGCATGCCTCTGATTTGATTGGCTTTATTTTTGTGTTTTGGACAAACAACATAATTTCAGCTTTGTTAATGTGAAAATTAAAAAGACAGTGTCATGAAGTAAAATGTGAGACAATAAATTACCGTGAAAACAAAAATTCTGTAAAGATATTCTTCAAAATTATTTAGATCAATTGAGCCATGAGAACCTAAAATGTGAGAACTTCAGCTTCAAGAATCAGACTTCTAGACACAAAAAACTCCTCTCAAACCTTCTGAAAAGGTCCCACCATTGTGGACAGTAGCAGCAATAAGAAAGGGAGGGGTCATCCTATATTCGCAGATAAAACTATTGCTAATGAGGTTAACATTTTTAGATTGTTTAATAGAGTAAGTAGGGGTCCTCTTTCACCTACAGAGGGATCTATGGTTATTGAGGTCAGGTGCAGATACATTTTAAAAAATTCACACCAACAACAATCTATTGCTGTCCTTAAAATTTGACAGTTTTTTGAAACACAGGAGGAAATAGCACTTAATTCTATTATCTTAGAAACCCTTGTTCTATTTGGACAGGTTTTCAATAGAAGTTCTCATTCATGTACAAATACTTTGTACAAATATCAATTCTGCTTTTAAAGTAAAGATAGCTTTCAGAAGTGGAAATGTTATCCTTCAGAAACATTGCTTGATACTGAAGTCAGATTAATATTTTATTTGATTAGGAAGGACTGTAGTGATTTACTAAGCAGGTTGCAAATAAGAAATTCGGTAGCTATTCATGTATTAGAATACTGGGTAAAAACATTACCAGCTTTGAATCAGCTTTAGAACTTGATGGTGACATTAAGACAAAACAAGAAGAAAATAAATCCAGAATGAAGTGTCTAGCAAATGAAATCATTCATATTAAACTGACAGCAATTGTGTGAATAGATTGCAGTGGCAAGATCCGTTGTGGAATGTCCAGAGACATCAGTAGATCATGGGATGAGCAGAAGTTTGAGAACTGTACTGAATCATGTTTGTGATCTTTCCTTTATTGGCTGCTGTTGTTATATATGACCTGCACCCTACGAGGTACTGCAGCCTGTGTTTCACAGTTGCTCAAGCACAGCAATACGAAAGGTTTGGAGAGGGAACAGTGATACCATCTTAACTGGGAGCTACATGAGTGTGTGGAGGGGGAGCAGTGAGCGGACATCAAATTACGCCATGTTGCCAGCCACGGCAATGTTTGTTGCCAATTTGAAAATGCCTATCAGACTATGGTTTCTTCATCCAAGAAAAGACAAAAAGTCACAGGGTGCCACATCAGGGGATTGGGGAGGGTGACTGGGGCACCTGAGGCAAAATTTGTTAGCAGAAAGAAGCAGCAGCATCTGTTATTGTGTGCTGTGCCAAATGAGTTGGGGCACTGCTATGGACCAAAATCACCATGCTGGACAGCTTTCCGTGACTCTTCATTTCAAAAGCCTCCCGTAATCCTGTCAGACAATTTCAATAGTATTGTAATGATTTGGCCTTCTCTGGGATGCTGTGCATCAGGAGAAAATGGTGAGGGAGAGGGCAGATTTACACCAGGGCGTTGTAATGGATCTGGGAGATGTATTATTTTCTACCAGATTTGTCGATACCAGATCTAATGAGGGAGGTTGTAAATGTTTTCTTATATTTTTGTCAGAATATTTTTTATGAATTGTAATTTGCCTTATTTTATGCTAATTTGCTTATATGTTCGAGAGTGACAGCATATTGATTAATATTAGTAGATGTGATGAATAATATCAAAGAGACTGGTTACAAGTGGAAGCTTGTTTGTTGTGTGAAATGTCTTTGACGCTGGAGTCGTCTTTGACCATAGTCAGTCGGCAGTGAACACTCGGTGTGTGATGGTGGAACAATGTACAGGTCCCCGTTATAATAAGTTGCAAGTGACCAGCAAAAATGAGTTATTCTACCACTTTTTTATATAAACATCAAGAAGGAAGCACATTCAGAAAAATGGTATTTGAAGCACCAAAAATGAGGCAAACACATTGAACCGGGACATTTCCGCAGCCGATGAAACAGCATTATGGAATCATACTTTCACTAGATGACTGAAGCCAACACAAAAAAATCAAATATCATCTTATAAACATCCACAGAAAAGTGAGTACTGTCACGAAATATGCTAAATTCAAGTATATAAAAATAGTGAGCATATTTCAGTGTACAGTTGAACAGTAGTACTATTGTCAGGTGGGGCAGCTGTGATGATGCCAAGCAGTCCAGTGGCAGGCAAAGCTGTATGTGCTACCTGTGGTTAAGAATGAGTGTGGCCCAGCCACATAATTCAGAGTCTTGCCAATTTGCACCCCTGGGCTTACTCACATCCCCATGTTGTGCACTCTGGTGCAGCAGCTGACACCAGATGTCTGTTGTTGAGCAGCAAGCAGCAAGCAGCAATGCCCAGTCCCCCCCTCCCTCCAGGGATCGACTGGGACGATGGCGTCTAGGTGGTTAGGGGGCTGTGAGGGTGTGCCTCCTCCAGCCGGATCATAGACAGCTTGCAGTCTTTTGGCTGTAGTCCTTCAGAGGACTGATGCTGGCTGCACAACAGCTCCCTGTATCAGTTAAGTTTATCAAGTCCTGCAGCTGCTATGCCACAAGTAGGCACACCTTGCTGGAACTCTATGAGTCAGTCAGCAGGCAGGCAGTCAGCTGATCTACATCATAGTTTCTCTGAAACTCAAAAGCCTGTCATTCTCTCCAGTTTGAGATGCAGACAGATTGGCAGCATGAATGAATACTTTGAGCCCCTAAGCTGAATTGTTTATACCCTTATAGCTATGCTTCTGATGAAGTTGTCTGGAGGGTGACAAGTAGGTGTCCTGTCAGCTTTTGCTACCTCACTCGCAGAGAGCTCATGTTTTTAGGCACAGTTAAATTTGCAACATCTGAGTTTCTCATTAGCACACAAAGTGTCCAAGTTAGCAAATATTACTTCACTCTTGGTCACACTGTGTGCATGACTGATGACTACTGTTGCAAACCCCCATCTGTGTGGATTGTTTTATCACAGTGTCAGCAATACCGTCCAGTGGCATACTTGATTAGAACAATGGCCAGGCTGACCTCTACTGCCTGTCTGCAGAAGGTATCAAACTTTAAAAATTCACAATTTAGTCCAGTGAAACTGTCGGAAAAAAGCCTGTACCTTGCAAAAGGTGGGGTAGAAGATTTCATTTTTTTAACTCGTTCATATTGTTAGAAAGGTTAGAAAACCAAGTTTTGCCAGCAAAATTTCTATTGGGAAAACTTTCTGCAGTCAAAAAACTTCCAAAATTATGGACTTTTTCAGTTTTTTCAAAATATCTCAGTTTCATTTGCCCCTATCGCTTTGACGTCTATTTTATTTTTTAAAGAGCACAAAATTCTCTACAAACTTGACTCTTACCATTTTTTTCTACTCCCAGTATCTAAGGCACTACAGTGCGTCAAAAAATACCAAGTTTTCAAATTTCGAGCAAAGTGGCAAATTACCTAATTTTTGAACACTGTTATTTCAGTTTCTATTTGTGTAGTATAAAGATATTATTCATCATGTTATTCATTGGAATTTACCATCTCACTCTGCTGCAGGGCAGGACAAACAGCATCATATTCAATATCTACGAACACATTCACGTAGGACTGCGTGAAGTTTATTTGTGTTACAATATGTAATACAATTGCATGCAGGTGCCGTACATTTTCTACAGTTGGTTGACGTTAATGATCAGTTATAAGAAAAAGTATGTAGGAACTGCTCTTTAGCAGACAAAAGCGTATTTATTCTTTGGTGGGTGGAAGGTGATTATCTCTGGTGATTGTTCACAGTGCACTGGCAGCTATTAGCACACAACAATAAGGGTCGTACAGTCGGGAGTCGCTTCCATTCAGTATATGTTGTGGTGCTGAAAATGAGTATGTCTGACATGAATTTGTGTTTCATTTGCGAAAAAACTGTGGTGAGTGGTGGACGCAATGTGAAAAAGAAAGGACTGAGTACACTTATCGATTGTAGTGCTAAACGCAGGGAGTCTGCTCACATCCGTTTTTTGAAAATGCTCAGTGAAGTGATGGTGCATGAAGCATGCTACAAGAAGTACGTTAATGAGAGAATGATAGCAGCTAGCCTTTGACATCTCCAGGAACCAACAGGCGTGCTACGTCGGTTGCAGGAAAAAGGTCAGTTCAATTTCAAAGAGAAATGCTTCTTATGTGCAAAAGGGAATTCTGATGACTTTTTAACCAAGCAGTTAAGATTGCCAAATGCCAAACGAAATTTTGTTTACAAAGTAATGAAATTGGAAGTGCAATTGACAGTATTAGAACAGGCTAAACGACATGGTGATGAATTTGGTCAACAAGTGATAGAGCGGATTCAAAATGTAAATAATTTGGTTGCTGCAGATGGGTGGTACCACAGATTTTGCTTTCACCGTGTTTCAGCTACTGGACAGAAATGAGGTTACCGACCTGCTTGCCTACCTGGAAACCAATACGGAAGAATGTCAGTTTTCTGTGGACGATCTGTTAGAGCAAATACCCACATCACCTCATCATGATGTTGGAACTGTCAAGGCTCGCCTTTTCCAGAAATATGGTGACGATGTGATGATAGCTGAAACAGCTTCAAAGCCAGCAGTTGTATGTTTCAAGAATGTTGGGAACCAACTATTCAGTGAAAATTGGTACACCAAAAGAAATTCAGATCCTCAGCAAGAAAGACTACGAATCCTCAAAGCAGCTGCAAATGTCATATCAGACGATATAAGATCAGTAGTGTACGATGTAAAACAGTACCCTCCCTCTGATAATTTTTTATGTGATGTAGAGTCTGTCATACCAGAATCTATAAGATTGGTCTTTGAAACTATAATTTTGAAACACAAGCGGTCTCCCAGAAAATGGGGGAAAATATGCTCATGCACTCATAAGTGCTGTGAGGCTACGTTCATTTATTTCACCACTTTTGACTGCTATTAGTGCATACTTGTACCGGAAGTTTGGCTCAAAACATCTGATCCAGGTTTTGTCTTCCCTTGGCTTTGCAGCATCTTATACGGAAGCTGCCCTATTGGAAGTGTCTTCAATCCTTCAGCTTGACAATGAAAGACAATGAAGTGATGCATTTTGCCAATTTGTGTTTGATAATGCAGATTTAAATGTAAACGCCCTAGATGGAACTGGTACTTTTCATGCAATTAGAGGTATAATGTGTGTTACTCCTCATGATGCATTGCTTCCTCAGAAAAATATTGAAAAGTTGAATGATTGTCCCTCAGCTCAACTTGTTAGTGAAGCTGGAAAAAATGACATACAGACATTCCACAGAACACAAGTTGGAGGGCTGAAGGCTATAAAAATTGAAGATTTGGACATAATTGCTCCTGCAAAAGGCGAGATCATCTCAACAGCAGAAATTATGTGGTTATATTGTAAATGGTCTCAGAATGCAGTTGTTTCAGGATGGAATGGTTACATGGAACGCTTGATGGCAGGCAAAGAATATGAACATTCTAAAATAAAGTGTCTTCCATTTCTTAATTCATCACCAACCCATTATGACACCATACATACTGCTCTGATGATAGCTAGAGATACATGTAAAAGACATAATCAGACTACATGCTTTGTCACATTTGATCAGCCTCTGTATTGGAAGGCAAGGGATATTGTGGAGATTGACCTTCCTGAATTTCATAATGTGGAGGTCCGACTTGGAGGTTTCCATTTCCTTATGTCGTTCATGGGATGTATCGGTCTGATCATGGGTGGAAGTGGATTAAAGGACTTATTTGGCGTAATATTCGCTGAAAGCAGCATTGCAAAGATTTTGTCAGGACATGCATATGCCAGGGCTGTGCGAGTGCATTTATTGTGTCACCTTGCTTTGGCCTGTCAAGTGTGGGATCACATTGAGCTAACAGAAGATGAACGTAGGACATTGAATGACATGTCTTCTCCTTGTGGTGAGTCAGAACTGTCAGTTGGCCAGGATACAGTGTTCTCAGGGAACAAGTCATAAAAAAAATTGTAACTGCACTGAAAATAATTGAAAGTAAGGGACCCACAGCAAAATTATGGGTTCAGTACTACAAGATGGTCACTCTCATGAAACAATTTATTGAAGCGCATCGATCAAGCAATTGGAAACCTCATCTTGAAAGCGTGCGAAAAATGCTTCCCTACTTAAATTCAGCTGGACATTTTATGTACGCTAAAAGTGGCCACCTCTACTTACAGGATATGTTGAGACTTGAGGAAAAAATGGATTTATCAGAATATGAGAAGTTCACAACGAAAGGACATTTTACAATCTGGCGATCAGAAAAGTATTGGTCAGGGGTTCTTTCTGACATGACTATAGAACAAACATTGATGAGAACCATGAAGAGTTCTGGAGGAATTACTTCTGGCCGAGGAATTATGGCTAGTGTATTAACCAGATGGACATTGAGTATGATTCACATGCAGAACATTTGTGAAGAAATTGAGTCGTATTGTGAAGTGAGCGCAGTAACATCAGAACAGCATGAAGATGCAAGAAGTTGTCACATCGAACGAGATGGCATAGACTTGCGTAAGCTGTGTGATTGGTTTTCAGTGCACCCTCCCTTCCCTAAAAGTGATTTTACAATGTCTATCAGCAGTGGTGCTGTTGGAACGGGGGATGTTAATTGTCATACGTGTCACAAAGAGGGGGAAAAAGGCATGAACAGAATAGTTGGTGATAATTTCCAGGATGTAAAGTTCTGTAGAAAAGATAAAGTTGTGACTCTCCTTTCTGCGCTCAATTCTGTAAAAGCTGGGAGCACTAAAATTACTCCTGTTGATCCTTTAACTCTTTTCCAAAGGATTTGTTTAATGAAACAAAGTGAAGAAGATGTAAAAGCCTTTCTGAAGTATGATCTTGCTCCTTACCCAATGTCCCTTTTCTCAGAAAAAGGCGTGTGAAAAGGAACAAAATCTTCATTCTACAATGCCTTCATTCCTGTGGAAGATGTGAAGTCAGGTGGACCGAGTAAATTTTTGTCATTGATGGAGGGTAGCTTATCCACAAAGTGACTTGGACTTGAAATGTTTGCTTCAAGTCGATAGCCCAAAGCTATGTTTCTTACCTGCAATGTCATTTTGGATCTCAATTTGCTATTGTATTTGATGGTTATCCATGTGAGGGAGACAAATGTAGCACAAAGAGTGCTGAGAGGATTCGTAGGTCCAAAAAACATTCTTTGGTTGACGTTGTGGTTGAATCAGAGATGGTGAACCAAGTCCCTAAGGCCAAGTTCTTGTACAATGAACAAAACAAGATGTGTTTGATCACACTTCTTAAAAAGGAATTTCTGGAGTGTAGCATTGAAGTGCACCAGGCACAAGAAGATGCTGACGTTATGATTGTAATATCTGCCATTTCAAGAACCAACAATTTTGGAAGTGTTGTCATTGTAGGAGAAGATGTTGACCTTCCTTGTGCTCATGACCGGTTTGGGGCAAGGCATTGAAAAATTATTTTTCTTAAAGCCAGGAAGAGGAAATGCAGGAGACAAGTGGTTTTCCACTGCATCTTACAAGTTTGACAGTGAATATATTCTGTTCACTCATGCCTTTAGTGGATGTGATTCAACATCCGCTTTTTTTGGTCAAGGAAAAATTAAGTGCTGCAATATTGTTGCGAAAAATGAACACCTAACCTCAGTGCTTTGCACGTTCAATAAACCACATGCTACCAATGAAGAAATAATAACAGCAGCAGAGCAGGTTACTATCGCTTTGTATAGTGGAGGTGTCAGCAGTTCCCACACACTAGACCATTTGTGGTACCAGTTATTTGCCAAGTCTGCCACAAAAAGCAAACTGAATCTTGCACGGTTGCCATCTACACAAGATGCTGCACAACATCATTCATTGCGGACTTACCAACAAATACAAAGTTGGATGGGAAACTGGAAACCTCCTGAGAAATGGGGCTGGAATCACAGTCCAATACCCGTTATAATGAGTCAAGATCCATCACCTGAAGCACTTCTTCACATTGTTTCATGCTCATGCAAGCTGAACTGTGGCGGAGCATGCTCCTGCAGAAAAGCGGGTTTGAAATGTTCTTCAATTTGCAAGAAATGCATTGGGGTCAACTGTGAAAACGTGCCAAAATTTTTATACGAAGACAGTGAAGAAGATGTTATGGAGGATGTTGAGGAAACCACTGACAAAATCAATGAACTTGCTGAGGCTGACTCACTGTTTAAAGAAGACGTCAATCTAGGATCAACTGTATGTACAGACCCTGAATCTGTAACTCAAGGTATTTCTGGTGACACTGAGGAACCTGGCTCATCAAAACATTGGAAGTGATGCTCATATCTGTCTCAAGTGCGCTAAAGTGCGATATTACAAGTATTACACACCCAGAACTGTCAACATTTTTTAGTAACTGACAATGCATTTTAATTGTAATAAAGCTACTTATTTTTAATGTCAACTGTGTGGTTTTTATACACAAGAATAATTACCTACCTAATTAGGTTCCCTATTGCAGCTAATAATAGTTCAGTTTCCTGAGACAATTTATTGTGTGTGTGTGTGTGTGTGTGTGTGTGTCTGTCTGTCTCTTAATGATGTATTTTTATATTTATAGTTTTACAAATACCAGGGCTGAGGTGGCCCATAGTGAACTTCAGGTAGTGATGTAAGAATCACAATAGTTGAGTGCCCAGCAATCTTCATGTTGCATACAGAGAAATTGAATACCTGAAAGTGAGGTGGTAAATTCCAACATGTAACATGATGTGTAATGTGTTTATACTACACAAACAGAAACTGAAAAAAATAGTGTTCAAAAATAAGGTATCTTGCCACTATGCTCAAAATTTGAAAAATTGGTATTTTTTGAGGTGCTTTAGTGTCTTAGATATTGGGAGTAGAAAAAAATGGTAAGAATCAAATTTGTAGAGAATTTTGTGCTCTTTAAAAAAGAAAATAGATGTTAAAGCCATAAGAGGAAAAAAACTGAGATATTTTGAAAAAACTGAAAAAAGGCCGAGATTTTCCAAGTTTTTTGACTGCAAAAAGTTTTCCCAAGTGAAATTTTGTTGGCAAAACTCGGTTTTCTAAACTTTCCAACCATATGAACGAGTTGACAAAATAAACTCTTCTACCCCACCTTTTGCAAGGTATATCTGCTATTTGACTGGACTCATTCATGTAATGAACTTTTCTGGGGTGCAGTACTATCCTCTTGTGATAGTTTTTCCCTTGTAGTTATATCTGTTACCACCAAACAGTGGCAGTTCCAAAAATTGTGTTGCTCAACATGGTGAGTCTTTCCCTTTTTTTGATCATGGTTAAAGCATATGTTTTCAGTGGTCACTTTGCTTCTCTGTCTTGGCATCACTGTGATACGTGCAGCACTCACCCATGTCGATTAGGCTGAAAAAGAAGTAATCTGGATTTGCCTGATAAAGTTGCAAAATTCTGTGGCTTGGTTCTAAAAGGCTGTATGGATTACCCAAGATCCATAAGAACAATGTTCCACTGAGACCGATTGTTAGCACACCTGGCTCACCGACATATAAACTGGCAAAACATTTGGCCCCTCTGCTCCAGCCACATGTGGGGAAGACCGACACATACATAAAGGACTCAGGACATTTCATTTAGAAGCTCAAGAAACTGAAACTTGCACCAAACGACATCCTGGTGAGCTTTGATGTTGTTTTGTTGTTTACAAAACTGCCACTCAGTGACGCTCTGGAGCACATTAGTTCCATTTTCCCGCAAGACATCAAAAAGCTCTTCCATGCATGTCTCACCAAGAGCTATTTCACGTGGAATGACGATTTCTATGAACAGCTGGAAGGTGTCGCCATGGGTAGTCCTTTTAGTCCAGTGGTGGCCAACTTCTTCATGGAACAATTCGAAGCACAGGCACTGGACTTGGTGACTGCAAACCTACGGTGTGGTACAGATTCGTTGATGATACTTTTGTGGTGTGGAGCCATGGTGAAGAACAGCTCAGTGACTTCCTAAGACACTTGAACAGCCTCCATGCCAACATAAAATTTACCATGGAAGTAGAAGAGGACAAGAAACTGCCATTTCTAGATGTGCTGGTCACAAGGGACGGCAAAAACCTGGGACACAGGGTGTATCGAAAACTGACGTACATGGACTGATACCTGCACAAATTATCAAACCCCCACCCAAGCCAGAAAAGAGGCATGATTAATACACTCATAACGCAAACAGGACAAATATGTATGCCACAGCACCTCAGATGAGAAATGCATCACCTGAAAAGTGTTCTGAGGAGCAATGGGTACTCGACAAATTATATTAGAAGTGTAACAGAGCCAAACACTCGACGAAGTAAGGAATCAGAAAAAGAAATGTCGGGTACAGCCTTTCTGCCATACATTCCCAGAGTGATGGACAGAATTGGCCGTATATATTGTGCAAACATGGTGTAAAGACGATTTTCAAACCGACAAGGAAGATCAAAGGTATCTTCGATTGGAAAACGACAAAAGAGACCCACTTGCAATGTCGGGAATATACCATACACCCTGCACATGTGGAAAAGTCTATGTCGGAATAACTGGATGATCAATTAATATCAGTATTAAAGAGCATAAGCGACAATGCAGGTTGGGGCAGGTGGAGAAATCAGCCATGGCAGAGCACACACTGAGTGAGCCTTACCACGTAATCAAATTCACCGACATGGAAGTTCTGGCTGTAGAGATGCACTATCACATGCCCTTGTTCAGAGAAGTGGTAGAAATACAAAAACATGCGAACAGTTTCAGCAAGAAAGAGGAAAGCCTTAAGGCAAATGGATCCTGGCTTCCTGTACTGCAGTGAATGACTGTCGCAGGTAGCAAGATGAAAACCGCACCGGAAATGACCACGGAGAAGCCCTCGGACGTTGGTGCGCCAGGTACATATAGTCTGCGGCTGTGAGCTTGGCTCCAGTTCACCACTGGCAATGGAGAATGAAGCTTTGATGATGCCAGCCACTCGTGCTGGTGAAATGTCAGTAAAATCACTGGATGAACATCAGCTGAAGAACCAGAGACAGATGCCAATAGGCAGTTTGTCACCATGAACTCTCTTAAATTATTTGACATTGGCCTTTTGAACATCAGGGTCAGGTACACTGAATAACCAGAAACAGGTAATTTTAAGATAAATGTTGCATTGTACTCATTAATTCAATCACTTTATTCATTCCTCAAGAATTTAATAACTGATAGCAACTGTTACATTTTCCAAAAATCACATTTTATCACCATAAATAATGAAAACACTGTTTGATCTTCTAATCAGGGGAAAAACTGTTTATTCACATTTCTTAATATCAGACCAATAATTTGCATACACTATGGTTGATACTGTATAAGGGAAGAGAAAAATATATCCCTCATTTCCGTCATCATCACCATCCTCATTCTCCCCTTTGTAAGATATCTGTTTATCTCTTTCATCTGACTGCATTGGCTCTCAGGTGATTGATGAACTGCATGTAGAATGGATGACTGCTTACACTGATGTTTGGAAGGAGACCCCTTAAGTCCTTTAATTTCTTTTCTGAAATGCTTATGGTGGCATCACAAATAGGTGCAAGTTTCGGCATAAACAAGCATTGAGTTTTCTTTCTGTTCAGTTCTATCATCTTGAATGGTTCTTCTGAGGCGTAACTGTGTTTGTAGGAGACAATTACTGGCATACCTGAATGATACTTCATCCATTTTATCTTATTCAAAACAATATGATTTCCTTCTGTGTTAATTTTCTTGTGCAGATAGTGACTTCTTATCAAGTCTTTAAAGTCACAGAAGGCCTTTTGTTCCAGCTCTATTGCAGTTATGGGTGGCTTTTGGGGAACTATGCGTATTAATTTGGCCCAGTATCTTGGCTGTTCTACTTCAACAGTTGTTGTTTTCTTTGTCTTCTCAGTGGCTGCATGAATTGAGACAGCTTCCAAGTGAGTATGTCCAGCTTCAAGAAAGTTGTGGTTGATTTCCAAATGTCTTCCCTGAATAATGGATTCTTCTACTACTCTCAGAAACATGATGGTAATAAAAATATTTCTGTTTCGTCTCATACACGAATTGATCTACAAGTGTACCTCAACAATTTCATTGGTGACTTTCTTCAAATAATCGTATAGATAAGAAGCTATTTCTTGGCCACCTCTTCTTGCCACTGTTTCATTCCAAATGTAACATACTGGAGAACATTATGTATGTCTCTTTACATAGATGGTCAAGTTGAAGGTCCAAAGTTGTCTTTTGTAAAATGCCACACCACAGCGTAGAAAAGGGGTGGGTAGCCATTTTTGCAAATCAAAGGTCAGGGTTACTACACTGGAATTCTGCTCATCTTTCTTTTTATCACTGTCTTTCTGATCGTAAGCAGCCTGGGCTAAATCCAAATGTTGCTGTCGTTCCACTTCAACCTTACAATGTTCAGCATCATCAGTACAATTCATGAGTAAAATTATGTATTTGACATATTTTGCACAAGTGTCAGTCTACGGGTTGTGGAAGCTAAGGTTGAAACAGGTCACAAAAACTCTTTGCTAACACGCTTCACTTTTTGGCTTCATATCTTTGGTTTGGCAAAATTCTTGATAGAGCCAGCGCATTGCTGAAATACTCAAGTCCGGAGTTACACATTTTTTAGAAGAATGTGGTTGAAAATAATGGCTTTCATAGGAAGGAAACATGTTAATGTGTTCCTTTATTAAATCAATGTTGTCAAATTGAACTTTTGGATGGTTAGAAAGTTTACCACGTCCATCTTCAGAGCACACTCCTCCTTCAGAGCCCCGTCTCTTCTCCACAATTATTCTTATCTTCTTTTGTGTTCAAGAAATTGTACTAAGGAACATATTCTGACATACTTCTATCTTAGTCTGCAAAGAAGGACTGTAAAGGAAGTACTTCCTGGAATATTTTCACCTGCTTGCAGTTCTTTTAGGTTTGTTCCTTAAATGCTTCACATGTTTCTTTTCCTCAGACACATGATTAGCTATGAACTGATTTTGAGCTTCTGGGGTTAATTTGTAATATTCTATGAACATTTTCTCTCTTTTATCATCATTTACTTTTCCTCGGCAATTTTTCCTGCACTTGCATAATGATTTCACAACTTTAGCAGGTATAACGTTTCCTTTCGACATCCCATATACCTTTCCTCCAGTTTTAAATTCTTTCCTCTGATTTTTCTCCCCTAATTTTTTGTTTCACTTTCTTATTCTGGATTAATCCTGTGGATCACATTTCTTCCTCCCCCTTCCACTGAACTTTGTTGTTTCATTGCCCAGCTGCTATTGAATTAGATCAATTTCTTCAATCCTTGAAGATCTTTTAACTGTCTTTCATACAGCTATATTGCCTCCGTCATTTCTTTCATCACTACTTTGGCCACCACTTGGAACATATTCATCAGAATCTTCAAATACATCTTCATCAGAACTTGAAGTCACATCTGCCAAGAATGATGAGTATACATTTCCTTCTGTACTAGTACTGGGATGACCTTAAAGAAAATAAAGATGAAATAAATTTAATAGGTGGTTGATAATGTTTTAGATTGGCATTAAGTAGAGATACCAGTTGATTTATGGCCTTCTGTTGGGAAAATTAGGGATAAATGCTCCTGATACCAGTTTACTTTAGTACACTTATCTTCAAGGCAAAGTGACTACTTCAGTGGTGATAATTCAGGTGCAGTTTGTTCCTCAAGCTCTTCCTTATCGCCTCACTGAAACACAATGTTTGTGCCCACCAAGACTGTCTAGACTCCTCACTAACAATGTTTAGGGGAATTGTTAAAGGAACAACTCTTATTATTGTGTATTCCCACCAGATTTAAGTCCAATGTCACAGCACTGTTTCAACTGTTTAAAACATCTGTCAGCCAAAAAAGACCAATGCCGACATTAGCCCTTCTTACAACAAATGTAAAATAAGAGGGAGGGCCAAAGCCAAGACTGACTCTTTTATGCTGATTGAAAACTTGATAAAACACTTTTGGGCTTACATCTTAAAACACCAGTATCTCTCATCTGATGTGGCTTAGACATTGGCCATTTTAACATTATGAAGAGCACATGAAACTATATGCTGTACACCAATAAAACCAGTTTTGACAAATATTGACACTGGCCCTTTTAGAACCAAGCCACAGAATTTTCACTGCCACCTAGGTCTGGCATGCGATTCGTATGGACACAAGAAGTTGCTAAATGCAGTGGGTGGTATCCTTTGTCAAATTCAAAATGCTGTGCCACATGTTGAAAACTGATCTGTGACTGATTTTCACTTTTTTCAGTATTGTCTAGATTGTGTTATGCTAGATCTCTCACGATTCCCATTTTCTTACAGAGAGATAGTCTGTCACTTTGTTCTTTGTCATTCAGACACATTTGGTTCCAGAGGAAATGCTTGCAAAACCTAACCACTGAGCCATATGATGGTGTATTGCTGGTATACACTTCTATCCACCCAGCACAGATCGTTGCAAAGCTGTTCCCTTTCAAACTCAGAAAACTAATTTTCTGCACGACATTCCTGTCAGTGGGACGCACCAGCACACTTGTACAGAGGAAGTCGGTTTGTTCGGATAGTTCATTCTGTTTCTGCTTAATGTTCAGAGGCAGCACACTGTCAAAATGAAACACTGGTGTTAGCTGTTTTGTACATATAGCATGGGTTCACCTGGAAGAAGTGAATCCAACCACAATATTTCAACACACAGTGTAAAATCTGTGGGTGACAACAGTGCAGTCAGTGTTATTACTTTGCTGAAACTGCAACAGCTCACAACCTTCAGTATGATCCTTATGCTAAAAAGAATAGCCAAAGCCAAAGAAAGGAATCTATGGAAGAATTTTACCAATGGAGACAGTTCTGTTCCCAACAGTATATGTTTTTAGAAAAATAACTTGTTAATTCATTAACTACTAAAATTAGGAAATTTCCCTTTATCAAAACTTGGACTCTTTGGACACATTCAACTACTCCTCAATAAAATAGTACTAATAATTTTTGCATTTTTCTTGTTGTACAGCTAGTATTTAAACAAAGTTACGTCAATGGCTATTGTATCTATCTCCCTTTTGACTTTCCTGTCTTCTATGTTATATTTAAAATGGAGTAGGTCAGTATTTTAGCACTTTGTAATTTTCTGTAATATACACATCTGTAAATAAGTATTGTGCACAAAACCACAGTGGGTCCACACTACATAGCCAAAATGTGAACATCTATGTCACAATATGTTATTAGTCAGTCAGTGTTTAGTAATTATAGTGTACAGTTACTGTGCTCATTATCTGTGTTACCATACGAAAAACTCTGTTAAGGTTATGTTATTGAAATGCTGGCTGTGGTATATTAACTGTTAAAATTACCACATACAAGCTGTCCATTGGAGAGTTAAGGCAATATGTGCAAGTGAGAGAAGTATAATGTTGTGTCATTTATATCTTTATTTACCTTGAACAAACCTATTATATAGCTGAAGAAGATGCATGACGACGAACACCCACGAGGTTTAGGATACAAAGTAACAGATCGGTAGCTTTACAATGTCTGTTACTGTACCTAGGAATAAGATAACTTAGTACTGGAATGGGCAATATAAGGGCAGATGGTAGTTAAGGATAAAGAGTAAGATGTGAAAGGTCCATTGCAGAAGATGTTGTGTATGCCAGTTATAATGAGATGAGGAGATTAGTACAAGAATAGTAAAAGATAGAACAAACTGAACACTTTGATACCAACCACTGACTTTGAGCGCCAATGTCATCGTGAACCCCAAGAAGCAAAACAAACACAAAATCAAAATGGCAACCAGACAGCATAATCACAAGTTTGCATGGCATAAAAATATGACAGCTACCACCCATTCCACATCAAATGGTCCCTTCCCTACAGCCTAAGACTTCGTGGCAAATGAATCTGCTCCAGTCCGGAATCCCTGAACCATTACACCAACAACCTGAAAACAACTTTCGCATCCCACAACTACCCTCCCGACCTGGTACAGGAGCAAATTACCAGAGCCACTTCCTCATCCCCTCAAACCCAGAACCTCCCACAGAAGAACCCCAAAAGTGCCCCACTTGTGACAGGATACTTTCCGGGACTGGATCATACTCTGAATGTGGCTCTCCAGCAGGGATATGACTTCCTCAAATCCTGCCCTGAAATGAGATCCATCCTTCATGAAATCCTCCCCACTCCACCAAGAGTGTCTTTCCGCTGTTCACCTAAGCTTTGTAACCTCTTGGTTCATCCCTATGAAATCCCCAAACCACCTTCCCTATCCTCTGGCTCCTACCCTTGTAACCGCCCCCGGTGTGAAACCTGTCCCATGCACCCTCCCACCACCACTTACTCCAGTCCTGTAACCCGGAAGGTGTAAACGATCAAAGGCAGAGCCACGTGTGAAAGCACCCACGTGATTTACCAACTGACCTGCCTACACTGTGAAGCTTTCTATGTGGGAATGACCAGCAACAAACTGTCCATTCGCATGAATGGGCACAGGCAGACAGTGTTTGTTGGTAATGAAGATCACCCTGTGGCTAAACATGCCTCGGTGCACGACCAGCACATCTTGGCACAGTTTTACATCATCCGGGTTATCTGGATACTTCCCAATAACACCAACCTGACAGAACTCCGGAGATGGGAACTTGCCCTTCAGTATATCCTCTCTTCCTATTACCCACCAGGCCTCAACCTCCGCTAATTTCAAGTTGCCGTCGCTCATACCTCAGCTGTCATTCGACAACATCTTTGCCTCTATACTTCCGCCTCGACTGACATCTCTGCCCAAACTCTTTGCCTTTACAAATGTCTGCTTGTGTCTGTGTACGTGCGGATGGATATGTGTGTGTGTGTGAGTGTATACCTGTCCTTTTTTCCCCCTATGGTAAGTCTTTCCGCTCCCGGGATTGGAATGACTCCTTACCCTCTCCCTAAAAACCCACATCCTTTCGTCTTTCCCTCTCCTTCCCTCTTTCCTGATGAAGCAACCGTTGGTTGCGAAAGCTTGAATTTTGTGTGTATGTTTGTGTGTCTATCAACATGCGAGTGCTTTCATTTGGTAAGTTACATCATATTTGTTTTTTTAAATATAATAGTCAATTACATAATTTTACAAATTCTATATAACTGATATTGAACCTAACATGACAATAGTGGAAACTTGGAGGTTTTGAATGAGGACAAACTAAAATCCAAAATAACAATCAAAAAATCCTGAAAATACACAAATCAATAGAAGCAGATGAACATGATGCAATGAAGTATCAAACATTTAAGATAAATATCACTTAGACCTACATAGCTCAACTGAAAACACCAATAAATACTGAAAGCCAAAATTTTGGTAACTAATTACAATTGATACAACTTAGATGTGAGATGGTACACACCAAGGTGGCCCACATGGTGGAGATTTACTTCATTCTTTTGCTCTGGACTGCGTTCTCCACCCCCCAATTAAACTAATTCTGGTACACTTTGGTCCATTATTTTCAGTTATTAATATTGATTTCCTTACACTTAAAATTAAAGGATTCAGTTTTCATTTGTAGTTGAACTTCTACAAATATACATGTTTTGTCATTGTTAAAACCCCCCTTTTTTCTTATTTCAGTGATATCAATATTATTACTGACCAAGTAATATTGACTTTATTACATTACACATTTGCTAACATTTGAGAAAAAGTGTTAAAAGATGATCTATTCATAAGAACTCTCAAGTTCACATTCATTGTATTTACTGTTTATGTTCATTACTAGGACAACCAAAGATAATATTTAGAATCTGAATGATTAGGAATGCAAGCTTATCACCTTCTGTTTAATGCATTAAACTTTTATATTTAATAATGTGTTAACACCACCACAATTCACAGTACCTTCAACAGCCAACACTACTAACAGCCCCACATGAAACAAAGTGACACTACGTATATGTACGATGTCACTCAGCACAACACCACTATATCACAACTCAGTGTCGACGAGCAGTATCAAAAGCTCAAGTTGAACCAAAAGATGCAGTGAATCATCAAACTGGTCAAAAGACTGAAAATTCAGAATGACAGTAACTACAGGAAATACTTCAGATTACTAATCTACTTTGTGTACTATGAGACTCTACTAAAAAACTACTCAAGGAGTACTTTTACAAACAGTACAACTTACAAAACACTTAAGATACGAAATTTGACATCTGGTACAGTCTCTACAAGCAGTACTGAGTGCTTCAAGAGCCAGATGGATTGCTTACCTACAAAAAGGAGTGCAAGAGTTACTGAAAGCTGGTACACCACTTGGGATTCAATCTGTTTCATCATACGTCGGGAAATGAGAGGCTTCGTGCGCCCGTAAGGCTTCCTTTTGAGGAGCTCCACAGTGGGAATATCTGTGGCGAGTGCCAGTGACGCTAATGTGTCCATGATCAGATTGACCCACAGCATCTGCACGGCCTGAAATGAGTTCACAGTCTGGCCTCAGAGGCACCACACAAACATTCAAAATGTTCAGGCTACTGCATGCTGCATACAGGACAGAGAGGGGACTATACTGAAACACATAAATTTGGTCAGCTGAGCATTTCATGTAAATCTGAAATGCTCTTACTACCGAGTGACTTTGCTAAATGACAGATCTTGTGTAAATTGATTGTAACACCTTTAATTGCATAAAACTTGATCTTATCTTAAACCATTTCATGATGTATACTATCTGAGCAAAGGTTTCCAGACATCTATTATTTGACAGTGAAATGTGATGTGTTCCATCCTTTACTTTTATGACACCTTGAACTCTGCTGGGGACACTTTGAATAAGATATCTAAATTTCTGTGGGGGAATGGCAGCCCATTTGTCCTCAAGACCTTAAACCATAGAAGGGAGGGATGTTGGACACTGGGGCTGAAGTGAAATCATTTTTCTTATTCATCTCAAAGGTGTTCCATTGGGTCAGATCAGGATCAAGGTAGGCATAACGTTGATACTGCTTTACAACAGGGTGCACTGTCATGCTGATACAATCAATAATCATTTTTGAACTGTTCCTCTGCTGTACGCAATACATAAAGCTGCAAAATGAGTTCATAATTGAGTACCTTTTGTGTTATCTTAAATGCAATATGGGGACTAAACACTAAGAAAGAAAAACACTCCTATCCTGAAACACCACTTCCTCTGTATTTTATTGCTGGCACTACCCACAATGACAGGTAATATTCTTCAGGCATCTGCCAATCCCAAACCCTCCCGTTGGACTGTCCTTGTCAGATCTGATCATACGTAAAGGATGTTAGTGGCACCGAAGTTAGTGTCCAGCCCCTAGCAAATGAGATGGGAACTGAAATTGAGGGAAGCAAAGCAAAACCTGAAATGCTTAACTCCATTTGCAAATGTTCTTTTACAATGGAAAACCCATGATATTTGCCCAATTTAATCCTTGTACCGCTGAAGAGATGAATGAAATAAGTGTTAGTGTCAGTGGTGTTGAGAAACAGCTGAAATCGTCAAAACTGAACAGAGCTCCAGGCCCTGATAGAATCCCTGTCAGATCCCGTACTGATTTTTCAGCCGTGTTAGCCCCTCTTCTCACTATATTCTATCGTAGATCCCTCAAACAGAAAAACCATGCCCAGTTCTTGGAAAAAGGCACAGGTCACATCGGTCTACAAGAGGGGTAGTGGAAGTGATTCACAAAACTACCACCCTGAATCTTTGACATCGATTTGTTGTAGAATCTTAGAACATATTCTGAGCTCCAACATAAAGAGGTATCTTGAAAAGAATGACCTCTTCAGTGCCAACCAGCACGATTTTCAAAAATGTCAATCACATCAAACCCGACTTGCACTTTTTTCAGATGATGCACTGAAAGCTTCGGATCGAAGGTAGATGGAGTGTTTCTTGATTTCTGAAAGCATTTGACTCAGTACTGCACCTACACTTACTGCCAAAAGTATGATCGTATGGGGTGCAAAGTGAAATTTGTGACTGTATCGAGGACTTTTTGGTAGAGAGGACACAGTATGTATCTTGGATGGACAGTCATTGTCAGATGCAGAAGCAACATTGGGTGTGCTCCAGGAAAGTATGTTTGGACTCTTGCTTTCCATGCCAACCAACACGGTTTTAGAAAACATTGATTGTCTGAAACCAAATTTGCACTTTTCTCAGATAACATACTGAAAGCCCTGGATCAAGGCAACCAGGTAGATGCAGTGTTCCTTGATTTCTGAAAAGCATTTGACTCAGTATCACACCTATGATTGAAGCCAAAAGTACGATCACATAGGGTATCATGTGAAATTTGTGACTGGATTGAGGACTTTTTGGTAGGGAGGACACAGCATGTTATCTTGGATGGAGAGTAATCATTAAATGTAGAAGCAAATTCAGGTATGCTCTAGGGAAGTGTGTTGGGACCCTTGCTTTTTGTGCTGTATGTTAATGACCTTGCAGACGTTATTAACAGTAAAATCCGGCTGTTTGCGGGTGATGCAGTTACATATAATGAAACACTGTGTGAGAGAAGCTGTATAAATATTTAGTCACACTTCGATAAGATTTCAACATGGTGCAGAGATTGACAACTTGCTTTAAATGTTCAGAAATGTAAAACTGTGCACTTCACAAAATTAAAAAACGTCACTTTGTAGGGATATGAAATGGAATGACCACACAGGTTCAGTTGTGGATAAAGCAGGTGGTAGACACTGGTTTATTGGTAGAATACTAGGAAAGGGAAATCAGTCTACAAAAGAGATTTCTTACAAATCACTCGTGCAACACATCCTAGAATACTGTTCATGCATGTGGGACCCACGCCACATAGGACTAATAGGGGATATTGAATGTATACAGAGAAGGGCAACCCAAATAGTCACAGGTTTGTTTAATCCATGTGAGAGTGTCACAGAGAAACTGAAGGAACTGAAACGGCAGACTCTTGATGACAGATGTTAATTATCCTGAGAAAGTCTATTAATCTATTAACTAAGTTTCAAGAAGCGGATTTGGCAGTAATGTAGCATGGCTGGATGTCACTATGCACTGCTCAGTGGAGAATTTGTAAACCGTTGGATGTCACATGTTGTGACATTGGTTACTTCCCTTGAGCCAGCAGCTTGCGTATTCTGATGTGGTGGTGACATATTGTCACCAGGTTGCAGTACCTTGTAAACACAGAAAGGAAATGTGGCAGGATCACTTCACTTTAACAGATCACACTGCAACCAAAAGTAAATGTAATCATGAAATGCACACAGTACAGTTCAAAATAAGAGCAATGGTGAACTTGAAGTACATTCACATTGTAATAATTCCTAAACAAATAAAGTTTAAAAACCATCACATGAGATATCACTTCATAGCACTTACAAATAAATCAAGCTATTCATAAATTCACTGACATTAATATCTTACTAACCGATCGTAGCTCGAGCATCCAGCGCAAGCCTGATGACTCCATCTTTCTTAATGATTGGACGTATTGAATTACAATGTTCACTATCTGATCTCTCAATTATGTCATTGTTCACCATGCATTTATTCTCCTCTCCTACAGCCTCTCTTCTAGCTGCTGGTATCAAATATGATTTCATTTCAAATGGTTCATGTGGTTGCACTTTAATATGACATTTACATCCCTTCATAAGTTCTGGTTTACTTGAAAGTACTTTGGCATGCATATGTCAAACTCCTTGTAATTCTTCTCGATAGGAAGTGAGCCATCTACTTTCTCAGTACTTTGGCATGCATATGTCAAACTTCTTGTAATTCTTCTCGATAGGAAGTGAGCCATCTACTTTCTCCTGAATTTCTGAAATGACATCTTAAACTTCTTCTTGCTTTTTTCTGACCACATTATCTCTCATATATACTGGCACTTCAATTCAATCATCTGTTTTCTTCTGAATCACTTTAATTCCTAATCCTGTGGACATGTTCTCCTTTCTAAACTGGTGAAATTAATCTCCATTTCATCATCCCCATCACAAATACTTAAACATCCTCTTTCATAATTAATCTTGTATCTTCTTTCTGCCAGTAAATCATTGCCAAAAATCCAATCCACACTCAAAGAATCAAGAATCAGTACAGCCACTTTGAAATGTCTGTCTAAAATCTTGCATCTAATGGATGCCTGTCCAGTAACAGCATGACTTCTTTGCCCAGTTGCTGTAATGATATGCACACTATTGACAGGGAAGACAGGTATCTTTTTCATTTCATGAAGCTGTTTATACAAACTTTTAGAGATTGCTGTAGTATCACTACCAAAATCTAAAACTCCTGTAATTTTTCTGACCACTTAAATGAAGTTCAATCACTGGATTCAACAGGTCATCTACATCGTGTGTATCGTCTCTCAGTACTTTAGCACTGATATCTTCAGTTTCACATTAAATCATTTGTATTCTCCTGTTTGACCCATTAGATCATACAGACATTGTGGGGGAGGTCTTATCCGAAACTGCTTCTAGTGTAACGGAGTTAACGCGTGGTGTTGACGTCTTTCATCCGGATCTCTGAGTGGCAAATGATCTCGAACTCTTCCATCATCTACTGTCTGCTGGTTATGCCTACCAAAATCATTTTCTCTCCTCTCATAGTTTTGAATTTGGTAATTATTATGCTAGTAATTTCTCAAATTTATATCTCCTCATGTGTCATTGCGTCATTGTTGATTGTCACGTTGTTAGTCCCACAAATGATGTCTGTAATTATCTTGCAGTGGTGCATCATTTTGTTGAAACTGTTGATCACAATGAGTCAAATTTTGCTCTGATCCCCTCTAAATGGTCAACAACTTGTAATAACTCATCAAAATCATCAAACGTTCACCTGTTTCCATGATTTCTGTGGTAAATGCTGTATCAAAATTATGAGATTATTCTGTCTATCATTCTTTTCCTGTCCAACATTGCTTGGAAGTTGAGGTGCTGCTAAAAATGTCTAATTAAGTCACCATACGTAGATACTGGCAATCAGGCTCCGCATCCAAAGATTGGTGTCGGATGCGACATCCTTGTCATCGGTCTCCATGTATAACAACCCTGTTGGTATTAATCCAGGTATGGTATATTAGGTTGCAGTCGCTCCTTACTTTTCCATCAGACTTGATGTACAGCTAACCTCATTAAATAATTCCTCCAGGGATACTATGATGACTGTTTCAAGTCAGAACATCATTTGTTAAGGGGTCATGAATTATAAGTTATACAAGCACTCAGCAAACATAAACACATTTGATAACATTCAGCATTTCAATCTACATGCCACAATTTTCTACTGATCACTTGCATACTAAAACTTTAGCAGTGACTGATCGCAGTGTGGACAAGCTATAAAAGATTTGAAGACGGCTATTGAGCAGTACCGACAAATGCACCATGCAAGCGTAGCTCACTCCATCCTGTCCAAGAGCCCATCTACAACTAACTTGCACCACAACAGTAACTGGTGTACAATGTATTGTCAACAAGCAAAGATTAACTGATATGCATAGCCATGGCTACAACACACTCAATGGACTTCATACAGCAAATACATTGCTATGTGAGAACACTGTACCCTCACAAGTGGATGATTGGAAATAAGGGATTTGGAGTGACAAATCATTCTATACCCTGTGGCAATCTACATGTACCTCTGCATCTATACAGTACAAACCACTATGAGGTGCGTGGCAGAGGGTACCCATTGTACCTGTTCCATTCACATATGGAACATGGGAAGAATGATTGTTTAAATGCCTCTGTGCATGTGGTTATTATTCTAATATCATCCTCATGATTTCTGTGTGAGAGATTGAATTGAATTGAATTGAATTTTATTTGATCCTGTAAGATTACATCGTGTACAGTAAATGTACGTGTAATATAGGACATGTCAAAGTATTAAAATTCTTTATCAATTATTTTTCTACACCTTTAGCTTACATTTTTACATCACTGATAATGAGTAACAATATATACAAATTTAATGGCATAAGTATTCTGCAACACTGTAAAACTCTTTTTCAATGAGATAGTCTTTAAGTTTCTTTGTAAATTCATTGTGAAGTACACTATCTTGCAGGGTTTTGAGCAGACTTCTTAGTAGTCTGATACCAGAGTACTGGGGTCCTTTTTCTAGCATTGCCAGTCGGTGGGGAATGCTCTGTACTTCATTCTTCTTTCTTGTATTGTGGGTGTGTACACTAGCATTTGTAATCCAGTCCTCACTACCTTTTGTGATGTACATTATTGTTTTGTATGTATATAATGATGAAAAAGTTAAGATACCTAAATTCTTGAAACAGTTTCTGCATGTTTCAGAGGTCTTTCTTCTTAAAATGGTCCTAATTGCTTTTTTTTGTAATGTGAACACTCGTTTTGTCTCTTGTTTGTTTGAGTTCCCCCACACCATCACTCCATACTGTAAGTATGGTTCGAAAAGTCCATGATGCACTGTACACAGAAGGTTCTTGTCTGAATACTGTGATAGCTGCATCATTAAGAATATGACAGAGCTCAGTTTCTTACAGACATTATTAATATGTTTTTTCCATTTCAGTTCATTATCCACAAGAATACCTAAGAATCTAGCAGATTCTACTTCTTCCAGCCTTGTTCCGTCAACCTCTAAATCCATGTCTACAGCCTTTTCCTTGTTTTTAAACACTGCATACATAGTCTTTTTTAGATTTATAACCAGTTCATTTTCCAACAGCCATTGAGCTGTGACATTTGCAGATATGTATGCTCTTCTCTCAAGCTGTTCCATATTTTGGTCACTATTTAGTATTGTCATGTCATCAGCATACAATATTTTCTTTTCTTCCTCCTCAACACCTATATCATTAACAAATACATTAAATAACAATGGCCCCATTACCGAACCTTGCAGCACTCCATATTTGATGGATTTGGTTTCTGATTGGTACGAGTTTCCTAATGATACATACTGCTTGTGGTTGCACAAGTATGATTTTATCCATTCACCTGGTTGGCCCCGAATGCCATAGTTGCTTAATTTTTGTATCAGCATTTCATGGTCAATGGTGTCAAATGCCTTTGAAAGATCCAGAAACATTGCAGAGACAACCTTTTTCTCATCTAAGGACTGTAAAATGTATTCTGTTAGACTGACAATTGCTGATTCTGTAGATTTACCCTTTCTGAAACCATGTTGTGAGGTCATGAGAATGTTATGTTTGTCCAAATAGTTAACTAATCTGGTATACATAAGCATTTCTAGGATTTTTGAGAAACCTGATATCAGTGAAACTGGTCTGTAGTTGTTGCGATCATCCTTACACCCTTTCTTGTACACTGGCACTACCTTCGTTATCTTCAGTTTTTCTGGAAAAATTGCATCTCTGAAAGAACAGTTTGCTATGTTCAGCAGTGGTGTTATTATCTCCTCACATACCAGCTTTATTACATGATTTGATATTTCATCATCACCAGCTGGTTTCTTGGACTTCAGTTTCTGTATAGTTTTCCGCAATTCATCTTCCGTGACTGGTCTTAAGAACATAGTACTACATGATCTTTTTGGTACCTTAATACCCTTCTGTTTTTGACTATTTCTTTCCAATACATAGAGGGTTGTGATATATACCCCTATACCCCCTAGCAACACCTGGGGTATACAAAATTCCATGTAGTTGTGGAAAAGTATATATTGGAACAAGAAAAGAAGTGTAACCACCCGCTTAGCTGAACAAAAAAGAAACTGTCGCTTAGGACACATCGAAAAATCGGCCTCAGTTGAGCATGTTTTTCAAGATGGGAACCACAAAATTAACTTTAATGAGACAAGTGTTCTATCATGAACATCCCATTATCATGCGTGCATGTACAGAGAAGCAATAGAGATTCACAAACACCATAACAATTTTAATAGAAAACAGGAAGTTTTAAAGTTAGACAAAATATGGATGTCAACATTGCGTCAGCAGAATGACAATCGATTACTCTTAATCGAGAATGGTGATGCCTTCCAAAAGATAGGCATACCATCGGCATCACATGACAAATGGTGGTGCCCTCTATGTGCTCTATAAATGGGAGAGTACCTGGAGCCTCAGTGGCAGTAGCCGGACGACCTCAGAAGATGTCTCCCGCAGATGGAGACAAAACGTTAGGTGGAAATTTTATACATTGACCACGGTCTCTCAGCCCAGAAGTTTTATCTGAAGGGAACTGTATGTTTCACTTTGCCAGACTACGAGTTTCACATTATTACTGTTTGCAATTTTTATGTGTCTTTTATGTATGAATATAATTACACATATTGTATGTCAGTACATGTTTTATTGTCAAATGCTCATTTAGCCATGTGAAGTAATTTTAACTAACCACTATGCATACTGCATTTTAACCATTACATTTGCAATACTGGCTACTCACATACCCCAGCTATACTGCCCCCTGCTGGCCTCAGTTATTTATATAAATACCAGACACATCCTGATCATCTCCAGCACTTACTATGTACCTACATGTATCATTTGATGCTGATACATGCATCATAATGTTTTATGGTATGTATGGCTAGTATATGTAGCACCAGGCCTTTTATAGAACTGGTGTCAGCAAATTGAACTTAGTTGGTTACACCCAGTTTTTGTTTGTAATAACTCTAAAGATGGCAGTAGCTGAAACTGGTAATAGTGAAGTATAATAGAAATGTGTGCTCAAGATGGACTATAAAATAAAATGAAACAACATATACATGGACTCATTTTCAGATTTAATGTCTTCAATTGCTACCTTTGTGAATCCCGTGTGAAGTATATATTGTGCTGGTTATGTATATGCCATTAGTTATGTGATCTACCCATCTAATCTTCAGCATTCTTCTGTAGCACCACATTTCGAAAGCTTTTATTCTCTTCTTGTCCAAACTATTTATCATCCATGTTTCACTTCCATACATGGCTACACTCCATACAAATACTTTCAGAAACGACTTCCTGACACTTATATCTATACTCGATGTTCACAAATTTCTCTTCTTCAGAAATGCTTTCCTTGAAGGATGTGGGTTGCAGTAAGTACTGGGAGATGAAGAAGCTTGCACAGGATAGGGTAGCATGGAGAGCTGCATCAAACTAGTCTCAGGACTGAAGACCACAACAACAACAATGTATATGTAAAAAAAGCAGAATAGCCATTAATGTAGTGATTAAAGGAGATACAATAGTGCAAAGAAAAACTATTTTTGGATGTTGCAAAGATGTACAGTGTTTATGTATTCATGCATTTGTTTTATGCACTGCATGTCACTGAAATAACATTTGTCCCCCTCTGCCTTTTCTTTTCTTTTCAAATCCATTAATTACTAACAATAGTGGATGTCACTTTGATTACTTATTTATCTGTATGGATGATTACTTCTCTTTGGTTATGATGATGGCAAGGATGTTAGATTTTATTAATGATTATTACTGTCCAGTTTATCAGAGCTTTATTGGTTGACCTTATGAAAATGATTACTTCACTGATTAATTAAAAAACTGATTACTTCCTTAGCTACTTTAATGATGAACTTCAAAATTGATGAATTCAGTTAGGAATTAAAGATAGAAAAAATGTTAATTTTCACTACAAGGGCAGTAGATTGTCCATTACAGAAACTGGCTGTTTATGATTTAATATTTCATCTTTCTTTACAGATCCTTCATGGACAAAAAGTGGATTGTTTTGATGATGTTAAAAATACTTTCTCTTGTTAATGTTGTGGTGTAGTAACACTCTTTGAATATCGGTAACTTCAATATTTCTTTAATTAAGGATACATTTTATTCCCTTCTGCTCTATCCTGTTCTGGAGCTCTTCTTACATGGTCAACTTCACACTGAAACTTAATGTCGCCATAAATTTCCAGGCGAAATTAATTTTTGAGATCCGGGGATTTGTGGGGCTATGGTGTCCACACATAGCAATGTACCTACATCTACATGTATACTCTGCAAACCACCGTGAGGTGCACGACAGAGGCTACGTCCCATTGTATCTATTATTAGAATTTATTTCTGTTCCACTCACATATTGAGTGTGGGAAGAATGATTGTATGAAAGCCTTTGTGTATGCAGTATATATTCTTATCTTATCCTCATCATCCCTATGTGAGCAATATGTAGGCGGTTGTACTATACTCCTAGAATTGAGTGTGGGAAGAATGATTGTATGAAAGCCTTTGTGTATGCAGTAAATATTCTTATCTTATCCTCATTATCCCTATGTGAGCAATACGTAGGAGGATAGTTGATGTCTATCTTCAAGAGTCTTCCAGTTCAGTTCCTTCAGTATCTCTGTGACTCTCTCCCACAGATTACACAAACTTGTGACCCTTTGTGCTGCCTTTCTCTGTATACATTCAATATCCCCTGTTAGTCGTATGTGGTACAGATCCCACACAGTTGAGCATATCCTAGAACCAGTCACATGAATGATTTCTAATTAATCTCCTTTGTAGACTCATTGCGCTTTCCCAGTATTCTACCAATAAACCCAAGACTACCACCTGCTTTATCCACAACTGAACCAATGTGATCATTCCATTTCATACCCCTATCATTCCATTTCATACCCCTACACAGTGTTCCACCAGGTATTTGTATGAGTTGGCCTATTCCACCAGCAACTCATTGATATTACAGTCATAGCATACTATGTTCTTTCATTCTGTGAAGGGCACAATTTTACATTTCTGAAGATTTAGAGCAAGTTGCCAATCTCTGCACCATGTTGAAATCTTATGAAGATCTGAATGAAGTCCTACAAAGATCTGACTGAGTATTTATGCAGCTTCTTTCAGGTAGCTTTTTGTTACGGGTGACTGCATCATCTGCAAAAAGCCTGATTTTACTATTAATGTTGTCTACAAGCTCATTAATACACAGCATGAAAAGAAAGGGTTTCAACACACTTCCCTGGGGCACACCCAAAATTACTTCTACATCTGATGATGACTCTCCATTCAAGACAACATGCTGTGTCCTCCCTACCAAAAAGTCCTCAATACAATCACAAGTTTCACTTGATACCCCATATGATCACACTTTTGACAATAAGCATAGATGTGGTACACAGCAAATGCATTTTGGAAATCAAGAAATATTGTATCTACCTGGCTGCCATGATCCGAAGCTTTCAATATGTTATGTGAGAAATGTGCAAATTGGGTTTCATGTGATCAGTGTTTTCAGAATCTGTGCTGGTTGACGTTGAGAACCTGAGCCTTTTTCCAAGAACTGGGCACGGTCTTTCGTTTGAGTAATCTATGATAGCCTACAGATAAAAGAGGGGCTAGCTCAGCTGCAAATTCAGTATAGAATCTGACAGGGATTCCATTGGGGCCTGGAGCTTTGTTCAATTTTAACGTCAGCTGTTTCTCAACACCACTTATTTCGTTCATCTTTTCAGTGGCACAAGGATTAAATTGCAGTATTTCTCCCGAGTTTTCTTTTGTAAAGGAAATTTGAAAATGGAGTTAAGCACTTTGTCTTTTGCTTTGCTACACTCAGTTTCAGTGTCTTATTTGCTAGCGACTGGGCACTAACTTTGGTGCCAATAACAAACAGCCTTTACGTACTACCAGAATTTCTTTGGGTTCTGTGAAAAATCATTTGACAATATTCTGCTACCATAGTCTTCAAAGGCATTATGCATTACTCTCTTGACAGCCAAATGCATTTCATACAGCATCTTTCTATCTATAGTCCTACATTTTGTTTTACACCTATTTTGTAGTAATCTCTGTTCCTTTAGGAGTTTCTTTATAGTGACTGTATACCATGGAGGTTCCCTCCCATCATGAACTGCTGTACTTGGTACATATCTACCCACTGATTGGTCAACTATTCTTTTAAACTTGAGCTAGAGTTCCTCTACATACTCCTGACCTGAGCTGAAAGTTTAAAGTTCCTCATTGAGATATGACACTACTGATTTTTTATCTAGTTTGCAGAATATGTATGTCTTTCTGCATGTTTTAGTTGTTCTTTGTGCTTTGGTAATAATTTTTGCCACAGCTGAGTCATAGTCACTGATACCAGTTTCGATGTGGACACCCTCAAAGTGGTCAGGTCTTTTTGTTGCCATTCGGTTCGATATATTTCCATCATGAGCGGGATTCATAACTGTCTGTTCTAGCTAGTTTTCAGAGAAGGCATTTAGTAAAGTTTCACAGGATGTTTTATCATGTCCACCACTAACAAAACTGTAATTTTCCCAATTAATTGTTGGACGATTAAAGTCTCCACCGATGATTACAGTGTGATTGTGGAACTTATGTACAAGTGAACTGAGGTTTTCTCTAAAGCTTTTGTTTACACCAGGAGATGAGTCTGGTGGGCAATAGAAGAGTCCAACTATCATTTTACGCCCATCTCTGATACTGAGACTTGCCCAATCTCACAAGCAGCTTCAGTTTCTATGTCAGGGGATTTCAGCTTCTTGTATACTGCGACAAATACACCACCTCCATCTCCAATTTGCCTATCATTTCAATGTAAACTTAAATTTTTCCCAAAAATCTCATTGCTATAAATTTCAGGTTTCAACCAGCTTTCTGTACCTAGTATTAGTATTATGTGGGCTTCACTGTTTTTCATGAGCACGTTGAACTCTGGCACTTTGTTGTGAATGTTTTGACATCTTACCATTAGGATTTTAATACTCTAACCTGAGGGAGGAATTTCTTTTGATCTTACACTGGTACTCCTGGGCTTGTTTTCTGGATTGGATGGAAAGCTGTCTACTCTAAGAAACCCTTGTGTGTGCCCCACACACTGTGAGCTACCTGAGTAGCTGACTCTGATGTGTAGTGCACACTTGGCCTATTTAGGAAGGCCCTACTGTTCTCAGTCCTAAGGCACAAGTCCAGAAAGTCACAGCCTAGCTTGTCACAGAACCTTCGAAGTCTCTGGTTCAGTCCTTCCATTTGACTCAGAACCAAAGGGCCACAATCAGTTTTGGGCACAATGCTGCAAATTGTGAACTTCGCTGAAACTCCACATGTGAGGCTGGTCTTCTCAACCTTCTCTGCCTGTCGCTGAACTGACCCAAGGTTGAACTCAGAGCCCAAATGACGGGCATCATTTTTTCCAATGTGCACCACAAACCGCAGTGGTCTCACCCTGTTCCCTCAATGGCTGCTGGAATAGCCTCTTCAACAGGTTGAATGAGGCCCCCAGGCATACAGACTGAGTGCATCTGGTGTCCTTTTCTGTCCCTTGATGCCATTTCCCTGAAGGGTGCCATCATTCGTTGCATTTGCCTTCACCAAAACAGATGAAGTGAGTCACATGGGCTCAGTTTCAGTTTCAGTTGTTGGTTAGGGGGATTAGTGCAACACCCTGAGCCCTCCCTGGTCCCCATTCAACCTGTACAGGACGCCTAGATCTAACATTGACATGTAACCCACAGTCAAGTGGACAAGCAATGACAGATCCTGTACTTTCTACAAAGGAGACAGGATCCACGGGAGAGGGTAGTAGGCCTACTTGAGATACCTCTGCTATAGGTATCACAGGTACACAACTCTTGGAACTTCTTCCAGCACACTGATTCACAGCAGCTGCCAATAATTCGACAGTAGTCGAGGAAATTTCCAGCTGCTTAGAAACATCAAGAAACTCATCCCATGTTTGACAACGGCATTCAGAGTGGAGCTGATTTTGGCTAGTGCAATATAACGCAGTGAACAAATAACTTTAAGTCCGCTGATAATTTTTTAATCTGTTGAGCTAAAAAGTTGCCAATTTTCTATAATAATTGAAGCAAATACACAAATATAGATTTCTATTAACACAACACAAAAACTCGTTGCAAAAACTGCTAGTCTCCTAAAACATTTTGAAGTTAATCATAGTTGTTAGCAAACTCAAAAACAGAGATAATTTACGATAAATGCAGGTAATATATAGGGCCACCTCTCTTTAATGGAAATCTAGATGTAACACAATACGTTAGTTAGGAAATCTGCTACAGTAACTAAACCACTAATGCCAATTTGCTACAAATTGATCATAGATTATGCAAAGGACAATGGTAGCTTCCAAAATTGTCACAAAGTCACATTTATTTGCGTTAATATATGATGAAATTCAAGGGCGATGTAATCTTTCGCTGAGCTGTGAGCCAAAATTGCTATTTGCTATGAAATAAATTATGTATCCAAAACAATCATGCCAGTAACCTATGAAAACAGTTTTGTAGTGTCCAAAAATTCTCAAACTAACCTGTTTCTCACATAATTGTAAAATGAAATTTTAGAACGATTGTTCTGAAGAAGAATACGCCTACTGTCCTCAAAAATTTTAAAAGAGCACAATTTAGTTTAGGCCAAAACTGACGATAACAGTACCAGTTTTTCGCTGCACTTGCGAACCTTCAAAATTTCCCAATAAAAATGGGTACTGATACAATCAATGGCAAATTACGCAGAAGCAATGCGGGCATTAAAATATGCGAATCTAGTACTTTAAATGGGCACTCTATCTCGTACACGCAGTCTCACACAAAGGAAAATCCCAAAGTCGGCTTTTATATATAAATAAATGTGCATATTGCACGGATTTTTCTGTGCACACTTATACACTGGTGCGTCGATGAAAAATACTGCCGCATAAGTTCATCTCAATCAAAAATCACTGAAATGTGCAGCACCAACAGAGCACGTCTTCTACCTGTTATTTTATTGAGCTTATTTTAGCCATGGTTATCAGTATTTTGCTTGTTGACAATACGCTGGAGACTAGTTATTGTTGTGGTGCGAGTCAGCAGCAGTTGGCTCTCGGAGAGGGTAAGTTTCAGTGTGGAAGCAATTGGCAGAAAATTGTGCCATATAAATTGAAATGCTGAATGTTATCAAAAATGTTAACGTTTACTGAGAGTTTGAATAAATTATAATTCATGACCCATTAACAATCGATGTTCTCTCTTGAAACAGTCATCATAGTATCCCTGAGATTAGCTGTACAGAAAGTTTGTTGGAAAAGTAGGGAGAGACTGCGGCTGCGGCCTAATATGGTGTGCCTGGAGGTGTACCGATTGGTCATTATACATTGTCCTGTGGTGTTATTATTTATGGCACCTGAAGTGTCACAACAAAAACGTGTGGCTTATGAGGAGGTTCTCGACAACTGTATCACATCCTTTTTATACTCCCTATGCACATTCATTGTATTATCTGGACTGCTGGTAGCACTTTTGGAACTTACAAGTGGCTCCTTCTGCTGATTTCTCGGGATTCCTTACAACCACCCTCCAGAACGATTGATGGTCCATGTCCGCTAGTACACGATGTCTGACTGGTCTCTGTTTAACTGTGCTTGTTCCTTCATGTTTCTATTTCACAGTCACAACACCAACAGTCAACTTGTTCAGCTTTAGAAGGGCTGCATTGTCCCTGATGGATTTGTTATGCAGGTGACATCCAATGACTAGTTCACATTCGAAGTCAGTGAGCTCTCCCGATCAACCCATTCTGATGATAATGCTTTTCTACTGACAACACAATGCCCTCCACATCCTGTGATGACTAGTGGTCAAATCTACATTACGTAGTGTTGTCCAGATTCTTTTGATCAGATAGTGTACACAATAAAATGCCTTTGGCGGAGGATGGAAAAACATCAGCTGGTGATATTTTGTTATTCGACTATTTTAATAAATTACCTCCAGCTTGATTGTCTAAAACAAAATAAAAATGATTTTGAAATATGAAAATGTGTGTAGTCTGCCACCCATTAAGATCACTTATCTGTAAAAAAACAGCATTTGCAGACAACCAGTGTTTGAAGGTTAATGAATTTACACACTACAAGAGCATAGTTTGTTGGACGAACAATGCCACATGACACAACGATTATGACCAGCAGATGAACAAGAGTCATAAATGAGATTTTATTGGGCAAAAAGCTAAACATTTGCTAGAAACAAAATATAGGGTTTTCCGTGAGAAATAGTAAATATTTTAGGAGGTGGCAGCATACACTAATTAAAATCAAAAGTCTGGTATGGCTGACAGAATGCAACCCAAACAAAAACAGATGACACTAAGCAAATGCAAATGATTATTAAGTTCATAGTTGATTTTCATGAATTCCACATCTGACTTCAGTGCATTTCTAATATCCCTTGACAACAGCACATGGAGCTTTCCTGTGATGTTTGTGAAGGCAGCACAACTCGTAACCTGAATGATCAATTCATTTCTTGTGTTTAACAATTTGTCTCTCATGTTTACATTTTGCTTGTAGACACTGGCTTTGAACAGTCAACAAAAATCAAAAGGGGTAAGGTTTGGGATTCTGGTGGCCAAGTATTTGTATTTGCATTTATTGGTCCTGTTGTCTACAAAGCAGCTTATGCATAAGACATTGGACAAGTCAAGTTATAACCACACAGTTGAAAGTCATTTCTAGTCATATGTATTTAAGGTTACAATAATGCACTTTATACTTAAGTAGTGATATAACACATCTCATGAATTTAAATATTCTTCAATGGAGTAAAAGTGGGGATGCTGTAAATATGACTAGAGATTTTCTGAAGGTATTGACTTCAGTAATAGCTTTTATGTTTTCAAGAAATTTGTTATAAAACTTAACTCCCATGTGAAAAGTACCTTTTTGGCACAGGGCTCTGCTGATTTGAGTTACATGTAAGTTTTTATTTTGTCTGGTAAACTGATAATGTATATCACAGTTTTTTTGCCATCTGCAGTCCTTACCTATTACATTTATTTTAAAGAATAAAAGAGTTTCCATAATGTATACACATGGTAATGGAGGAGCACCAGATTTATGAAACAGAGGTTTCCAAGAGCCTCTAGGCTTGCACCTAAACAAGATTCTAATGGCCCTTTTTTGTAGTTTAAAGTGCAATTAGCTGTTTTAGAGTTTCCCCAGTAAGTGACCCCATACCTAGACAAGAATGAAAGTAGGCATGATATCATTCACTACTGTTTTCTCACTACAGCATGATTATAGTGAGCAAAGAAGGTAATATGTTTTACTCAGTCCTGCATTGAGATGTTCAATATGCTTATTCCATGTGATGTTGCTCTGCATCCAAAGTCCTAAGAATTTGGTTTCAGTGCTGTTACCAACTGATAGAGACCGATGGGATAAACATGTCCTTGTTAGGAGCATTGCGGAATTACAATGCAATGGTTTTTTTACTGTTTATTACAAGCTGATTATTCTGTATCCAGCTGCTATGTTGTTTTGTGAGCGCATTTACTGTCTGCTGTGACTGTTCATTGTTGTCTCCTTTTAGTAATATTGTGGTGTCATCTGCAAGTATGATTGTTTTATGTGCATCAGCATTTAAGATTAGATCATTTATGTACAGACGGAACAGAAGGGGTCCTTGGGAAACACCACATTTAATTTGTTTATAGTCAGATAAGTGTTCGGCTACAGTTTTTAGTTCAATATTTGTGTGCTTGAGGCACACTGTCTGCTTACAACTAGTCAGGAAGAACAATCCTCAAATACCATATCTTTCAAGCTTTGATAGCAAAATTTTATGATCCACCATGTCAAAAGTTTTTGACAAGTCAATAAGTACTCCTATTGATTCCTGTTTTTTGTCCATCAGGTTAAGGATGGAATTGATGCACTCATAAATAGCAGCTGTTGTAGACCTCTAATTTATGAACCCATGTTGTTCATTACATAGGACGCTGTTTTTATTTACAAATTTTGTATGTTTGTTATACATAAGTTTTTCTAATACTTTAGAGATGCAGGAGGAAATTGTGATGTGTCTGTAGTTACGAGGGTCACTCCAAAACAAATACACACTATTTTTGTAAAAATACAATTTTCATTCTGCATGTGTGAAAGTTTTACAGTGTGTAGATACATCCTTCCCACTTGTTTACAAACTTAGTTCAACCTGTTCTGGTGAGTATCGCCGCCACAGCATGTCTTCAAGGCGGCTGCTACACTTGACGTTCGTCAGAAGCAACGTGCTGTCATAGAATGCCTGTGCTGTGAAAATGAGACAGTGGGAAACATCCACAAGAGGTTGAAAAAGGTGTATGGAATGCTGCTGTCGATTGCAGTACAGTTAGTCGGTGGGCAAGCAGGTTACATGATGAAAGCGGGCACGGCAGTATTGAGGATTGTCCTTGCAGCAGCAGACCTCGTACTGCACACACTCCAGAAAATGTGCAGAGAGTTAACGAATTGGTGACTGCTGACAGATGCATGACAGTGAACAAATTGTCACATTATGCTGGGATAGGGGAAGGAAGTGTTTGCAGAATACTGGAAGTGTTGACGTTAAAAAAAGTTTGTGCCAGGTGGGTTCCCAGGATGTTGACAGTGGCTCACAAAGACACAAGAAAAACAGTATGCAGCGAACTTTTGGAACAGTACGAGAATGGTGGAGATGAATTTTTGGAAGAATTGTGACAGGTGATCAATCATGGCTCCATCATTTTTCACCAGAGATGAAGAGGCAATCAATGAAGTGGCATCATGCAAATTCACCCAAGGAAAAAAAATTCAAAACCACAACTTCTGCTGGAAAAGTTATGGCTACGGTGTTTTTCGATTCCGAAGGACTCTTGCTTGTGGACATCATGCTAAGTGGAAGCACCATGAATTCTGATGCATATGTGATGACACTGAAGAAACTTCAAGCTTGACTGAGTCGTGTTTGACCACATTGGCAAAAGCAGGATGTTTTGCTGTTGCATGACAATGCACGGCCTCATGTTAGCCAAAAAACCATGGGAGCGATCACAAAATTCGGATGGACAAAAATGAAACACTCACCTTACAGTCCTGACCTGGCTCCATGTGACTATCATCTCTTGGGGAAACTGAAGGACTCTCTTCGTGGAACAAGGTTTGAAGATGATAACTCTCTTGTGCATGCTGACAAACGGTGGCTCCAACAGGTTGGTCCAGAATTTTACCGTGTGGGTATACAGGCGCTGGTTCCAAGATGGTGTAAGGCAATTGAGAGGGATGGAAATTATGTGGAGAAATGAAAATATTGTTCGTAAAGGATGTATCTACACATTGTAAAACTTTCAAACATGTAGAATAAAAGATGGATGTTAAAAAAAAATAGTGGGCATTTCTTTTGGAGTGACCCTCATATTTACATTATCTTTATCACCATTTCTTATATACAGGAATAACTTTTGATGTTTTCAATACATCAGGGAAAGTGCCTGCCTGACGTGAGCAGTCACATAGATGGGTGAGTATTTCAATTAGGTTTGATGCACTCTGCTTTATTATTGTTGCTGGTATACCATCAATGCCTGCAGAGTTGGAATTTTTTAGTCCTTTTATTGCTTTAGCTACTTCATATTGGGAAACAGAACTGATGTACATTGATACTCTGCACGCACTTACTTTATATTCATTTGCCTGGGTGCTCTTAAAGTTTGATTGTAACGTATTATCAGCAATACATGTGAAAAAGTTGTTAAATGTGTTGGCTACTTCTAACGGGATTGTTACTTATTTTATTTTTATGTGATAGTATTATATTTTTGCAAGATTGTCTGTATTCTCCAGAGTCTTTTTCTTTATAACACTCCACATACCTTAGCCTTTGATTTATTGGCTGAATTATAAATGTATTCATCATTATGCACTATTTTTGCTGCTTTTATTACTTTTCTTAATATTTTGGAGTATTTTTTATAGTATGTGCATACTACAGGTGAGGAAATTTTTGAGTTACATATTTCATGAAATAGTCACAAGGCCATTTCTGCTGCTCTGTCTTCTGGGAAATTTTACGTTTAGATGATATGTCACCCAATGACTAGGATGTGCGGTGGCCCTGTGATAATGGAAGAGCAGAGCTATAGTAGTAGACAAAGGACTGCCATCCAGTTATGCTGAAATCTCATTTCCAAGAAAGTCTAGATAACAGGGCCTTGTACGACAATGTTGTAACACAATAGTGCCAATCAGCTTATTGTCTATTGTACCAAATCATACAATGGCATGCTGAAAAGTAATTCCTCTGAATTTTTTATGTGAAAACTCTTAAAGTTTTTTTAAAGAAAATGAATGTTATTAACATTGACGTCATAAGTGCGTGACTGTGTGTGAGATTGCTCTCTAAGTCTTCACATATTTTTAGGTTTCAGATGTATATTTTAATGGTTTTTGTGATAATATTTACTATATAAGTGACTTATTAGTGGTTTATTCATTCACCTTTGCCTTTCTTGTGTTGTGACCTGATATTTTGTGAGTGTTTCGTATCGAGCAACTTAACCTCTTACCTGTGTTTACATTCCATGCTGACCAGTTGCAGCTATAGCGGTGCATCGAAAGCTAAGTACTAATTAATTGTTTGCGTATAGTACTTTATTTAGGAACTTTAGTAGTCTTGAACTGGTGTTCTTGATGTTTCCTGGTGAAATAATTTCAGAAGAAATTTTTGGAAACTGCTTTTAGTTTCGTTACTGTGTCATTAGATGTTTGATTTTCTTTCTGTGTTGGTCTTTTCTTATATTCTCATTTGTTGTTGATTATTGCTGTCAATAATAGTAGTTACTTCCCTTGTAGAGCAAGTTTGTGATTATTGTAGTCAGTTTTTTAACATCTTCTTATTGTAGTAGCGGAACTTAGATAAAGTAGTTTTCTTGTTTCAATAACTGTAAAATTTTACCATGAGTGAGAAGTGTGGGCTTTGCCGTAGGTTTGTGAGTAGTGGATTGTGGTGTGAGACTTATTTGAAGTATTTTCACTGGGGGGAATGCAGTGGGGAAGCCAGTGGGCATTTTGGTGAGATCCTTTCCTGGAACTGCAGGTTATGTAGCAAGAGTAAGTTGATAGAGGAGCAGGAGTGTAAGATCTGTCCCCTTCAGGTGCAGTTGAAAAATGCACAGGAGGAGCTAGGTAGGATGAGGAGGGAGATGGGGGTTGGGGAATGGGAGCTAGCTGTTGGCAAGAGATCTGCTAGGAGAAGGAGTTTTTCAGATAGTTTTACTATTGGTGTTTGCAATAGATATGACCAACTGTCAGAGTCTAGTGGAGAGGAATCTCTAGTAGCTGTAGATGTAGGAAGTATGCAGCAGACCTCAGCAGTTACGGTGGCTAGGACAGTTGCAAAGTCTAAGAGAAAGAAGAAGGTTCTGCTGTTAGGTAGTTCTCACGGTAGAGGTGTAGGCCAGCAGTTGCAGGAAGTGTTGGGGAGTGAGTACCAGGTCACCAGCATTGTGAAGCCTAATGCAGGATTGGCTCAGGTGACTGTTAACATATGGGGGTTATGTAGGGATTTTACTAAAGAGGATCAGGTAGTGATTGTGGGTGTGGCTGGTAATAGTATTGACAGGGATGGGGAGCATGACATAGATGGTGACCTGGAAAAGATAGCCACTCAGACTGGCAACACGAATGTGCATTTCGTGGAACTGTTTCAGCATCATGATCAGCCTCATCTTAATACAGCCATCAGGCATAATAACATGAGACTTGGGGGTGCGCTGATGACAGAAGGCATGAGTCACATTTCAGTGGTGTCGGTGGAGTCTATCAGCAGGACGGGTTTCACTAGACATGGCCTGCACCTCAACAGGTATGGGAAGGGGAGGTTGGCAAAGCTTATAGGTGACTGCATAGGTGGGGGTAGTGGGATCACTCATGGGAAAATTCCTGTAGTAGTGGGTGTTAGAGCTGTACGTTTATTAGATTGAAGTCAGCTGATAGGTATTCCTGCTTAAGGGAAGTCTCTCTAACAAAGAAACCACTTCTGACAAAGCTCAGGTATCTGATTAATGAGGGAATTAGCATATTTCATCAAAATATACAAGGTATTAGAGATAAAGTTAATGAACTGCTTACAGGTGTTGACTCTGAAATTATTGGTTATCTAAACACTTCTTAAATAAGGAGATAATTCAGAGGCTTCCTTTACCAGGATACAGGTTGGCTAGCAGCTTTTCTAGGAGCTCTTTGCGGTGTGGGGGAGTAGCCATGTATGTGAAAACGGTATCCCATTTGAGTCAATTGATGTTTCAAAGTACTGCACTGAAAAGGTGTTTGAATGTTGTGCAGATGTGGTTGAATTTAGTGGAGCTAAACTTCTAACTGTTGTTATTTATAGATCCCCAGACTCCAATTTCACAACATTTTTTCCGAAGCTAGAGGCGGTTCTTTTTTCACTTTATAGGAAATACGAAAAGTTTGTTATATGTGGTGACTTCAATATTAATTGTATAAGTGATTGTGCAAGGAAAAGGATGCTGGTAGACCTTCTTAATTCAAATAATCTTATGCAAGCCGTATTCTTTCCAACGAGAGTGCAAAGGAACAGTAGAACAACCATAGACAACATTTTTGTTCATTCCTCATCACTAGAAGGGCATTCTGTTAGCAAAAAGGTGAATGGCCTTTCAGATCATGATTTTTGTGTGGCAACACATGTTAAATACAGTTATCAACTTTTTAGGAAAACTGATCCAGTTGCTGTAGACACCTTTGTAAACCTTATCAAGGAACAAGAGTGGCAAGATGTTTATAGTGCTGATACAGTAGACAATAAATATAATGCTTTCCTCAAGACTTTTCTTATGCTCTTTGAAAGTTGCTTTCTGTTAGAACGTTCAATACAGGGTACTAGACAAACAGGCAGCCTGGGTGGCTGACGTTAGAAATAGTCAAAATCTAAATGCAGCAGCCCATTACAAACAGTATTGTAAGGTGCTTAAAACAGTTATTAGGAAGGCAAAAAGTATGTGGTATGCAGATAGAATAGCTAAGTCTCAGGATAAAATTAAAACCATATGGTCAATCGTAAAGGAAGTGGGTGGTCTGCAGAGTCAGGTCGAGGATATAGAATAAGTGCGTAGTGGGAATGTCCGTGTTACTGATAAGTCGCATATATGTACAGTATTTAATAATCACTTTCTGAATATAGCAGGTGAACTAAATAGAAACCTAGTCCCAACAGAGAATCATATAGCGCTCGTAGAAAAAAGTGTTCCGAGACTGTTACCTGAAATGCTCCTACTTGATACTGACAAGAGGGAGATTGAGTTAATAATTAAATCACTAAAGACCAAGAACTCTCATGGATATGACAGGGTATCTAGCAGAATACTGAAGTATTGTTCTATGTATGTTAGCCCAATACTTAGCTATATCTGTAACTTTTCCTTTAGGAGTGGTCGGTTTCCTGACCGATTAAAGTGCTCGGTAGTGAAGCCACTTTATAAAAAGGGAGACAGGGATAATGTTGACAATTATAGACATATTTCTATGCCATTGGTATTCGCTAAAGTTATCAAGAGGGTTGTATATACAAGGTTACTGGAGCATTTAAATTCACATAATTTGCTGTCAAATGTACAGTTTGGTTTTAGAAATGGTTTAACAACTGAAAATGATATATTCTCTTTTCTTTGTGAGGTTTTGGATGGATTAAATAAAAGGTTGCGAATGCTAGGTGTTTTCTTTTATTAAATGAAGGCTTTTGACTGTGTTGACCACAAAATATTACTGCAGAAGTTGGTCCATTATGGAGTAAGGGGAGTAGCTTACAATTGGTTTGCCTCTTACTTTAAGAACAGAAAGCAGAAGGTAATTCTCCGCAATATTGAGAGTGGTAGTGATGTTCAGTCCCAATGGGGCACGGTTAAGTGGGGCATTCCCCAAGAGTCAGTGCTGGGGCCACTGCTGTTTCTTATTTATATAAATGATATGCCTTCTAGTATTACAGGTGATTCAAAAATATTTCTGTTTGCTGATGACACCAGCTTGGTAGTGAAGGATCTTGTGTGTAATACTGAAACACTATCAAATAATGTAGTTCATGAAATAAGTTCATGGCTTGTGGAAAATAATTTGATGCTAAATCACAGTAAGACTCAGTTTTTACAGTTTCTAACTCACAATTCAACAAGAACCGATATTTTAATCAGACAGAATGGGCATATTATAATCGAGACAGAACAGTTCAAGTTCCTAGGCATTTGGATAGATAGTAAGCTGTTGTGGAAAGCCCATGTTCAGGATCTTGTTCAGATACTAAATGCTGCTTTATTTACCATTAGAACAGTATCTGAAATAAGTGACAGTTCAACATGAAAAGTAGGCTACTTCACATATTTTCATACGCATATGTCATATGGTATTATTTTTTGGGGTAATTCTTCTGATTCAAAAAGAGTATTTTTGGCACAAAAATGGGCTGTTCAAGCTATGTGTGGTGTAAGTTTGAGAACCTCTTGTCGATCCCTATTCAAAAGTCTGGGAATTCTGACATTGCCCTCACAGTATATATTTTCTTTAATGTCATTTGTTGTTAGCAATATTAGCTTATTTCCAAGAGTTATCAGCTTTCACTCAGTTAATACTAGGCAGAAATCAAATCTGCATGTGGAATGCACTTCCTTGACTCTTGTGCAGAAAGGAGTGCAGTACTCTGCTGCATCCATTTTCAATAAGCTACCACAAGAAATCAAAAATCTTAACAGTAGCCCAAACGCTTTTAAGTCTAAACTGAAGAGTTTCCTCATGGCTCACTCCTTCTATTCTGTCGAGGGGCTCCTGGAAGAGCTGAAATGAATTGTCGCCTGAATATGTGACTTATATTTCATTTTATCTGTTTCTACTATCGTGTTATAATTTCATGTATTGACTCGTTCCATGACCCTGGAGACTTCTCCTTAATTTGGTCCCACGGAACAATAAATAAATAAATAAATAAAATAAAAAATAAATTCTGCTTTTGTATTCTTCATGTCTACATATTTATTTCTGAACAGAGTCACCCTAGCAATGAACATACACTACTGGCCACTAAAATTGCTGCACCAACAAGAAATGCAGATGATAAATGGGTATTTATTCGACAAGTATATGTGATTACATTTTAATGCAATTTGGATGCATAGATCCTGAGAATTCAGTAACCAGAACAACCACCTCTGGCCATAATAACGGCCTTGATACGCCTGGGCATTGAGTCAAACAGAGCTCGGATGGCGTGTACAGGTACAGCTGCCTATGCAGTTTCAACACGATACCACAGTTCATCAAGAGTAGTGACTGGAGTATTGTGACGAGCCAGTTGCTCGGCCACTGTTGACCAGACATTTTCAATTGGTGAGAGATCTGGAGAATTTGCTGGCCAGGGCAGCAGTCGAACATTTTCAGTATCCAGAAAGGCATGTACAGGATCTGCAACATGTGTTCGTGCATTATCCTGCTGAAATGTAGGGTTTCGCAGGGATCGAATGAAGGGTAGAGCCATGGGTCATAACATATCTGAAATGTAACATCCACTGTTCAAAGTGCGGTCAATGCGAACAAGAGGTGACCGAGATGTGTAACCAATGGCACCCCCCCCCCCCCCCCCCCCCCACCATCATGCCGGGTGATGGGTGATACGCCAGTATGGCAATGACGAATACACACTTCCAATGTGCGTTCACCACGATGTCACCAAACACGGATGTGACCATCATGATGCTGTAAACAGAACCTGGATTCATCTGAAAAAATGACGTTTTGCCATTTGTGCACCCAGGTTCGTCGTTGAGTACACCATCACCGGCCCTCCTGTCTGTGATGCAGTGTCACAGGTAACCACAGCCATGGTCTCCGAGCTGATAGTCCACGCTGCTGCAAACATTGTTGAACTGTTGTGCAGATGGTTGTTGTCTTGCAAACGTCCCCATCTGTTGACTCAGGGATCGAGATGTGGCTGCACGATCTTTTACAGCCATGCGGATAAGATGCCTGTCATTTCGACTGCTTGTGATACGAGGCCATTGGGATCCAGCTAGGTAGTCCGTATTACCCTCCTGAACCCACCGATTCCATATTCTGCTAACAGTCATTGGATCTCGATCAACATGAGCAACAATGTTGCAATACGATAAACTGCAATTGTGATAGGCTACAATCCGACCTTTATCAAAGTCAGAAACATGATGGTATGCATTTTTCCTCCTTACACGAGGCATCACAAAAACATTTCACCAGGCAATGCCGGTCAACTGCTGTTTGTGTATGAGGAATTGGTTGGAAACTTTCCTCATGTCAGCAGATTGTAGGTGTCACCTTTGGCGCCAACCTCGTGTGAATGCTCTGAAAAGCTAATCATTTGGATATCACAGCATCTTCTTCCTGTCAGTTAAATTTTGCGTCTGTAGCACGACATCTTCATGGTGTAGCAATTTTAATGGCCAGTAGTGCATTCCTCTCAGTGAGGGACCAGTTTGTTGATACTATCACTGTAGAATGTTTTACTTTGTTGGTGGAAACACAACATCACCTCTGCCTGCACAACTTCTTCTCTATTAAAACAAAGTTCATGAAGGAGTTCATTACTTCTGGAAACAGATGAAAGTCAGATGGGGTCAAGTTGGTGCTGTATGGAGGATGTTTGATGACAGTGAACCCGAGACCTCAGATTGTTGCAGATGTTGCAGGTCGTGTGTGTGTTCTGGCATTGTTATGCTAAAGGGGAGAGTGCCTCACATGTGGACGAACTCTTTGAATTTGAAACTTGATTACGGATGCTGTTTCTCACACACCGGCACAGTTATGTTACACAACACCATGTTACATGCTTCAATTTGGTGCCCTCTAGTAGCCGAGGGCTGCAAATATGTAGAAATGAAGGATAAAGATGAATGTTAATAACATTTGTTTTATCCAAAAAGTTTTGAGTTTTTACATAAAAAGTTTGGAGGCACTGCTGTACAGTATGTTCTTGTACATTTACAAAGAAGTCGAAGGTGGAATATATGAGAATCAAATCAAGACTTAATCCTTTACCTTTGCGTAACACATTCTGTATCTGTTAAGGTTACATTCTAACAATTGTACATTAGTAAACTAGAAAAATTGGACACATGTAATATGGAATGTTTAGTCTATACTATCACTGCTGCAGGCAGTGACTCAGATAATGAGAAGACTATTTACTCCCTCTCACAACAGGCAGCATCACATATGCACAGAAGGCAGTGATCACAAAATGTCAGGCTGGAGATATGCCCTCCCTGACCATGCCACAGCATGTGGTTTATTTATTTATTTATCCTGTGGTCTCTAGACTAGGATAAAGGTACCCACAGAGTGACAGTGAGCCAGTACTGTATATAGTCTACCCCATTACAGCATACATGCAAGCTATCCTCTCATTGAAGACGTACACTGTGAGAATGGATTACATTTCATGTTTGACTCTGGCCAGATTTTTTGTAGCAGTATGGCACACTTGGGCTTTGAAACAACACGTAAAATGATACGTAAATCTGTATATATTTTTTATTATAAATGCTATTAGAATTCTGTAACTGAATGACCTTTTATATGTATGGCAAGAGAAGAAAAACTTAATATACATCAGTAATTGCAATAAAATTCAACAAAATGTTGTCTGAATTTTTGTAAGTTGTCCATCACTTGTTTTTATACACTCTTTTTCCTTATTATTCTTCTTCTTCTGCTAGCCTAATCTCTCCTGCCTTGGCTTTTGCTCAGGTAAGCATTTGTAATTCTTAGTTAATAATAACTGCATTAATTGGAATTGGTGTAGGCCTACATGTGTTTATGTTAATTGTGATAATCACCAATCTCACAGCTGATGAACCAGAAGTCCAGTTTCTGTAAGTAGTTGCAAAGCTTTCTGGAGTAACAGCTTGCCAACAAACAGTTATCAACCATTTTCTACATCTTGAGCAGACTGCTGCTAATTTTAGCAAACTTTTTCAGAGCCTGCAACTATTATTTCACTACAAAGTCCAATGTCCGAGCATGAAAAAAACTGGTGTGCCTGTAAATATTAATACTCGTGTAATCACAAATTAGAAATTGTGAGCCTGTTATCCCGGCAGTGGAATATGAGACTAGATATCTTTATTCTCAAATAATTTGCTTTACCAGTGTAACTCTTCTTCTTTGTCAGAGAGGGAGCATTATAACTTCAGTCACAGATTTAGCATTTCACAGTGTTCAGTCTTTGCATATTCAAATAAAGGTAATGGAATTGCTGAGTCACAGATAGGCACAACAAAAAGATTTTCGCACTTAAAGCTTTTGGCCAATGGCCTTCGTCAACAATAGACACACATACGCACACGCACACTCACACAAATGCAACTCACACACACATTTAATCATGGATTTTCCATTGTTTGATTAAAGGTAATGGAAGCACTATTCCAACAGTCATCTCCTAAAATATCTACTATTCCTCCTGAAAAACTCTGTGCACTATTTGATCAAAAGTATCTGGACACACATTATTGGACATTAATACAGGGTATATCCACACTTTGTTTTTATAATGGCTTTGACTCTGCAGGGGACACTTTGTGGGGCATCTGAATGTCTGTTGAGTGATGGCAGCCCATTATTCCTCAAGAGCTGAAGCCAGAGAAGGCAGTGGTGTGAAAGTTGGGATCTGGATTGAAGTCACTGTTCTAATAAATCCCATTTGGTTCAGATTGGGACTCTGGGCAGGTCATTCTATTTCAGGAATGTTGTTGTCTACAAACCACTGCCCCATAGTTTCTGCTTTATTACAGGGTGCACTGTCGAGCTGATGAAAACAGTCATCATCTCCAAATTGTTCCTTTACTGTATGCAGTACACTATACCATAAAATTTGTTCATATATTTCATAATTAGCATTTTCTTAAGCATAATAACAGCACCACACCCTAACCACAAAAACTACCCCCAAACCTTAACACCACCTCCTCTATACATCACTGTTAACACTACACATGATGGCAGGTAACATTCTGTAGTCATCTCTCATACTCAAACTCTTCCATCAGATAGCCACAGGGTGTAGCATGATTCATCGCAAATTAATCATTTCCATCAGTTACTGTCTTGTGGTACTCTTCTTCTCTCCATCTCAAACACAGCTTAGCACTGATTACAGAAATGTGTGGTTTATGAGAAGCTGCTTGACCACTGTACTCCATTCTTTTAGCTACGTACACACAGTCATTGTGCTAGATGAACTGCCGGTATCACTTTGGAGCTCACAAATGATTCTTTCTACAGATTTCATGTGAATTTCTATGATAACACTCTGCAATGTTCGGCAGTCCCCATCTGCCGGTACACATGGTCCATCTGGTCTTGATTCAGCTGCGGTTGTTCCTTCACGTTTACACTTGGCAATAACACCATCAACAGTGACATAGGCAGCTTCAGAAGTGTTGATATATCCCTGATGAATTTGATGTTCATGTGACATCCAGTGATGTACACATTTGAAGTCACCGAACTATCCTCACTGACCTAGTCTGTTGTTACCGCTTCTCAACACATTACTGACTGATGTCACAAGGTCTAGTGGTCAGTACCGCACTGCATAGGATTAACTAAACAAACACTGTCTTTGGCCTTGTTTCACAATTTTACTATTAATGTTATTGCACAACATAGATTTCGGGTTATAAGCCAATTTTCAATTACATTACTGATTCCCAAAGATGATAATGCACAGATAAACATGATGACAAGGCAAAGATATAACCTCAACTTCTTAAGGTATCGATGCATAGCTTAATGTACAATTACGTCAGTGACCAATCTTTAACAAATTACATACATACTTATACATTCAGCAATTACACTACAATGACTAGACCAAAGTTATGCCTCAGCCAAGAGATTTTTAACTATGATGGACTGCAGCCTGAAGTTTTGCTTCTACCCAGGGCTTGTGATCTCATCTAAAAGAGGTGAATAATTGAATTGAGTTTGCTCGTTTAATAACAGGTGTGGGGATTTACACTTCCGTCTTTTAATTTCTAAAATTTCTAATTGGTTGATTTTGGCCCCCTTTTTGTATGTGTGTAGGATTTGTACATCTATTGTGTATTTGTGGTTATTGTTTAGGCAATGTTCTGCAAAGGCTGGAATCAAGCCTCTTCAATCTCCAGCTTCTGTGGTGTTCTTTAAGCTTGGTACAGATTGACCTCCCTGTCTGTCCAATGTAGCAAGACTGACACCCACAGCATGTGATTTTATAAACCCTACTTTTTGTGACAGCTGCTTGTTTTTCTTTTGCATTAAACAAGAAACTACCTTTTGTCTAAGGGACATAGAATCATGTTTTAGAAATTAAAAGACAGTTGTGTGTATGCCCACACCTATTATTAAATAAGCAAACCCAATTAAAATATTCACCTCTCTAGATGAGATCAAAACCCCAGGATAGAAGCAAAACTTTGGGCCCCAGTCCATCACAGTTAAAAAGCTCTTGGCTGAGGCATAACTTCAGTCTGGTGATTGTAGTGTAACTGCTGAATGTGCAATATTGTGTGTAGTTTGTTAAAGATTGGTCATTGACATAATTGTACATTAAGCTAAGCATCAATACCTTAAGAAGTTGAGATTATATCTTTGCCTTGTCATCATGTTTATCTTTGCATTATCACCTTTGAGAGTCAGTAATGTACTTGAAAATGGGCTTATAACCTGAAACCTAGGTTGTGCAATAACATTAATAATAAAATTGTGAAACAAGGCAAAAAACAGTGTTTGTTTAGTTAATATACAATGTTTTGTCAAGAACCCACAGTTGATTCAATTAAAATGATTACATAGGATCATTCAGATACTTTTGTTCAGATAAAGTATGTTAACACATGCATTATTTACAGAGTTATATTTTGCAAAATAGAAGTTTCAATGTTGTCATACTATCCTCCCTTTGTAAGTTTTACCTATCTAGTAACAGTTATTTTATAACATGAAGTGGCTCTGCATACAGACAGTTTTATATTAACTGTCTCAGGCTGCCAAAGCCTTTGCAGTTACAGTTTGAAGATTCAGTATCTGAAAACTGTACAAGACTTGTGTGTGATGTTTTCACCTTGAGAGGGCTTGCTTGAATGACGCAGGCACCAGTGAAGGCCAGAACAACAGCGACAATGTTTATAGTGAGCTGGAACTGCAGGAACTTGGCGATGCTGTCGTAAACGTTCCGCCCCCACATTACGGCCTTCACAATGCTTCTGAAGTTGTCGTCTGTCAGAATGATATCAGAAGCTTCCTTGGCAACATCTGTTCCTGCAATCCCCTATATAGAAGAAAATTAACAAAATTTGTTAAAATTAGAAAATGATTGAAAAAGATAATGTTTTGACCAGCAGATTAAAGCCAAATTCTAAACAGGAACCAAAGAGGAGCCAGCATCACATCACATGGTGGAGATCAACTCTGCTACCAGTAGAGAGAATATATAAGCTTCAAATCCATGTATAGATTATAGACACACAGCTAAACACTTAAAAAAACACATGAATGTGCTCACACTGTGGAGACGAGGGGGCACAAAAAATGTGGGTTGTAAGAAGTTTGTACTTGTAGTGTACATTCCTTGTAAGAAGAGAGGTAAGCTGTGCCACGCACCAAGAAAAGACTGAGATACCTTTTGGGCACTGTTACATAGGGACTATGTAACAGTGAGAGAGATAATATATTTCTTATTGGGCATATACCACATAAAGTCAGAAATATGAACCAAAAGTTAAACTGATAGATTACAAGATGTAAATGAGATTCACCATAGGAACAGAAAGTAGGTCAAGGAAACAAAGGGACTGGATAAGGTATGTGACATAGAGGATGAAAATTAACTATATAACAATCAGTTTGATGTAAAAGTGCACTAGAAAAAGAAAAAATTACAAAAAAAAAACTCCATGTAATGGTTAAAAGTAATTGAGAAAAACCCCATGGAAGATGAAGATGGCATGGCATTAAGAAACTGATGCAGTTCAGAAACAAAATATGCCAGAAACAGAATGTTTACTTATTCTGAAGGGCTTGTGTAGGGGTGTAAGCTGTCAGACACCTAACTGGCAAGAAGATATAAAAGCTGAGGACAATTATAACTTAACATGTAAATCCAATGAAAGTTGTAACCATGATCAAACTGCAACAATACAACATAGTACCATGCAAAGCACAACGGGGGTTGGGGACTTGGATATGAATAGTAAGTTGCTAAAGTGAATATATTAGGATTGGAACTAGAGAAAATTAAAGGTTTTCTACAGATACTACCGAGTCCAAACTCAGACTATATGATGTTTAGGAACAAGGTGTTTTAAAAAAGTGTCACATATTCCTACAGGAAGTGCTGTCAGTTAATACTAGTAGAAATATTGCTATAATTACATGTGTGGAAAGCAATACCTGTTGAAATATGTATTTGTTTAGGACTAATTGTGATGAATAATGAGTAGCATTTTATTTGTACACAAGGCTGGATTCACAAGAGAGGGCCTAGTAAATTACCAAAATACAAATGTGAGCAGATACAAACCCTCGAGCAATCTTTGAAGATCACTTCATCATCAGTGTATGGGTATGAGTTGTCAGTGACAGATTCATAAGTCCATACACTTTACCAAACAGATTAACAGGTGCTCTGTACCACTGGTTCCTGAGTAATGGATTACCAGTGCTATTGGTGAACGTTACCCTTGCAGGAAGACAATGATTTGCACACGATGGGGCACCACCTCATTTTCTACAGGTTGTATGACAGTACCTCACCATAATGTTACACAGGTGATTGGCTGATCATGGAAGCCTTTTAGAATGGCCTCTCATACAATGAAACTGGATCCATCAGATTTCTGGTTATGGGGGCATTTAAAGGCATTGGTGTAACTCTGCCAAAGCCGGTCCCAAGCCCAGTTGAAAAAGGAGGAGGGGGAGGAGTAACACCTCGTTAAAAAAACCTTGGTTCATCTGGCCCATGTGATAGTACCTCATGAGGGTCCCTTGCCAGGGAAACGGTGAAGACCTCAATGACAGTGAAAGCGGTGAAGAAGATCATCAGAACGGCAGAACTGGTGGAAGAGGCAGGCTTTTTTATAAAAGCACCAGACTGTAGCATCTGTTCCCACTGTGGGTGGCTACAAAAGGCATCTGTCCCACATGTTAGTGGTGGCCTCACTTACAATTCTAAGCTAAATGCTTGAATTTTTATCATGGAAAGGTTCAACTACCTTTCCCCAAACCAAACTTTAACCTAAGACATGATGGTAAATTTCAAAAGGAAAACTACTCCAGAAAATAACCAATCTTCCATTGCTATTCATGGCAGTGCAACTAGACCTTTGGATTCTGGAGAGCCTAGAACATCATGTAAGGAAGAATCAGAGCTTCCTAGTACTTCTTCAAAGATAAGACCCAAGAAGAAACACCTACTGGGGACTCAACATCAACACACTTATGAAAGTTGGAAAACTAAAACACCTAACAGACACTCTCAATCAACACAACATACATATATTAGCATTGAATGCAAGATGGCAGCATATATACAAACTGTGGTAAATTGCTCCATAAATTTTGAGTTATTATCATCAGTAAAGTGTTGTTCATGTGATATTATAGTGGAAAAATGTATTAGAGCATGCTCACTAATGCATAAATGGTACCACTCAAGTTATTTTGTGAAATTAAACTCTGATAAAATCTCGTGCGATTGTGGTCAACTGTGTAACGGTCTCCAAGTAGCAACGGAAATGTGCACTGCTAGAATTGAACTAAATGTGTAGATGAGCTTTATTGTGATATATTATGCAGTTAGAAAATACGTAAAATTTCTGGAAAATCTAAAGCAAGTATTGAGGAATCCTCTTGAAAACAAAAACTGTGAATCAGAAAGTGCTTACAGCAGGCCTAGTTCTAAAAAACTACAGAACAATTTCGCCATTCTAGACGGTACAAAAGCAAACAGGGAAGACTTTAATGATACTGATTGCCATCTAACAGACGCTGCTGATATATGAAAATATAGAAATAGCATTGCCCCAAAAGGCAGTAATGGCAGAAATACATATCTTAGGAAATCCATGTTAGTTGTATACTTAGATAGTCATGGTCATGATCTTGCAAAAATCTTGCAAAACGAACAAAATCTTAGAGCTACCAGCTATTTAAAACCTGGGGCCCCTATGAACGAAGTTATGAGGAATATACAGCGTGATAACACTACGCAAGAAAATCGGGTTTTAGTTATAATTGGTGGTGTAAACGAAGTTTATTGCAATGAACTAAAAAGTGCCATCCCTGACCTCCGGAAAACCCTAGATACAGTGAAAAATGAAATTGTAACAGTGACCGGAATACTACACAGATATGACCTAATAGAAATGTCATGTGTCAACCAGGAAATTATTAAGGCCAACAGGCAATTTCACAAAATATGCAAAGCACACAGAAACACAAACTTCCTAGATGTGAAATTCTTGGAAAGGAAACACTTCACCGGGCATGGTATGCATTTAAATATTCATGGGAAAAAGTTCATAGGTTCTAGAATAAATGAGATGGCTGAGATGATGTACACAAAAAACATCATGAAGCCTATTATTGTATCAACTCAAAACGAAGAAGCCATCTCATCACAGATGATACCAGCAACAAAAAAAAGCAGCAGAACAAACACAACCAATAGCAGTTACACAAAATGCAGCAGTACAAACAATAATCGAAGTAGAAATGCCAACAACAGCATCACCATCAACAGCAGCATCACAGACAGTAGTAACAGCAGAAATCCCAGCAACAGCAGGAGCAGCAGCAGACATGGAAACAACCATCCATGGGGCAGCAAGTAGATGGAAAAGGACACCTCCTTCCCATCTGAAGGATTTTTTAGTTGCAGATGTGATGAAAAAGAAGCCACCAAGATAAGTAACATTAAATGTCGAACAATACTCCACCAAAATATTCAGTGTGTAAAAAACAAAGTGCAACAGCTGGAAGTCGAGTTACAAATCTTAGACAGCACTGCTATCTGTATTACAGAGCACTGGTGCAAAGAAAGTGAAATCTTATATATTAATTTACTCTCATATGTCCAAGCATGTTCTTATTGCAGAAACACAATGAAAGGTGGAGGATCATGTATTTGTGTTAAGAATGGCATGAATTTAAAGTCAGAAATTATATTATCATGCTAAATGTAGACAAAGAATTTGAAGTGTCAGCAACAGAGATAGTTGCTATAAATATGCCCAAGAAACTAACTATATTATGTGTATATTGTTCTCCCAATGGTAATTTAGAGATATTCTTTTCAAAACTTATACAAAGCCTAGAACTAGCATTGACTCTGAAACATAATATCCTTTTGTGTGGCGACTTTAACATAAATACAACTAAAACAGATGACACCAGTAACACATTTATGAATATCCTACATAGTTTTGGTATATCATCACTAGTCAAATGTGCAACAAGAATAACCACACATTCATCATCTACCATTGACCATGTAGCTACAGATGTAGGCAGAGAAAAGTGTGATGTACTTGTTAAAAATTTGGGACTGTCTGACCATCTATATCAGATTGTAAAAGTAAAAGCTTGTGTAAAAAAAGAACAAAACTGTATGTGTATAAAAGAGTCTACTCTCCATCAACTTTGCAAGAGTTTTCCTTGAAGTTAGCACATGAAAGTTGGGAAGGAGTATACATAGAAACTAAAGTGAATAGCAAGTTCTCCAATTTTATGCCTGAGTTTAAATTAAAATTTCAGGAAACATTCCCCAAAGCATTAATTCCCATTGGAACACCCACCAACAATAAATGGATTACTAAAGGAATTAGAAAAAGTGCTCAAACTTGTGAATACCTAAACTCCGTCAAAAATGACAATAGTGATCCAGAATTTTTGCACTACTACAAAAGGATCTACAGGAAGGCACTCAACACTGCAAAAAAATCGGCCAACGATAGGTTCATAAATTTAGCCAATAATAAAAGTAAAGCTACATGGGCTGTAGTGAAACAAGAAACAGGAACAGTGAAGCTGTGAAGCAGAGAGGTACAAACACACAAATCAGGAACAAGGAAAACTTAGAAAGTAACCTGAAAGAATTAGCAAATTATGTGAATATCTACTTTAGCAGCATTGCAATGAACTTACAGAAAAATTTTCCAATACAGAAGCATATAGCAAACACAATGGTAATGCTTCTAACTACTGAGGAGGAAGTATGCAATGTTGAAAGGCAATTAAAGAACAAAAACTCGGCACTTTAGATGAAATCCCAATGTGTGTGCTGAAAAAATGCGTAAACATTATCAAAGCTCCACTAACAGAAATCATGAATGAATCCTTCAAAACTGGTTGCTTCCCTGACTATCTGAAGAATGCCAAAATTTTACCAGTTCACAAGAAAGGTGATGTAGAAAATGTTGAGAATTACGGACCAATAGCCCTATTCTCATGCTTTTCCAAAGTGATAGAAACAATAATGAAAAACAGGCTTTTGAGCTATGTAAGTAAATTCAACCTCCTCTACAATGGCCCGCATGGTTTCAGGCCTGGTAGAGGTGCAGAATCTGCAATAGCACAATTTACAAAAACAGTTTTTGAAGCACTAGATGAGAACAGCTATGTAACTGGCCTTTTCCTAGACCTGTCTAAGGCATTTGATACAGTTGACCACCAGAAGCTGCCGCATAAATTAGAGGCACTAGCAGTAAGGGGAGTGGTTCTCAAATGGTTTTGTTCATATCTAGAAAACAGAGTACAGTCAGTAGAGATCACACATGTCTCCAGTGGATCAAAGTACATTGAGAAACATATATCTGATCCACAATATATCAATATTGGGGTCCCTCAAGGAAGTGTACTAGGCCTTGGATTATTTCTGGTGTATATAAATGATTTCCCGCAACATATCAGCCATGGAGAGAAGATATCGTTTGCAGATGACAGCAACATAGTAATCACCAGTAAGACACCAGCTCAAATGTTAGAAAATTCTACTGAAGTGCTGAGGGATGTTCACAAATGGTCTCAGGAAAACAAAGTAACTCTCAACGTAAAGAAAACAAATACAATATGCATTAGAATGAACAAAAAACAGAGTTCCTTACATTTCAAACTAGATAACATCTCCATAGATGATGTACCTACAACAGAATTCTTAGGGTTGCACTTTGACAGCCAAATGAGGTGGAATGAACATGCTATGAAACTCTCGAAAAAGATATCCACAACATGTTATGCACTTAAGAGTCCTTGTATCTGAATGCAGTAGTGAATGTTTGAGAACTGTATACTTTAGTTATGTTCATTCAGTGATCAGTTATGGTATTATTTTCTGGGGAAACAGTGCTCAGAATTTACAAACAGTACTTAAAACGCAAAAGAGAGCAGTAAGAATTATAACAAAAATCAGTAAGTGGGCCCACTGCAAAGAACTTTTCAAAAATGTTAGAAATTCTAACTGTTCCTTGTGAATTTATATTCCAAACCATAGTGTACATCAAGAAAAATATAGAAAATTATAGCACAAACAGCAGTTTTCATTACTATAGTACAAGAACAAGTCACTGTCTTCACCTGGACAGGAAGAATAAACATAAGACTCAAAATAGCTTCTTGTATGAAGGTGTAAAACTGTATAATAAACTGCCACAGAAAATAAAAGAAGCAGATAACATGTACCACTTTAGGAAAAATCTTAAATTGTTTTTGCAGGAACACTACTTTTACACTATAAGTGAATTACTTAGTGAAAAATGATTGTAAATAGTGTTTGTTTCACAATATTTTGATAAGGAGCAAAAATGATTGTAAATAACTTATAAGTCACAATGTTTAACTACATCTAACAACAAACTGTATAAATATATGAATGTACGCAACTGGCAACATCCATACATTTTAAAATGTCCACAGATGGCTAAATAAATAAATAAAAATAAATAAATAAAATTTCAAGAAACAAGGTATCTGTATGAAAATGCATTTGAGTTAGGTGGATACAGGATCTACAAAGGAAAACCAGCCATTAAAAATTCCAATAATATGCCTATACTAGGGACTGCATTTATGGTCAAACAGCAACTTACAGAATCAATAACTAACTTTAGCTCCCCATCAGAACGAATTTCATTTCTGATGTTCAAGTCAGGCAATAAACGTTACACTATTATAAATGCACATGCACCTATCAACCAACATAACAGAACAAATGTTGCCAAAGTGGAAGATATTCGGGAAATGCTAGAACACAAAACATCCATATTACCAAAAGAACATATAAAAATTTTAGTGGGTGACTTTAACACGAAAGTTGGCAAAGAAATAAAATTTAAATCGGTAGTTGGAGATTATCCAGCACATGCAAGAACCAACAGAAATGGGGAAAGACTCATAGATTTTTGTAAACAATTTAATCTAAAACTAATGTCGACCTTTTTCAGGAAACTTGCAAGAGAGAAAAGAATGTTGGTATCACCTAATCCAAATCAAGGTGAATATCAGTTGGACCATGTGGCAATAGCACTCAAAACTACAAGGAAATCTTGGATATCAGAGTGAAGAAGGGCCTAAACATAGACTCAGACCATTATCTGACTGAAATAAAGACCATGTTCCAACCGAACAAATCTAAACCAAAACCAAGAAGATTTCCAAGAGTAAACACTAAATTTCTCATGCAAAATCAGGACAAATTCTGTGATATACTGAACACAAGAAAAATGGATAATTGGGAAGAAATTAAAGAAACAATGCTAGAGTCAGTTAAAGAAATGGGACAACCACAAAGAATACCAAGACACAGATGATGGAATGAGCTGTGTGATGAAGCAGTTGACAATTGACTAAAGGCATGGAAAAAATGGAACAGTAATAAGAAACATGAATACTGGGAAGAGTTTAAAGAAGAAAGGGAAAAGACAGCAAAAATCATCAGATCAGTAAAAATAAAGTATGACAAAGACAGATGAGAAGAGATGGATTCAGACTTTTAAAGGAACAACACTAGAGATTTCTATAAGACTTTGAGAGAAGTTTTAACAGGATTCCAGTTACCAAGTTTACATTTTAAAGATAAATATGGAAAAATGGTTTTAAGCAATAAAGAGAACTGCCAAATTTTAGCCGAATACTTTGATAATCTATTAAATAGTTAAGAGCCTAATGATAGATTACAGTTTCAAAAACCACAACATGAAAATCCACCATCAGAACAACCTACAGTAGAAGAAATAGGAAAGACTATCAAAGCATTGAATAATATCGAAGCACTGGGAGAGGATGGGATAGTAGCAGAAATGTGGAAACTAATGCAATACATTTTTTTCTGAGCCAATTTCAGCTGAAAATATGTAGAATTTGTCATGGCACATTGTGGAATATTACTGCTTGAGCCCCTATGGTTTTATTAAGTTCTGATAGATGGCAGCATTATATATAGCCTTCAAAATGTCATCTCTAATGGAGATGGTGGCCGAAGACTTCCAGCATAAGAAGTCAGACTCATTCTGCCAACGGCCTTGTCAAAGAGGGTGGAGGAGCGGATAGAGGTTCAGGGCACTCTCTTGTCCTAGGGGTGGGAAATTGCCCCTAAAGGCGGAAGAATCAGCAATGATCAACGACATGAGGATGCAGAAGGCAATGGAAACCACTGCATTAAAGACACGTAACGTGTATCCACAGGACATGTGGCCTGTAATTGAAGAAGTGTCATGATGATCTCTCCATTGGCAAAAGATTCTGGAATAGTCCCCCATTCGGATCTCCGGGAGGGGACTGCCAAGGGGGAGGTTACCATGAGAAAAAGATTGAATAATCAATGAAAGGATAATGTTCTACGAGTCGGGGCATGGCATGCCAAAAGCTTGAACGTGGTAGGGAAACTAGAAAATCTGAAAAGGGAAATGCAAAGGCTCAGTCTAGATATAGTAGGGGTCAGTGAAGTGAAGTGGAAGGAAGACAAGGATTTCTGGTCAGATGAGTATCGGGTAATATCAACAGCAGCAGAAAATGGTATAACAGGAGTAGGATTCGTTACGAATAGGAGGTAGGGCAGAGGGTGTGTTATTGTGAACAGTTCAGTGACCGGGTTGTTCTAATCAGAATCGACAGCAGACCAACAGCGACAACGATAGTTCAGGTATACATGCTGACATCGCGAGCTGAAGATGAACAGATAGAGAAAGTGTATGAGGATATTGAAACGGTAATGCACTATGTAAAGCGGGACGAAAATCTAATAGTCATGGGCGACTGGAATGCAGTTGTAGGGGAAGGAGTAGAAGGAAAGGTTACAGGAGAATATGGGCTTGGGACAAGGAATGAAAGAGGAGAAAGACTAATTGAGTTCTGTAACAAGTTTCAGCTAGTAATAGCGAATACCCTGTTCAAGAATCACAAGAGGAGGAGGTATTCTTGGAAAAGGCCGCGAGATATGGGAAGATTTCAATTAGATTACATCATGGTCAGACAGAGATTCCGAAATCAGATACTGAATTGTAAGGCATACCCAGGAGCAGATATAGACTCAGATCACAATATAGTAATGATGAAGAGTAGGCTGAAGTTCAAGACATTAGTCAGGAAGAATCAATATGCAAAGAAGTGGGATATGGAAGTACCAAGGAATGACGAGATACGTTTGAAGTTCTCTAACGCTATAGATACAGCAATAAGGAATAGCACAGTAGGCAGTACAGTTGAAGAGGAATGGACATCTCTAAAAAGGGCCATCACAGAAGTTGGGAAGGAAAACATAGGTACAAAGAAGGTAGCTGCGAAGAAACCATGGGTAACAGAAGAAATACTTCAGTTGATTGATGAAAGGAGGAAGTACAAACATGTTCCGGGAAAATCAGGAATACAGAAATACAAGTCACTGAGGAATGAAATAAATAGGAAGTGCAGGGAAGCTAAGACGAAATGGCTGCAGGAAAAATGTGAAGACATCGAAAAAGATATGATTGTCGCAAGGACAGACTCAGCATACAGGAAAGTCAAAACAACCTTTGGTGACATTAAAAGCAACGGTGGTAACATTAAGAGTACAACGGGAATTCCACTGTTAAATGCAGAGGAGAGAGCAGATAGGTGGAAAGAATACATTGAAAGCCTCTATGAGGGTGAAGATTTGTCTGATGTGATAGAAGAAGAAACAGGAGTCAATTTAGAAGAGATAGGGGATCCAGTATTAGAATCGGAATTTAAAAGGGCTTTGGAGGACTTACGGTCAAATAAGGCAGAAGGGATAGATAACATTCCATCAGAATTTCTAAAATCATTGGGGGAAGTGGCAACAAAACGACTATTCGCGTTGGTGTGTAGAATATATGAGTCTGGCGACATACCATCTGACTTTCGGAAAAGCATCATCCACATAATTCCGAAGATGGCAAGAGCTGACAAGTGCGAGAATTATTGCACAATCAGCTTAACAGCTCATGCATCCAAGCTGCTTACAAGAATAATATACAGAAGAATGGAAAAGAAAATTGAGAATGCTCTAGGTGACGATCAGTTTGGCTTTAGGAAAAGTAAAGCGACGAGAGAGGTAATTCTGACGTTACGGCTAGTAATGGAAGCAAGGCTAAAGAAAAATCAAGACACTTTCATTGTATTTGTCGACCTGGAAAAAGCGTTCGACAATATAAAATGGTGCAAGCTGTTGGAGATTCTGAAAAAAGTAGGGGTAAGCTATAGGGAGAGATGGGTCATATACAATATGTACAGCAACCAAGAGGGGATAATAAGAGTAGACGATCAAGAACGAAATGCTCGTATTAAGAAGCGTGTAAGACAAGGCTGTAGCCTTTCGCCCCTACTCTTCAATCTGTACATCGAGGAAGCAATGATGGAAATAAAAGAAAGGTTTAGGAGTGGAATAAAAATACAAGGTGAAAGGATATCAATGATACGATTCGCTGATGCCATTACTATCCTGAGTGAAAGTGAAGAAGAATTAAATGATCTGCTGAACGGAATGAACGGTCTAATGAGTACACAGTACAGTTTGAGAGTGAATCAGAGAAGGACGAGGGTAATGAGAAGTAGTAGAAATGAGAACAGCGAGAAACTTAACATCAGGATTGATGGTCACGAAGTCAATGAAGTTAAGGAATTCTGCTACCTAGGCAGTAAAATAACCAATGACGGATGGAGCAAGGAGGACATCAAAAGCAGACTCGCTATGGCAAAAAAGGCATTTCTGGCCAAGAGAAGTCTGCTAATATCAAATACCGGCCTTAATTTGAGGAAGAAATTTCTGAGGATGTACATCTGGAGTACAGAATTGTATGGTAGTGAAACATGGACTGTGGGAAAACCGGAACAGAAGAGAATCGAAGCATTTTAGATGTGGTGCTATAGACGAATGTTGAAAATTAGGTGGACTGATAAGGTAAGGAATGAGGAGGTTCTACGCAGAATCGGAGAGGAAAGGAATATGTGGGAAACACTGATAAGGAGAATGGACAGGATGATAGGACATCTGCTAAGACATGAGGGAATGACTTCCATGGTACTAGAGGGAGCAGTAGAGGGCAGAAACTGTAGAGGAAGACAGAGATTGGAATATGTCAAGCAAATAATTGAGGACGTAGGTTGCAAGTGCTACTCTGAGATGAAGAGGTTAGCACAGGAAAGGAATGTGTGGTGGGCCGCATCAAACCAGTCAGTAGACTGATGACCAAAAAATAAAATGGAGGTGTTCCCAAGCAAAGAGCTATCATTGAGCTTCTTTTGGTGGGAAACCAAAGCATCAGAGATACTCACAGGCACTTGAAGGATGCCTATGGAGACCTGGCAGTGAAAAAAAGCACACTGAGTCATTGGACGAGGTGTCTTTGATCATCACTACAAGGTCGTGCAAACCTGTCCGATCTCCCATGTACCAGTTGGCCCACACAGCTGTGACCTGTGCAGTGTTGGAATGTGTAGACACTCTTATTTGAGGTGATCAACATAAAAGCAAATGAACTACTCCTTCTCTATCACAATGCAAGGTCCCACACAAATATGTGCACCCAAGAGAAACTCACAAAACCTCATTGGACTGTCCATCATACACCCTGCAGCCCAGATCTTGCACCTTCTGACTTCAATCTGTTTGGCTTAATGAAGGACACACACTGTGGGAAGCAGTATGTGGATGACCTCATTGATGCAGTAAGACAGTGGCTCTCATGTTGACCAATAGAGTGGTACCATGTGGGTATGCAGGCCCTTCCAGTAACATGGCGTAAGGCCATTGCACTGAATGAAGCTTATGTTTAAAAACAGGGTTTTGTAGCCAAAACAACAGGGTATAACATGGTGTATAGGAATCCTGAATAAAACCAACCCACCCACTTTAAGGAAAAAAGTGTTGCTTCACTTACTAATGCCCTTTGCAGTTATCATATACAATAAATATTAAAAATATTTGCAGCATATAACCATCGAAACATTTGTTAAGAGTATTGTGTAAAAATTTGAACTAAAATGGTGAAAAACTTATTGAGATTTTTGCTAGCAACCTTTTGCAGCTACACTACCAGCCATTAAAATTGCTACACCAAGAAGAAAAGCAGATGATAAACGGGTATTCATTGGACAAATGTATTATACTAGAACTGACATGTGTTTACATTTTCATGCAATTTGGGTAAATAAATCCTGAGAATCCAGTACCCATAACAACCACCCCTGGCTGTAATAACGGCCTTGATACGCCTGGGCATTGAGTCAAACAGAGCTCAGATGGCGTGTACAGGTACAGCTGCCCATACAGCTTCAACACGATACCACAGTTCATCAAGAGTAGTGACTGGAGTATTGTGACAAGCCAGTTGCTCGGCCACCAATTGGTGAGAGATCCGGAGAATGTGCTGGCCAGGGCAGCAGTCAAACATTTTCTGTATCCAGAAAGGCCCGTACAGGACCTGCAACATGCGGTCGTGCATTATCCTGCTGAAATGTAGGATTTCCAAGGGATCAAATGAAGGGTAGAGCCACGGGTCGTAACACATCTCAAATGTAATGTTCACTGTTCCAAGTGCTGTCAGTGCAAACAAGAGGTGACCGAGACGTGTAACCGATGGCACCTCATACCATCACGCCGGGTGATACGCCAGTATGATGATGATGAATACACGCTTCCAATGGGCATTCACTGCGGTGTCGCCAAGCACAGATGCGACCATCATGACGCTGTAAACAGAACCTGGATTCATGTGAAAAAATGACGTTTTGCCATTCCTGCACCCAGGTTCATCACTGAGTACAGGTGCTCCTGTCTGTGATGCAGTGTCAAGGGTAACTGCAGCCACGGTCTCCGAGCTGATAGTCCATGCTGCTGCAAATGTCATCAAACTGTTCATGCAGATGGTTGTTGTCTTGCAAACGTCTCCATCTGTTGACTCAGGGATCGAGATGTGGCTGCACAATCCATTAAAGCCGTGCAGATAAGATGCCTGTCATCTCGACTGCTAGTGATATGAGGCCATTGGGATCCAGCACGGCATTCTGTATTACCCTCCTGAACCCACCGATTCCATATTCTGCTAACAGTCATTGAATCTCGACCAACGCACAGCAATGTCGCGTTACGATAAACTGCCATCGCCATAGGCTACAGTCCAACCTTTATCAAAGTTGGAAACGTGATGGTATGCATTTCTCCTCCTTAATGGAGGCATCACAACAAATTTTCACCAGGCAACATCCGTCAACTGCTGTTTGTGTATGAGAAATTGGTTGGAACCTTTTCTCATGTCAGCACGTTGTAGATGTTCCCACTGGCACCAACCTTGTGTGAATGCTCTGAAATGTTAATCATTTGCATATCACAGCATTTTCTTCCTGTCGGTTGAATTTTGTGTCTGTAGCACGTCATCTTCATGGTATAGCAATTTTAATGGCCAGTAGTGTGTGTATATATATATATATATATATATATAATGGAAGGAAACATTCCACGTGGGAAAAATTATATATAAAAACAAAGATGAGGTGACTTACCGAACAAAAGCGCTGGCAGGTCGATAGACACACAAACAAACACAAACATACACACAAAATTCAAGCTTTCGCAACAAACTGTTGCCTCATCAGGAAAGAGGGAAGGAGAGGGGAAGACGAAAGGAAGTGGGTTTTAAGGGAGAGGGTAAGGAGTCATTCCAATCCCGGGAGCGGAAAGACTTACCTTAGGGGGAAAAAAGGACAGGTATACACTCGCACACACGCACATATCCATCCACACATACAGACACAAACCATGGTTCTTGTCTAAACTATTTATCATCCATGTTTCACTTCCATACATGGCTACACTCCATACAAATACTTTCAGAAACGACTTTCTGACACTTAAATCTATACTTGATGTTAACAAATTTCTCTTCTTCGGAAACGCTTTCCTTCCCATCGCCAGTCTACATTTTATATCCTCTCTACTTCGACCATCATCACTTATTTTGCTCCCCAAATAGCAAAACTCCTTTACTACTTTAAGTGTCTCATTTCCTAATCTAATTCCCTCAGCATCACCCGACTTAATTCAACTACATTCCATTATCCTCGTTTTGCTTTTGTTGATGTTCATCTTATACCCTCCTTTCAAGACACTATCCATTCTGTTCAACTGCTCTTCCAAGTCCTTTGCTCTCTGTGACAGAATTACAATGTCATCGGCAAACCTCAAAGTCTTTATTACTTCTCCACGGATTTTAATACCTACTCCAAATTTTTCTTTTGTTTCCTTTACTGCTTGCTCAATATACAAATTGAATAACATTGGGGAGAGGCTACAACCCTGTCTCACTCCCTTCCCAACCACTGCTTCCCTTTCATGCCCCTCAACTCTTATAACTGCCATTTAGTTTCTATACAAATTGTAAATAGCCTTTCGCTCCCTATATTTTAGCCCTGCCACCTTCAGAATTTGAAAGAGAGTATTCCATTCAACATTGTCAAAAGCTTTCTCTAAGTCTACAAATGCTAGAAATGTAGGTTTGCCTTTCCTTAATCTATTTTCTAAGATGAGTTGTAGGGTCAGTATTGCCTCACGAGTTCCAATATTTCTACGGAATCCAAACTGATCTTCCCCTAGGTCAGCTTCTACTAGTTTTTCCATTCATCTGTAAAGAATTTGCATTAGTATTTTGCAGCCATGACTTATTAAACTGATAGTTCGGTAATTTTCACATCTGTCAACACCTGCTTTCTTTGGGATTGGAATTATTATATTCTTCTTGAAGTCTGAGGGTATTTTGCCTGTCTTATAAATCTTGCTCACCAGATGGTAGAGTTTTGTCAGGACTGGCTCTCCCAAGGCCATCAGTAGTTCTAATGGAATGTTGTCTACTTCCGGGGCCTTGTTTCGACTCAGGTCTTTCAGTGCTCTGTCAAACTCTTCACGCAATATCATATCTCCCATTTCATCTTCATCTACATCCTATTCCATTTCCATAATATTGTCCTCAAGTAAATCGCCCTTGTGTAGACCATATATATGCTCCTTCCACCTTTCTGCTTTCCCTTCTTTGCTTAGAACTGGGTTTCCATCTGAGCTCTTAATATTCATACAAGTGGTTCTCTTTTCTCCAAAGATCTCTTTAATTTTCCTGTAGGCAGTATCTATCTTACCCCTAGTGAGATAAGCCTCTACATCCTTACATTTATCCTCTAGCCATCCCTGCTTAGCCATTTTGTACTTCCTGTCGATCTCATTTTTGAGACGTTTGTATTCCTTTTTGCCTGCTTCATTTACTGTATTTTTATATTTTCTCCTTTCATCAATTAAATTCAATATTTCTTCTGTTACCCAAGGATTTCTACTAGCCCTCGTCTTTTTACCTACTTGATCCTCTGCTGCCTTCACTACTTCATCCCTCAAAGCTACCCATTCTTCTTCTACTGTATTTCTTTCCCCATTCCTGCCATTTGTTCCTTTACGCTCTCCCTGAAACTCTGTACAACCTCTGGTTTAGTCAGTTTATCCAGGTCCCATCTCCCACTATATCTAACTGTAACCTATCCATTTCCCTTTTTAAATTTTCTAACCTACCTGCCCGATTAAGGGATCTGACATTCCTCGCTCCGATCCGTAGAACGCCAGTTTTTTTTCTCCTGATAATGACATCCTCTTGAGTAGTCCCCGCCCGGAGATCCGAATGGGGGACTATTTTACCTCCGGAATATTTTACCCAAGAGGACGCCATCATCATTAACCATACAGTAGAGCTGCATGCCCTCGGGAAAAATTACGGCTGTAGTTTCCCCTTGCTTTCAACAGTTCGCAGTACCAGCACAACAAGGCTGTTTTGGTTAATGTTACAAGGCCAGATCAGTCAATCATCCAGACTGTTGCCCCTGCAACTACTGAAAAGGCTGCTGCCCCTCTTCAGGAACCATGCGTTTGTCTGGCATCCATATTAAAGATTAAATATGGCAAATTGTTCACATTTATCATACTAATGCCAACGTTAAAAAAGACAGAACAAACCATCAAAGATGGTATTACCAGTCTTGCCCATTTGTACAGGATGATTCCAAAAGAAAGAATAGATTTCAATTGTTTTTTACTGTCAAATTATGAAAGACAGAAGCACACTGCTAATGTCACTGGAGAAGGGAAGGTTCAAAGTCTTATGTTCACACAGACACTATATCATACATTCAACATGAGTACCAGTGTTGCTTGAGAAACATTGAAATGGTAATCTATTTCATGCCACACATGAATCAAGAGATCCCTGTTTGTTTCATTGGCAGATTCAAAAATTTGATTTCTCGGCTCTTGGAGAGTAGCAGTGTTATGTGGGACAAAGATTGCCATTCCTGTACCCCATAGAAAAAAAATCACAAGGTGAGGGCTTGATGACCTGGGAGACCAAAAGCAATGAGGGAGATCATGTCCTCCACCTCTTCCAATCCAATGTTGTGGGGTGAATGTGTTAAGATAACACTGTACCTCGAGGTAAAAGTAAGGTAGGGCACCATTGTGCATAAAAATGAAATCAGTGGGATCTTCCTAAAGTTGAGGAAACAACCAATTTTGCAGCATGTCCAGGTATGATATTCCTGTCAATTTCCTCCACAAAAAAGAATCTTGTGAACAGAAATGGCACTAAACACATGATAGTGCCAGAATTTCATGACCCGCAAAATCTTACATAATGGTGATATACATTACCTGATAGACAAAACATCGATTCATCTGAAAAAATGAGTCATTCAGAAAAAGTGTTGTCTGCCGTTTTCTGGAGGACTGAAAAGCAAACTCCATAATCTCCGTCACAGTAGCCGTGACATAAATGCTACAGTAGCTGCAACGTTTAAGGCTTCATCCTGTGGACTTCCAAGGCTCCATGTGGATGCATTTCAAATACACTCAACATTTTCATCAGGTGTGCCTGATTGACCTCTGCTCTTCCCTTTGCAAATGCAACCAGCTTGCAAGAATTTTGTATGCCAATCATTAATCTGCTTGTGCAGAGGTGGCTTCTTGTTAAATGAATGGTGGAATGCATGTTGCACTTGAACAATGGATTAACTTCATGCAAATTACCACATACAAAATAATTTCTCTTGTGGTAGAGTCGTCATGTTGCTATAAAACAACAGCAAATCTGTGTCAAAACTTTGAATCTTCCTCTACCCAGTGAGATACACAATGTGTTTCTGTCTTTTATAGTTTGTACATAGTAAAAACTGAAGTCTGTTCTTTCTTTTTGAATCACCTATTATGTTAAGTACATTATCAAGCTTATCCTGATGGATTGCTATTTCAAGGTCCACAAGCAGGTCGAGTTTCTTTCCTTTCCTATCTACATGGATCATCTCTAAGTTCACTTCTATGCCTTTCAGGGGGTGAGTAGCCTGATGTATATATTTGACAACTATCAATCTGCTGCAGCTGCCCAGTCTAAAAGAGTCTGCACGCTCCCTACATCTTTTCTAAAATTTTCTACCTGTTTGTCCTACATATTTCATTTCACACTATGTGTATTGTCAAGGAGATGTTAAACCCAGTCTTCCCTCCACTGTATTTTGTAAACACATGCCTGTTCCAGTTTATTTATCCTGTTGCCAGCTTCTTGTCATACACTATATCTCATTAAGGTTTTTGCTGCGAATGCTAAATTAACATTGTATGGCTGAAGAATGTCTGCCAGTCTCTGTGAAAATTTCCCAAAATATCGTAAAGTGATGATCTTCTTATCCCTTGCTATTTCCTCTGTCTGTTTCTTCTTGTCCCTATAGATAAGATGATTCACCATCTTTACATCATACCCATTATTTACTGCTATCCGTTTAATGATGTTTAATTCATTTAACTTATCTGCTGAACTCTGGAACATTATTGGCTATATTCACTTAGGTTTTAAACATCTATTCTTCATAACGTTGTGAGTGGCAAGACTGGTTGCGAACCACATCTGTTGCATTCCTCAATGATTTCTTAGATATTTCTTAAGACTGACATTAGTACAAAAATGTGAACAATTTGGAACAGATAACTATTAATATGGTGTCTCTCCATGCCCTCTGTAACATCTTTGAAGTGTTATGGAATGGCTGATGGCTCAGTGCACTCTGTCAGTACATACACGGGGTGACAATTATTTAACTATATGAAAAAAGAAATATAAATTAGTTGCAAACTACAGCATGCACACACTTCATTCACTATGTAAACATCACTAAGTTATTCAGATTTAGGTTATGACATGTCCAATACGTCTGCCGTCATTGGCGATAGTGTGGCACAGATGAATAGTGAAATTCAGCATGACCCACAAAGTGTTGGAACATTGATGCTATCGATGACCTTCTGAATGGCTGTTTTCAGCTCAGCAATAGCTTTGGGATTGTTGCTGTACACCTTGCCTTTAATATAGCCCCACAAAAAGGAGTCACACGTGTTCCGATTTGGAGAATATGGTGGCCAATTGAGGCCCATGCCAGGGGCCTCTGGGTAGTCCAGAGCCAGAATGCAGTCCACAAAGTGCTCCTCCAATACATTAAACACTCTCCTGCTTCAATGGGGTCGAACTCCATCTTGCATGAACCACATCTTGTCGAATCAGGGTCACTTAGGATAAGGGGCTGAAATCATCTTCCAAAACCTTCACGTACCATTTGGTGGTAATAATAATAATAAAGATTTTATTGTCTTTAGGCCATTACAGCAATTGACAACGTCAAATGAAGTTACAATTTATAATACAGTGTGATAAGGTATTGACTACTGAAATATTTTAGCTTATATTACAATCAATGTACAGTGGGTCATCTGTTAGATTACTGCATTTTACAGTTGAAGAATTCATTGATATCATAGAATGGGTGGGCAATAAACCATTCATGCAGTCTTTCTTTGAATGTATGTTCAGGAAGATCCTGTATGGCATGTGGCAGCTTATTAAATAGCTTGTGCCCTGTGACTTCATAGCTATTTATTGATTTTGATAGTCTGTGGTAAGGCGTGTATATGTGTTTGATGCTTCTTGTGTTGTAATAATGTACATTTTCTCTACGTTTCACATCTTGTAGGTTCTTCTTCGTAAAGATTAAGACATTGTATATATAGAGGTTTATTACAGTCATAATTTTTTGTTTAGTAAATAACGGTTTGCAGTGAGCCTTATGTGAAGAATTTGTAATTATCCTAATGGCTTTCTTCTGCAATAATAGGATGTCATGTATATGACTACAGTTACCCCACAAGATAATGCCATAGGATATTATACTCTGGAAAAATGCAAAATAAGATGATCTGATGTATGTTTCAGGTACACAATTTCTGAGTTGTCTTAATAAATAAATTACTCTACATAGTTTACTACTAATATAGTTTACATGTTGGCCCCAGGATAACTTTTCGTCTAAATAAACTCCCAGGAATTTAACAGAACTAGGGTCATCAGATAGTGGCTTGTCTCTTAGAGTGAAGATTATCTGCTGAGTTTTATTTTCATTTAGCAGGAAACTATTTGCTCTGAACCAATATGCTGCATGAGTGAGTGTATTTTCAGCATAGGTTTTAAGATCATTAAGACTGTTACTGCTATGGAGAAAAGTCGTATCATCTGCATACAATACAGTGGTGGATCTAATAAACGAGGGGAGGTCATTGATCATTATCAGAAACAGGAAGGGCCCCAGTACAGATCCCTGAGGCACACCTACTCTAACATTTTCTATGTTTGACATTTCCTTACCAACACAAACTACCTGTTTACGGTTGTTGAGATAAGCTTTTAATAGTCTGAGACTGTTTTCTTTGATGCCGTAGAATTCTAGTTTCTCTAGTAGTGGCATGTGCTCAACACAGTCGAAGGCCTTGCTTAGGTCACAGAATGAGACCTGAGCAAAGCCTTTGTTCTCAAAAACTTTGAGGATGTAACTGACTACCATGTTGATTGCATCAATGGTCGACAGATTCTTCCTAAACCCGTATTGTGTAGCATTAATTATTCCTAGATTCTCAAAGTGAGATGATAATTGTTGGTACATGATGTATTCTATTACCTTGTAGAATGTGGGTACTATTGAAATAGGCCTGTAGCTAGATGGAGAGTCTTTATCTCCCTTTTTCTATACTGGGACGATCCTAGACAGTTTTAACTCATCAGGAAAATATCCCTCAAGTAAGCACTTGTTTATACAATGGGTTAAGGGGTAGAGAATGCAGTCACACACTTTTTTTAGTAGGTTGGATGATATGCCATATATATCTAAGCTATCAGATGATTTCAGTTGTTTTATGACCCCTTGTACATATCTAGGCGATACTTCGGAGAAGGTTACCATGCTTGTATTTAGTGACTGTCTACCCCAATTTTGGGAGAGTAACTCTGATGGACTAATGTCTGGTTTGATAATTGCGTCTCCTATTTCTTTCACTGAATTAATAAAAAACTCATTGAGTGTTTGTGGTGGGATATTAATTTTATCTTTTTTAGTATCTCTGGCAGCACTGTTAATTACTTTCCACGCAGTTTTGCATTTATTGGTGGAATTATGTATGCTGTTGGCATTGTAGGTTTTTTTGGCTTGCAGGATGGCTTTTTTGTATTCATTCCTGCATTCCACATAGGCTGATTTGGCACAGTCAGACTTCATACCATTGTATATGTTGTACAGTAACAAAACTTGTTTCTTTAGATCTGTCAGCTGTTTAGTGTACCATATATTTTGTCTGTTTTGAGATCTGGATTTGTGGCTGCTGTCCATTATTTTTATTTTCTTTATGGGAATACTATGGTTAAATAGGGTCAAGAATGCATTAAAAAATCTATCAAATATTATTTTGGCTGGCAGATCATTACTTGATGTGTAATGTCCATCGACACTACAATGGCCAAACCAGTCTCTGTCAGCAAGGGAATTACGAAATGTTTTAATTTTATCCTCAGTTATGGGTCTGGTAATCACAACTGTTGGGACAGGTCTGTTTGCATTGCACCTATTGAGGGGAATTTTACTTGCATAATTTAGAGATACGGAGTCATGGTCAGAGAATGGGAACACTACAACTTCGCATGTGTTTTCAGTGGTCTTGAAGTTTACAAAGATGTTATCTAAACATGCTTTGTTTCTTGTGGGCCTGTTATTAACATGATGTAAATTGTATTGTCTTAGCAAGTTTTCCAGATCTGCAACACTACCCTTACATTTAGTAACATCAAAATCAGCATTCAAATCACCTCCTATTGCAATATCATAATGTAGCCATTTAATATTACTTAATTCACTCTATAGCATGTCCATTTTTTCTAAAAATATGTTAATGCTTCCCTTTGGTGATCTGTACATGGATACTACTATTAGCTTATGACTATTAATGATTATACCCGTAACTTCAAAGTGCTGTTCATCACACAAGGAATTTAGGTCTAGTTTGGTTATTGTACAATTGAGTGACTGGTTGGAATAAATTGCCACACCACCTCTAATGTGCTTTTTCCTACAGTAGCTATTTACTATACTAAAATTGTCAAATTTGGCAACTGCAAGTTCATTCTCATTAGCCCAGTGTTCACTCAGACAAAAAATATCAAACTGGTTATCAAGTCCAAACTCATTTATGATAAGTTCTTTATCTTTCAGTCCTTGAACGTTAAGGTAACATATTTTAAGATCCATGCTCTTATTGCTAACACACTGAACACTATGGTGATTGGTTTTCAAACGTTTTTCAGGGCTTATCTTTTGGATTTCTGCCTCTTGTTGCCTTTTACTAAAAAATTGTTCACTTGGAGTGGTAGCACATCTACTGTTGTATACCTACTCTTCCCTCCTTGTGATGATATTGTAGATGAAGCTGCTACTAGAGGAGTTGATGTAACTGCTGTTATGGTGTCTGTGGGCACTGTTGTGGCACCTGGTGACTGAGGAGATAAGGTGGTTGCTTCTTCTCCTCCTGCTGTTGAATCTTGCTGGTGAAGTGTGATAGGTACTGCTGCTGCTGCTGCTGCTGTAGGCATTGTTGTGGCAACTGGTGACGGTGGAGATTTGGATGTTGCTTCATCTTCTGCTGCTGTTGAATCCTGTTGATGAAGTGTGGTAGGTATTGCTGCTGCATTTGTTATGTGTGTAGGTACAATTGCTGCTTCCACCTCTACTTCTACTGCTGCAATAGAAGTAAACATTTCTTCAGGCTCTGCTTGCGTCAAGCAAGGAACTGGAAGAGCAGCAATTACTTCTTGGTTGTCAGATGCTTTCAGTATCATGCTGATGTTTTGGCACAGAATCTTCTTGGCTCTGTTATTAAGGTGCATGCCATGTCTCGTGTAACAGTCTCTTTGTAAGGAGTCCATACTTATAAAATATGCATTTTGGTAGGCCCTGCAAATCTTTGAGTATTGCTTGTTTGCTTTTATGATTTCCACGTTCACACATGACCATTCCGAAAGGTCATGCCTATGTGGAATTCCGACTACAAAAACTGATTTCTCTCCTGTTGAATTTAGTATTGCTTTAAGGTTTTGTGTTGCACTGTGGAGGTCGTTTTTATATACATTATTGGCTCCTGCTATGACGACAATATGACGATCATTTTCAGTTTCTATGTTTCTAACCATCAAGGAATATTGCACCAGTTATTCTGTGACTGGTCATTGCACACCTCAAAGTTACCTGTTGAAGGTGAAGAGACTTCTCAGTCATGAAATGTAGATTCTCAGTCCCCCAAATGCACCAGTTTTGCTTATTGAGAACCCATCCAAATGAAAGTGGGCTTTGTTACTAAGCCAAACCATATACGTATACAAATTCCCATCATGCCCCGTGGCCAACCATGCAGTTTTAATATCCTAATGCAAACTGTTCAGAAGTTATGATGATGTTATTTCATATAGATTAATAAATGACACCCTGTGTTTACGAACTAGTGGTGCATGGAGAGGCAGCTGATTGGACCAGCATTTACCGCCTTGCAGAAGCAATGCATTGGTGGATGTGTGGTAACCTGGATAAGTGGAGCAGCTAATCAGGTGTTGCCATTTTTAAAGTAACACAAAGACTTCTCCAACAAATATTTTTTTCTTTTTTATTTTGACCTTGAATGCTGTTGAAGTGCATTATCATAGACAGTCAGACAGCTTGTCTCTGAAATGCACCACTGTGGATTATGTTCCTAATATTACTGGGTGTATGCTAAAATATTTATTAACAATTAGCTTAATAGGCACTACCTCTAGTCCTTAAGATGGACAATACTGGAATTCAAACTGGTACATAACTCATAAGTAATATATATACAATAGGTGGCACAGTATTCACAATGCATAGAGATGCAAATAAATGGAGAACCCACTGTGGGCCCTCCCGGTCACTGCTCCCTATGCATTTAAGATGTAAGTGGGAACAAAGAATTAGGACATGTACTGGAAACAGAACGGGAGAGTTGTTGGTAAGGGAGAGCCCCTGTGAAAGCTGATACAAAGACATGATACTTCATATAATGTGTGAGACAACCATAGTGATATACATAGTGTTAAAGAAAAGTGTTCCACATTTTCTGAGGTCGTAGTATGAACCAAAATAAGACCAAAATGGCCAGTAAACATGAGCCCTAAAATGTATATATTAAGAGGTATGAAGTACAGAGATATACACTCCTGGAAATGGAAAAAAGAACACATTGACACCGGTGTGTCAGACGAACCATACTTGCTCCGGACACTGCGAGAGGGCTGTACAAGCAATGATCACACGCACGGCACAGCGGACACACCAGGAACCGCGGTGTTGGCCGTCGAATGGCGCTAGCTGCGCAGCATTTGTGCACTGCCGCCGTCAGTGTCAGCCAGTTTGCCGTGGCATACGGAGCTCCATCACAGTCTTTAACACTGGTAGCATGCCGCGACAGCGTGGACGTGAACCGTATGTGCAGTTGACGGACTTTGAGCGAGGGCGTATAGTGGGCATGCGGGAGGCCGGGTGGACGTACCGCCGAATTGCTCAACACGTGGGGCGTGAGGTCTCCACAGTACATCGATGTTGTCGCCAGTGGTCGGCGGAAGGTGCACGTGCCCGTCGACCTGGGACCGGACCGCAGCGATGCACGGATGCACGCCAAGACCGTAGGATCCTACGCAGTGCCATAGGGGACCGCACCGCCACTTCCCAGCAAATTAGGGACACTGTTGCTCCTGGGGTATCAGCGAGGACCATTCGCAACCGTCTCCATGAAGCTGGGCTACGGTCCCGCACACCGTTAGGCCGTCTTCCGCTCACGCCCCAACATTGTGCAGCCCGCCTCCAGTGGTGTCGCGACAGGCGTGAATGGAGGGACGAATGGAGACGTGTCGTCTTCAGCGATGAGAGTCGCTTCTGCCTTGGTGCCAATGATGGTCGTATGCGTGTTTGGCGCCGTGCAGGTGAGCGCCACAATCAGGACTGTATACGACCGAGGCACACAGGGCCAACACCCGGCATCATGGTGTGGGGGCGATCTCCTACACTGGCCGTACACCACTGGTGATCGTCGTGGGGACACTGAATAGTGCACGGTACATCCAAACTGTCATCGAACCCATCGTTCTACCATTCCTAGACTGGCAAGGGAACTTGCTGTTCCAACAGGACAATGCACGTCCGCCTGTATCCCGTGCCACCCAACGTGCTCTAGAAGGTGTAAGTCAACTACCCTGGCCAGCAAGATCTCCGGATCTGTCCCCTATTGAGCATGTTTGGGAGTGGATGAAGCGTCGTCTCACGCGGTCTGCACGTCCAGCACGAACGCTGGTCCAACTGAGGCGCCAGGTGGAAATGGCATGGCAAGCCGTTCCACAGGACTACATCCAGCATCTCTACGATCGTCTCCATGGGAGAATAGCAGCCTGCATTGCTGCGAAAGGTGGGTATACACTGTACTAGTGCCGACATTGTGCATGCTCTGTTGCCTGTGTCTATGTGCCTGTGGTTCTGTCAGTGTGATCATGTGATGTATCTGACCCCAGGAATGTGTCAATAAAGTTTCCCTTTCCTGGGACAATGAATTCACGGTGTTCTTATTTCAATTTCCAGGAGTGTATGTTTTTCACAGAAGTGAAAACAAACAAGCACTCATAGCTCTTAAGGTATTCATATTAGGGCCCAAATTTTGTGGAATACTTTTTTTTTAAGTATCCTGTATTTCATACCACTACAGTTAACTACAAAGAAGTGATTACTATTTAGAAAAATATTTATTTATTAATTTGGTACAGAATGACAGATTTGCAGAGACAAGCAGATGTGTTAACAGTGTACTTATTTTTCTTTATAATGCAAGATAACACAGGATAAAATAAAGGAAAGGCAACCAATCACCTGCAGCTGACTGGTGTGTTGTGCATAGAAACACACAGCAGAAAACAGAATTCACACTAACTTTTGAGCTCTTGCTCTGTCTCTAGCAGACATAGACATAATCACACATTCAGATACCCAAACAAACACAGGTTTGGTGAGACTGACTACATGTGTATGAACACTTGATTGTCCAAGTGTTTCAATGTGTGCATGTTTGTTAGAGATAGAGCAAGATCTCAAAAACTATTAAGACTATTGTTTTTGCTGCATCTTTCTATGTGTCACATACCAATCAGTTACAGGTGAGTGGTTGGCTTCCCTTTATTTTACTTATCACTGCATCCAGGAATTTCTGTTGCTATACAGGACTTAGTTTAATTTTTGTCTCAAGTGCTCCTGCAAAAAAATAAATTGTATCTGTGTATTTTGCTGTATTAAGGAACTAGTGATTATAAGGCTATCAAAACATCACTGAACATGAGTGTAAATCGGAAGATTGGAGGATACTTATGATTAGCAAGAGTAACAAGTTTATCTGAGCGGTCATTACGAAAAATTTCATTTACAGCACCAATGATGTTGAGCACCAGTAGAGCAAGTTCAACGGTATTGTACAATATGCTTTAGACAGGTATGTACCGAGCAAATTTATGAGCTATGGGAAACAACCATCACAGTTCAACAGCTGTGTCAGAAAGCTGCTATGCAAGCAAAGAGAGCTTCACTGCAAATTTCAACATAGCCAAAGCCTCACAGTCAAACAAATACTGAACAAAGCCAAAATTAGTGTAAGGAGAGCTGTGCATGAAGTATTCGACAAACTTGAAAGTAAAATTCTATCTACCAACCTGACAGAAAATCCTAAGAAGTTTTGTTCTTATGTTAAATCAGTAAATGAATCAAAGCCATATGTCCAGACACCGTGTAATAATAGTGGCATCAAAATACAGGATGACAGAGAGAAAGCTGACATATTAGAAATATTTTTCCAAAACTGTTTCACTGAGAAAGATTGCACTTAGTTACTCCTTTGGATCATTAGACAAAAGCCAGAATAACAGGTATCAAAATATGTGCCCATGAGATAGAAAAGCAACTGAAATTCTTCAACAGAAGAGAGGCCACTGGAAGTGATGGGATACCAATATGAATCTATATAGAGTATGTGAAAGAACTTGCTCCTCTTCCTGCAACAGTGTACCAAAGAGCACTGGACGAACGATGCACTCCTAATGATTGGAGGAAAGCACAGATTGTTCTCATTTTTGAGAAGAATTGTTGAGTAGATGCATGAAATTGTCTGATACCAGTCTTGCAAAATTTTTCAACACGTTCTATGATAGCATATATGATATTTATGGAGATTGACAATCTCCTGTATAGGAGAAAACAACAATTGTGTAGAAACCAGCTCACTCTCATCATCTATGAGGCACAGAAAGCAGGCAGATATCACACTCTAGCTTGATACCGTATTCCTTGCCTTCCAAAAGGCTTCCTAAGCAGTTTGGCACAGTTCTCTAATGAACTGAGTAGGAGTGCATAGAATACCAGACCAGCTGTGTGACTGGGGTGAAGGGTTTCTGGCAAACAGACTGCAGCAAGTCCTTCTCAACAGAGAAAAGTCATCAGATGTATAAGTAACTTCCTACATACTGCACAGGGAGTGTTACAGGACCATTGCATCACTACATACATAATATGATTATGCTGGGATACTGAAGTGAAATGTAGGAAGACCTGCAGAGGATCAATGCTTGGTGCAGGGACAGGCAACTGGCTCTCAACATAAACAAATTTAACATATAGTGCTTAAATAAGCAGGAAGAACCACCATTTTATGAGTAAATGATTCCAAAACAATCATTGGAAACAGTCACAGCCATAAAATATCTATGAGAATGTGCACTGAATGATTTAAAGTGGAACAACCACACAAAAGTAATTACAGGTAAGGCAGGTGCCAGACCGAGATACACTGGAAGAATTCTCAGGAAGCGTAGTCTATGAACAAAGGAAATAGCTTACAATGTGCTTGTCAGACCACTTCCATGAATATCCATACCAGACAGGACTGTTAGAGGAAACAGAGAAAATTCAAAAGGGAGCAGAGCTCATTTCATTACAGGTTCATCAGCATCAAGGAGAAGCTGAGACAGTTGCGTGAAAGGTGTTTGCATCGCACTGTGGTCTACTGTTGAAGTTCTGATTGTATACATTCCTAGAAAAGTCAAGCAATATACTGCTTCCCCCTGTGTGTATCTTGCAAGAGGATAATGAAGATAAAATTAGAGAGATTTGAGCTCACAAAGAGGCTTACCAGCAATTGTCATTAGAGAGACAAAGTCATGACTAGAACAGGAAAATGAGGAGGTGACAGGTGTCACAAAGTACCCTTCAAAACACAATGTATGCTGGCTTGCAGAGTACAGATGTAGACATAGACATAGATGCACCAACACAGTTCAGCAGATATGCCTGCCAGTATTTGTTACTAATAACAGCTCAGCGATATGTAACAGTATGTGCCACAGAAAATTCAGGGTTGCCACAAGTTCTAGAAATCAGGGAATTTCAAATGTATCAGGGAAATTTGAAAAAAAAAAAACACTAGAAAAATCTCGTTTTTGTTTCAGTAGTGTGAAATTGTTTGTTTACTGAGATGTCACGTTTTGTCACTGGCAGGGAGCAGCTGAGTACACGTGCCGCTTCCCTACTCTCTCATTCTTACTGCTTCTCCCCTTCCCACCACTCCCCTCAGCTTGCAGTCAGTGCTGCCACTAGTGCTTGCTGCTAACCTAGCAGCTGTTGATCAAAGGCAGGCGCGGGGGGTGGGGGTGGGGTGGGGGGTGGGGGGGGGGGGGTGAGGAGTGGTTTGTTTGGATCTGATTCTCAGAGTTTGTTGATGCAGCAGTTGGAGACAATGGTCATATGTGCACAAGTTGTGTCTGAGTGATTGTGTGAATGTGTGTGCACTCTCATTTTCTGACAAAGGCTATGGCCAAAAACTTAATTATGGTGAGTTGCTACTTATCTTCATTAGTATTGGTTCTCAGAGTATTTGTGCAAGTTATCTGTTGTGTGAGTGATCACTGTAGTCTCATTTCATCAACATTGTGTATGTGACACATGAATAGCTGACCATACGAGTGGACTTCCATGACGGGCTGAAACTGCAGGCCGTTTCTGTGAGTGTCTCTAACGGAACGGGCCTGCTGCTGATCTGGAGCTCAGAGTTTCCCACTAATGTGCAGGCAATGTCTATCAGATCTAATCTCACTGATTTTGCCTGCAGGCTGGGTCTGTCTGTGTGTGGCATAATGCCACAGACTTTCATGGTTTACCTATGGATATATACTGCCTACATGAAAATTAGAGAGACCTTTGGAGAAAAGAGAACCACCTATATGAATATCAAGAACTCAGATGGAAAACCAGTTGTAAGCAAAGACGGGAAAGCAGAAAGGTGGAAGGAGTATATAGAGGTTTTATATAAGGGAGATGTACTTGAGGGCAATATTATGGAAATTTGAAGAGGATGAAAATGACGATGAAATGGGAGATGTGATACTGCATGAAGAATTTGAAAGAGCACTGAAAGACCTGAATCGAAACAAGGCCCTGGGAGTAGACAACATTCCATTAGAACTACTGACAGCCTTGGGAGAGCCAGTCCTGACAAAACTCTACCATCTAGTGAGCAAGATGTATGAGACAGGTGAAACACCCTCAGACTTGAAGAATAATATAATAATTCCAATCCCAAAGAAAGCACGTGTTGACAGATGTGAAAATTATCGAACTATCAGTTTAATAAGTCACGGCTGCAAAATACTATAGTGAATTCTTTACAGACAAATGGAAAAAATGGTGGAAGCCGACCTTGGGGAAGATCAGTTTGGATTCTGTAGAAATGTTGGAACACGCTAGGCAATACTGACCCTACGACTTCTCTTAGAAGAAAGATTAAGGAAAGGCAAAACTACATTTCTAGCATTTGTAGACTTAGAGAAAGCTTTTGACAATGTTGGCTGGACTACTCTCTTTCAAGTTCTAAAGGTGGCAGGGGTAAAATACAGTGAACGAAAGTCTATTTACAATTTGTACAGAAACCAGATGGCAGTTACAAGAGTCAAGGGGCATGAAAGAGAAGCAGTGTTGAGAAGGGAGTGAGACAGGGTTGTGGTCTATTCCCGATGTTTTTCAATCTGTATAAGTTATTCAATCTGTGTAAGTCAGGTGATGCTGAGGGAATTAGATTAGGAAATGAGACACTTAAAGTAGTAGATGAGTTTTGCTATTTGGGGAGCAAAATAACTGATGATGGTCAAAGTAGAGAGGATATAAAATGTAGACTGGCAATGGCAAGGAAATAATTTCTGACGAGAGGAAACTTCTTAACTTTTCTGAAAATATTTGTATGGAGTGTAGCCATGTATGGGACTGAAATATGGATGATAAACAGTTTAGACAAGCAGAGAACAGAAGCTTTTGAAATGTGGTGCTAGAGAAGAATGCTGAAGATCAGATGGTTAGATCACATAACTAATGAGGAGGTACTGAATAGAATTGGGGAGAAGAGAAATTTGAGGCACAACAAATTACAGTATTGTTTATCCACATGACTTCAGTGAGCAAGTTGCATTAACTTATTTGAAGTTTTTTGACATACTCCTTACCGAATCTGTTAAAGTGTTACAATAAGTTTTGAGAAACATTTCCCATATGACAACTTTAATCTTGTCTATCTGCCAATCTTCAGTGTTATAAACATTATACGGGGGTTGGAATTTTAATAATGGCAACTATTTATTTAGAGCTAGTACAAAATAGATACATGTTTCAAAGTTTTACTGACCTTCAAATTAGTCACCAGCATTGTATATAACGCATTGCCAGAGATGTGGAAGTTGTAGGATACTCTTAGCAGTGCCAGTTGTGTGGGCAGTTCGAGCAGCGCACTCTATTGCCCGACAAATTTGTAGCAGATCTGAAGCAAATGCCATGAAGTGTTTTCATAGGAGGGCTTAAGCCAGAGGAGTGCAGTAGGTGGTATAGCACTTAGCAGCCCCGTCAATCAAACAAATCAGTAACAGCTTGCACTGTACGTGCTTGAGCATTGTCCTTCAAAATGATGGTCAGGTCCTGCAGAAAGTGTCATCACTTCTGTCTCTTAGCTGGTTGTAGGTTGTGTTCCAAAAATGAACAGAATAGAGACAGAAGTGGTGATACTTTCTGCAGGACCTGACCATCATTTTGAAGGACAATGCTCAAGCACGTACAGTGCTAGCTGTAACTGATTTGTTTGACTGATGGGGCTGCTAAGTGCTATACCACCTACTGCACTCCCCTGACTTAAGTCCTCATGAGTTCAACTCAGTTTCTAAACTTAAGGAAACACTTCATGGCATTCGCTTCAGATCTGCTACAAATTTGTCGGGCAATAGAGTGCGCTGCTCGAACTGTCCACACAACTGGCACTGCTTAGAGTATCCTACGACTTCCACATCTCTGGCAATGCGTTATATACAATGCTGGTGACTACTTTGAAGGTCAGTAAAACTTAAAAACATGTATCTATTTTGTACGAGCTGTAAATAAATAGTTGCCACTATTAAAGTTCCAACTCTCATATTAATGATTTTTGGGTTAAGACCATCTGCAGGCAACTGAATAAAGTCAATATTCTTTTTCTTTGTTCAGTTGCATGTAGCTGGTAATAACTTAAAAACCATTAATATAGTATTTCCTAAATGACATTATATGTAGTGCCTCCTTTTGTTCAGGCTTGTATTTTTTTTATGCAATTGAATATACCTTTGATAACATGATGTGCTCCTGGTACATCTGTCAAACAAATATGAGCTTTGTGCTTCCATATATTTCCATTAGATGTCCCAATTGAATGCTGAAGTTTATCAGACTTGTCAAATAAATCTGTGTGCACAACTTACCACAAAAAATGAAAATCTTATTCATTTCTAAAATTCTCTGAGTATTTTGAATCTAAGATGGAAGATAAAGGGTTTAACATCCTGAGCAATGAGGTCATTAGAGCTGGAACAAAAGCTTAGATTGAATATGATAGGGAAGGAAATATGTCTTGGCCTTTCTCAAGGAACCATCCCATAATTTGCCTTAAAAAACTTGGGGAAACCTTGCTGAAACTGAGTTTGGAAGCCTGCACCATGACTTGAATCCCAGCTCTTCAAAAATAAGTCTGGTGAGTTAGCACTCCTCTGCCCCAGCCAGCACATTGGCCAGAATGTGTCTAGCTCTATAACCTCTTGAGAGCTAGTGCAGAAAATATAACTTGGATGTACAATAATGATTGATTTATTTACATGGATGCAATTTTAACAAAGTATAGCATAAGTATATGCAACAGTAAAATAAAAAATAAATAAAAAAGATGAGACAGAGAGAGAATTCGGGCCAAAGACATTTGCAACAAGGCGTAAACAAACATACAAAGTAATAAAATATATTTATTTGGAATTGTACAATAATTATTAAATAAAATAAATGTTTTCTTACATCAACAGACTACACTTAATGCAAAACAGCAAACAATATCCACCTGACCTACCATAGCAAACCCGACATCAGCAATCTTCAGAGCTGGACCATCATTGGTTCCATCTCCGGTGACAGCAACTATTTCCCTGTTTGGAAATAGCTTGCTCTCAATCATACCTTTAACCAGTGTGTATTTGTCTTTTGGTGAAGATCGTGCTAGTACCCTGAGATTGGGCCACACGAGGTCCAGCAGCTGTTGGCTGACCTAACACAGGGACACAAATTCTCACAGTAAGTTGGTAAACATTATTCAGGATGCTTTTAATAGATTTTGGCACAAAGTTTACTACTAAAATAAATAGCTTACAGTCCTAAGACAAAAAGCAGAAGATGCCAGTTTTTGTGTAACACATTGCGCAAATAGGAAAGAAATATAGAAATGGTTCAGAATGAATATTATAGTGAAATTTTTGCAACAGACTAAAACAAAATTTGGTTATTAGATTCAACATCAGCACTTGCATTTTGCAGAGAATGCTGTTTTTAGTTACACACAATATTCACAGCTCATCCAAAAAGTTCTGAGAATGATTTTATTATGGCATGCAAACAATGTCACTATGGTAACTATGATGGCAGCTTAAACTAACAACTGTAAAAACAGATGAGCATTCAACTAGTCACTTGTGATCAGGTAGCATTACACAGTCAGTCTGCAGGCATAGCATGAAATCCCATTGTGTCACAAATTGCAGTGGAGAAATATCTTTAAGTCAAGTGTCCAAGACATTCTCAAGAATGCATGAAATGTATTCATAGCTGCAAATAATGACAACCATCAGCTTTATAATGGAATGATGAGAACAAAAATATGTCCCAGATCAAGACTCGAACCCAGATTTCCCACTTATCACAAGTGGTTTCCATAATATTAGCCTATGCAAGCATGCTTGCTTCACAGCCAGACCAAAACTTCCTTATGTCATCAACCATGTGTCTACAACGTACACTCACACATCCATTATGTATATTCCAGTACAGGGAAGACATGCACGTCCAAATGAATGTTGCATCATACTTCTGAACAATGCAGGCATTGCAATATTGTATGTATTGCCCAACACTGGCAAGCAACTTTCAGTTAAAATGCTTTTTCTGCACAGGAATAATTGATGTACGAGTTCAGGTTGTAGACATATGGTTGACGACATACGAAACTTTCAGTCTGGCCATGAACTGTTCTCGGGTAGCCTAAAGGTAAGCGGGAAATCCAGGTTTGAGTCCTAGTCCGGCACAAATTTTCATTGTCGTCCTCCCATTATATAGCTGGCGGTTATCCATATTTGCAACTGCAAATACATTTCATGTACTTCATAACGGCAGTGCCTATTCCTTCAGACATGCATGTGTGTCCAAAAGAACTTTGCGTTATACTTCTGAACAACACTTGCCACTACAATATCATATTTTCAAGAAGAGAGAAGTGTCTGCAAAGTTTGTCTTGCACACTTCAGCTCCCAAACAAAAATGGTCATACATGGACGCCTGTTGTGACTTGACTGAAATGCACATTCTTTTGCTGGAAATATCATCAGGATGATGAGACTTGCTGTTATCACTACGGACCAACTGCAAAATGACAAAGTGCAGATACTGACATGAAGGGTAAACACTTTGAAAACATAACTGATATTTGAGCCAGTGTGATGTGTGAGTTGAACAATATCCCAAAAAAGGACTTTTCTGACAGTTACATATGGCTGTATGAATGTTCTGTGCATTGTACTCAAGTGGGAGGAGGCTATATGGAACACCTGAAACATTAAAACTACCATCTTAACTTTTCTCTGTTTTTTATTAATCCAGTCTTGAAACTTTTTGGACTGACATGGTATATAAAGGAAAACATCATCTTCACTTCCAAGTATTAGGCTTTTTCCATTTTACCTATCACTACTATTATCTTCCTTGACTTATTTTACCAACTAACATAAATCTTCTTACCTGAAGAGAGAATATTTCTCCATTCATTTTTTTTTGAGATGTCTGTTCCAGTTTCTCCTATTTTCTAGTACTTTACTGAGTATATTAAATATATATAGCTCTTCCCTAATTTCAAAATTTCAAAATCTGTCAGCTCTTGTGCATCTCTTTAATGCTTTTAGAAATCTTACCTCTATTTCTTGTATGCAACTTTCTTGACATCTATTTATAACCCATGATTCACTTCTCTAAACAAGCTTCAGAACTGCAATTGTCTTACACAACTGAATCTTTTTTCCTTCCTCAGTTTACTTTTTAAACATCTGTTTATAATTCCACATATTTTTTCTTTATATCTTCAGTATATATGTAGTTATATGTTATATGTGGGGCCACTACCAAAATAGTTAAAATGTTTGACTTTCTCTACTACTGTATCATTAATCACAATTTTTGTCCATAGAAGATATTTTCATTTAAAAGCCACTGAAATCGTCTCTTCTGGAATTGTCAAGTGGTAGTCTTCACAAATTACTTAATAAATGTATTCCCCTTCATAGATTGTCTTCATTCTTCACCAGCAGAGTAGTTCATCTGCTTGTAAAAGGAAATTAAAGTGGGACTTTCTGTCAATCTTACTACACCTGCTAAGGAAATAAAAAATAAAATAAATGTGGCTTACTCTAGGGCAAACACAAGTGAAAGAGCTCCAGTGAACAAGAATTTGACTACACAACTGCTGAACAATCACTGGAAGCAGCAAAATTTAGTAAATATCAGGGATGTGCGTACAAATCCACCAATTGTAGATGAAACAAATGCTTGACTTTAACCCACCGAGAAGAAGAATCCTGAGACAGGGTAGTCAACAATTCAATGGAAGAAGAATCCTTATGCATGGTAGTCAACCATCCACCCTGTTTTGAATGATACTTGAGTATAATTGCTCAATGAGTAACCTTTATGAGGTGATACTGGTAGGGGGAATATGCTGGTGGCCATTAAAGTTGTAGTACCATGAAGACGGCATGCAGCAAATGACAGATTTGGATAAAATATATTACATGCAGGGAACTGAAAAAGATGACCTCATTTTAGGCCACTCACACAAAGTAAATATGGCTAATGACATCTACATTCTAAAAATGGTTCAAATGGCTCTAAGCACTACGGGACTTAAAATCTGAGGTTGTCAGTCCCCTAGACTTAGAACTTCTTAAACCTAACTAATCTAAGGACATCACACACATCATGCCCAAGGCAGGATTCGAACCTGCAACCGTAGCAGCAGCGCAGTTCGGGACTGAAGCGCATAGAACCGCTCAGCCAAAGCAGCCGGCTCTACATTCTATACATCAGGAAAGATTATAGAGCAGGTTTCTCATTCAAAAACCACATTTGAATACTGTTGGTTTGTGAGAAGATTGTGCTATGTCTCATGTAAGAAGGAGAAATGTCCACCAGCATGACATATCAGAATTCTATGGTAGCAGGATTGTGACCCATTGAGACTGTGTTTTATTGTTCTGGGATATTGCTGCTTGCATTGCTAGGAACCTGATAGGTCAAGGGGAATCATATTTGACACCCTGCAAGATCTCAATTGCCTCATGTAAGTGACATCCTTCACCTGGTCTCTCTATCTCCTTCGTGGTCTTCCAGTGATCTTCATCCACTCTAAACTCCATCTGAACAGGCCTTGGAAGGCCCAATGGTGCAATGAAACTGCTGTGTCATTCTCAGCCCACAGGCATCACTGGATGTGGATATGGAGGAGCATGTGATCAGCACATTGCTCTTCTGGCCATTGTAGTGTCCCTTTTGCAATATTCACCATTATTGAGGTGAAACATAAATAAAAATGGCTGTATGTGACTCAAAATGAACTGCAAACATCGATTTATCTGCGAAAGGTAATAACACTAACTGTAAAAATATACAATATAGATCGATAGATGCAGAAAAGACATTATTTTTATTGTATGAGATTATAATGTGTAAGTAATTAAAAGAAGTATTATTATCTTTGTAAGAGTATAAAACACAATGCAATGCTCATTCTTCTGTCTAGTCTGTTTTTTTTTCTGTTCGTTCTGGTGTTAGCTGGAATAAGGTACGCAAACTATTGTGCTGCGCTAGCATTTGTTTCTGTCATAATGTAATTGCAAATATTTAATGGTGTAAACTGTGTCCTAGTAAGAATATATTAGTATAAAGTGATCTCCGTGTGTTATTGCAAGAACCTATGCCACATTTATCTTATGAAAAGAATATTTAATGAAAATTATTTAGCATGTTTCCAGCTGCTGTGGAGTGAGTAACAGTGATCTCTGACTGTTAACAATTAGCCGCCATTAGGCGGTACATTTAAAAATATTTTTCACAGCACAATGTCTGATAGCCGGAGTGGAAGAAATTATGTAAAAATATTCAGTGAGATTAATTGAAGGAATCCAGTGAAATAATTTTATTAAAATTTGTCTATTTTCTGTGATAGTAATAATTTTTACAGTAATTTGTAGGGAGCCTGGCACTTGATAAAACCAGATATATTACATAATTGGCAACCTACAAAATTCATTATTTTGCTTATTATATCTCTTTTGCAATTTTTTGAAAGCTAAACGTAAAAACTAACTTCACTAAAAATCAGTAACAAATCATGATAAATCAAAGGACAAACAAATTTACTAGGAGAGTGTTTCCTCTAAATAAATAGTTACATTATTTTTTTAGAAGACATAACACCATAAGCCAGTTTATGGGACCAGGTCTTCATCCAGATTATGTTCATTCTAAGGTCTCTTCTTGGAAGTCTTTCTGGTCCCATTCTTTTAATGTTCCAAACCAGTTAAGCCTATTTATCTCCACAGTTTCTTTTAGAGGCTCAATCTAATGTGTGTTTTGTATTGTTTCATTCCTTAGCCTGTCCCTTCTCATGTTACATGAGATCCCTCATAGAAACGACACCTCTGTTGCTTGTATTGTGCTCAGATCTTTCTTTGTCTAAGTGCAATGTTCTGATCCATAGGTCAAAATTGGCAGAAAATATGACTCGTATATCATGAACTTTGCTTTGGCAGGGTTTTTCCAATTTCTAATTATGTCCAACATACACTAACAAAATTTTGAACAATTTTCTCTTCTCTCCAAAATTTTATCCTAGATTTTTCCATTCTTGGTTAAGTTACATCCTTGACACATGGATGTATCTACTTCTTTAATAGTTTTTCCATTGCAACTTACATCCTCACAGCCACATCTCATACCTCTTACATGCAGCAAAGCAACTATCCACACAGACAGTGCGATGGCATCTGGAGTTCTACAGGCTGTTGGTCAGTGACCATTGGCACGGCTTTCCTTGTGGCAGCAGCAGAAAGAGGCACTCGCCAGTGGTAAATCATCTTTGTAGCTATTTCTCAGTTCTGTGCATAGCATTACAATATTGTGGTAGACATATCTGTGTGTCAATGGTCCAAAGAGAATGAATGTTGCCAGATTGCATTCTTCACCATAACACTGGTCCAGCACCTGGCATAACAATATGGGCTACACTAGGAACAAAACATGATCACTTCTGGTTCACATAGTCACCATTTGGACAGCAGTCCTTAAGCCACATCCACACGAGATGCACTGCATCTGCAGTATCACGCACAGACACATGGTGAAGACCTGTGCAGAATGGCACAGACCAGGCAGAACTGCACAGAATGGAGCACAGTATTGGTAGGTGTACAGCAATGTTCCAGTGTCCATGCATGTGCACCAGTACAGATGGTAAACTGGAAATGCCATCCAGTGGAGCATGCATGAATGAACTGTTTCCTTTCTAGAATGAAATTTTCACTCTACAGTGGAGTGTGTGCTGAAATCAAACTTCCTGGCAGATTAAAACTGTGTGCCAGACTGAGATTCGAACTCAGGACCTTTGCCTTTCGTGGGCAAGTGCTCTACCAACTGAGCTACCTGAGCATGACTCATGCTCCATCCTGACAGCTTTAATTCCACTAGTACCTCATCTCCTACCTTCCAAACTTCACAGAACCTCCCCTCAGTAGAGCCTTGCCCGCAAAAGGCAAAGGTCCCAAGTTCAAATCTCAGTCCGGCACACAGGTTTAATCTTCCAGGATGTTTCCTTTCGTGTACCAATAAGACATGGAACTCAGTTTGTTGTCACTGAAACTCTTTCCTCAGTTTTGTACAGCTTGGTACAGCACATGTTAAGACCTGTGGCTGTGCCTTCTCTGTGAAGTCTGTGTGGCATTACATTTTAATAAGAAAACACTAGACTGCACATTGCCCATGAGGCATGAGGTCCTCTGCTGCCCTGAGTGGCACCTTCTCCAGATTCCCCATCCACTGAAAACATCTGGTCATGAGTTGCTGAGAGAATGCCATGTCACCACTCAGTAGCCACTGCAATTGACTAACTCTTGCACAGAGTTGAAGCTACACAGAATGAAATACCCATATCTACGCCCATGGCTCTTAAGACAGATTGTGGTGCCAGGTGCACCTTTGTCATTGGCAACAAACATTTCAGATACCAGCTTCTATAACAGTGCTTGATTCTTCCTGCAGAGCTTTCCGCCCTCTATCAGGCCATGCAGTACATCCCACAACACAGGAATCTCAATTGTGTATTATGTCCTGATTCACTTTGGTTCCTCCAGACCCTATGTGTGCTATACACATACCACTCCTTAGTATAATGAATTGAAGAATGTCATCACTTGCTTACTGATGATGGAGACAATGTGATGTTCGTGTGGGTCCCTGGTCCTGTCTAAGCGTCGGGAATGAAGTTACCAATGCTGTTGCTAAGGCTGCAGTCTGACTGCCAAGGTCTTTTAGCTATTCTGTCCCTTCAAATAATCTCTGCATTACTACATGTAGGCCGGCCGGTGTGGCCAAGTGGTTCTAGGTGCTTCCGTCTGGAACTGCGCGACCACTACGGTCGCAGTTTCAAATCCTGCCTTGGGCATGGATGTTTGTGATGTCCTTAGGTTAGTTAGGTTTAAGTAGTTCTAAGTTTTAGGGGACTGATGACCTAAGATGTTAAGTCCCGTAGTGCTCAGAGCCATTTTGCTACATGTAGGAACACTGTGTCACACTTGCATGAACACTGGTCTTTTCTATATGAGAACAAACTCCAGGAAATTAAACACTTCCAAGTAGCTCAAATGTATTCCTCTTGTCCCTCTTGCCACGAGGAGATACTTTTAGGTAGGCTGCATACTGAGAACTGTCATTTCAGTCACCATAATTTGTTAACTGGACACCCCACACCACTCCTTGATTTATGAAGCCAACCGTTGACAATGCTCCATTTTCTGACCCACTGCTGATTTTATAACTGTTTATGTTTGATGTATATTTTCCATCTGAATTATCAGATGTTTTAGCAGATACAGCACAAGCTGTTGTAGATCATATTTTAGTTTTTGTTTGCGATAGTAATACAGCAAAGGAAATTTAACTTTCAACCTTTTGAGCAATCTCCTCAAAGAGGAAGTGATCATTTGTAGTTATCCTTGTACTCCAGTCTATTAGGCTCTGAGTATTATCAACTTCAAATTCATTCAGTAATTGATCATTTTATGAAATGACATGGGAACTTATGACCTCAGCTGTTTCGCACTCTAAAGCAGTAACAGGCAAACAAGCAATCGAGCAAACAAACAAACAAACAAACAAACAAATTCTATGCCCAGCTGGGTTAGAGTCTTTGCTGCTGCCAGGGGTGGCATCTGTGTGTACTAAAAATCACATCCTCTGTACCCTCCAATGACTTGCACATTTAATCATGCAGTCTTCATAATATCAGTATTAAGAGAAGGAAAATTGCTGCTCACCATATAGTGGAGATGCATGATGGGACTGGCGACTGGGTGGGGTAAGGAGGAGACTGGGGCAGGAAGGGAGAGGGATAGTATGGTGAGGGTGGTGCACAGTGAAGTACTGCAGTTTAGACGGAGAGCAGGGGGAGTTGGGAGGGGGGAGGGGGGGAGGGGGGGGGGACGGTGAAGTAGCGAAAAAGGAGAGAAATAAAATGAGAGAAATACAAAGACTGGGTGTGGTGGCGGAATGATGGCTCTGTAGTGCTGGAATGGGAACAGGGAAGGGGTTGGATCGATGAGGACAGTGACTAACAAAGGTTGAGGCCAGGAGGGTTACGGGAACATGGAATGTATTGCAGGGAAAGTTCGCATGTGTGCAATTCAGAAAAGGTGGTGTTGGTGGGAAGGATCCATATGCCACAGGCTGTGAAGCAGCCACTGAAATGAAAGATATCATGTTTGGCAGCACGTTCAGCAATAGGGTGTAGACCACATGACTGGTTTCACAGGTAACCCTGCCTGTGATGGTATAGGTGATGTTGGTGACCAGACTGAAGTAGGTGGTTGTGGGAGGATGTATGGGACAGGTCTTGCCTCATGGTCTATTTACAGGGGTATGAGCCATGAGGTACGAGATTGGGAGCAGGGGTTGTGTAAAGATGGATGAGTATATTGTGTAGGTTTGGTGGACAGGAGAAGACCACTGTGGGATGGGTGGGAAGAAGTGTGCAGGACATTTCTCATGTTGGGGCATGATGAGAGGTAATCAAAACCCCGGCAGAGAATGTAATAAAGTTGCTCCAGATTATTATCTTGAAAATTTGTGATCATTGTGACTATTTGCTGTTTTACCTTCTTTCCGTACTGGCATTTAATCTATTCAAGGCAGCACCGTGTACTGAGCAGAGGTAATATTTGACAGCCTTGTTTTTCCACCAGATATTTTCTGGAGAATTTTGATGTCGCCTCTGCAACAGATAACCAATGACTGTAAGGCAGATTTATAACTGAATATTTTGTGAACTAGTTTAATAGAACAAGACTCAAATTTCCTTGAGTTGTTCACTTGATTTGGCTGCAGCCCCCCACGTGTCTGTAATTTATATCTTGTACACTCAGTCAAAATTGTGTCACTACACTTAGGGGTTCACTGCAATGTCCTGAGCTTAGCTGCGTTAATTTGATTTTGTGTGTGTGCTGTTGGTATCTCAGTAATTTAATATTTGCTCTGTACTCCAGGTGTCTACATTAAATTTAACTGCTCGAGGATCTAGTACTGCTATACACAGGTGTGAGTATTGGAGCCTGGTTAAGGCTTGTGATCCTTCTTTTGCACACCTGCAGTCTAGCAGTACACTGTATGTTCCTCTACTGACTGTCAAGTAGTCAGACTAGTTAGGCATTAACTGTGTCTACTATTGTGTGTGATGATGTTATCAGAGGCAACTTCTTGCACAGAATTGGTTGGTTGGTTGTTTCGGGGAAGGAGACCAGACAGCGAGGTCATCGGTCTCATCGGATTAGGGAAGGACGGGGAAGGAAGTCGGCCGTGCCCTTTGAAAGGAACCATCCCGGCATTTGTCTGGAGCGATTTAGGGAAATCACGGAAAACCTAAATCAGGATGGCCGGACGCGGGATTGAACCGTCGTCCTCCCGAATGCGAGTCCAGTGTCTAACCACTGCGCCACCTCGCTCGGTGCACAGAATTCATATGCAAGATAAGCTGTATATGTTTTGTACTACCTCTCAGCATCTTTGACACAATTTTGGAGTGTTTGTTTCAATAGCTTGTCCTCTCCAAGTGGTCACTAAATTCTATGTTAAATAAAAGTGTTTTGATTTTGAATACCTTCAGATTGGATATTGAGACTGGTACATTTTTTACTATTTTATTTATTTATTTCTAAAATAAAAAAGGTTCATATGTTAATGCCTTCCTAAAAATATTGGTTGGCATGAAGAATTTTGCCCGTTGTATTCACTAAGAGTGTGGGGGTCTGTTCCTCCTGCTGATAGCTATTATCACCTGTTGCTCAAAATTATTCTAATAAATGGGGATTGTGATCCCCTCATTTGCATGGATTGAGTTCTTGTCCTCTATTGCCACCATCTTTCCCCTTCCATGGGGGAATTATTAGTAGCATGATTGCGCCCCTTGCGGCTTAGAATTATTGTTCTTCATTTGGCTGTTTGTTACTTGCTGACATTGTCATTTGAAATAAAGTGTTACTTTGGTTTCTAAGGGGTTGCTGTTAAGGACAGCCAAACAAATTTATATGTTCCTTTAAAATAAATTATTGCATTTTCTATCTGAAAGCTTTTTATTGTTGAATTGTTGTTTTGAAATTGTAAAATTTGTCTGGGTTTAAAGAATCTTTACATTTTCATATAAATTTTTTGGTTGTTTTAATTCTGAAAACTTTCATGAATAAATCATTTTGGGTGCAATAAATGATGAACAATGACAAAAACCCTGGGATCCACTCCTTCCACTGAAACATTTTTTGGCAATTTTGGGATGCCAAAGTTTCCCCATTACAGTGACTATACCTAGTATGGTATGAAATGAAACCTGCACCTAGAGGGTAAGAACTGAGGCACAGACAACATGAAGTTTTAGGATGGGATATACTGTGCAGATAATATGTTTAAAGAACTCACAGCAAATAGGCCTCAATACATGAAAAAGCAATACTTAGAATTCAATAGAAAAAAGTGAAAAAGAATCAAGGGCTATATTGTGAGCAACACAGTGTTATCTATTGCTAACACCGTTGTCAAGGGGTGGCATGGTGACAACTGGATGTGGCAAGGTTAGTTTGAAGGGTGGGCTGTATGCCCTTCCTGCTGCCAGGATGGAATCGGTGTACTCCAATTGTCTGTATCTGGTGTAAATTATGAAATAGTGTGAACGTCTTTCAAATGACTGTGAATCGTGTAGATGAGGTAGGACATGGGGCCCAGCACAGTATTCACCTAGCAGGATGTGGAAAACTGCCTAAAAACTACATCCAGGCTGGCCTTGTTGGTAATTCACCAAGTGGATTTGACCCGGGGCTGGCACGCCTACCCGAGTCCAGGAAGCAGTGCATTAGCACTCTCGGCTAACCTGGCGGGTATTGTGAGCAAGACTGTAGCTATCAAAAAATATTTATGCCATGGAAAACTTATATGGGTAGCATTAAGATATTCACAGGGATTTCAGATCATTTTTCCATAAAGAAGAGCCTCAGATAAGGCTGTCACCTCTCACTGATATTATTCAGAATATATACCAGGTGGATATAATTAAAGTGCAGCTACTCATGAAGGTCCAGTGTGGGCTGTAATCATCATATGGCATCAAAACTCAGTAGATATGCTAATGCATTAATAATTTAAGATGGAAAAATTTAGTTATAATTTTGGCCACCATGTGCAAATTTGGCACTGAAAAGCATCTCATTGACGTCTCTGGCACTTGTGTTGAAAAAATTGCATAAATGTTAGGTAGTTAATAACAAAATTGACATTATGCCTTTCTTACTTGTTTGATGTTTTCTGCCCACATCCCATTCTTAATCCTTTACATACAGAAACATTTATACACATCTTTCTCACATTCACAGCATTTCCTGGTATCTTACCAACAAACCAAAGTCTGCCACTGGCTTTACCTATGTCTGAGATTCTGTGTTCATTCAACTTCATACAACTACAAATTGTTACATATGAAGTTTGCCTGTAAACTAAGTATCATTTCATTCATTCTAGTGGGCAGCCTACTCTTGTCAATGATTGTTTGTTGAGAAAATGAATGAGATGATTGGTGAAAACTGACATTTTGCAATAAGAATGCTTTGTGAGTTTCCAGCAACTTCAAAAACTATTTTGTATGAAACTGTCACAAATCACTGAAATTTTTGCAAATTGTGTTTCTGTCAGTTTCCAAAAGTGCTTATGGATATCCCAAAACAAAGCAATTTGGGAGTACTGTGACATTTCTTAGCCAATACAGTGATAAGGGAGATGAATTCTTAAACAGAAATGTGACCGACATTTCTTAGCCAATACAGTGATAAGGGAGATGAATTCTTTAACAGAATTGTGACCAATGATGAAACTTGGGTTTGTCATGTCACTCCAGAATTAAAACAACAGCCAGTGGAGTGGAGGCACAAAAATTCAAAACAACATTTTCAACACGAAAAATCATGTGTACTGTGGTCTGGGACAGACAGGGCATTCTGCTTGTTGAGTTGCTTCCCAGAGATGAAACCACCAATGTGGTATGATACTGTGACATGTTGAGAAAACTTCAGCAGGCAATTCAGAACAAAAGACATAGAATGCTCAGTCAAGGCATAACAATATTCTGTTGGTGCCACTCGAAATCTGATTCAGTAGTTTGGTTTGGAGCAGTTCAATCATGTTCCATGCACCCCTTATCTCACTCCTGACTACCACTTCTTCTTGAATGTGAAATGTGATTTTGAAGCAACAATGATGATACAGAAAACAATGTTCAGCTGTGGTTGACTTCAGTGGTGGCTTCTTTCTATGAAGGGGCCATAGAGAAGTCAGTTTTCTACTATGACAAATGTCTCAACAATGGTGGTAACTATGTAGAAAAATAGTTAAAGAAATGTTCTTTCTTGTGACAATAAATTTTCGTTTAGAAAAGTGATTTTATGAATTTTTCAAAACAGTAGGTTACTTTCTGGAAATGTCTCATAACATACTTGTAAGACTTGACCGATTTCACTGATGTTTTAGTCACAGTATACTATATGTCTGTCTTTTGTGAAGTGCACAGTGAGCCCTGCGTGGCTCTTGTTCCTGCTGTCATGTATTTTACGCCCTGTTTTTAATTTACTTCCACCTTACTACGTTAATTTTAATTACTGCTGACACTGAGTTGCTGCTTTGCCTGACTGAACAGCACTAGCAGTGCATATCAATATACCCCCTATTGTAGTATCTTTGCTCGACTGCTATTACTTCCTGGTTGTTTGTTGTAAGGGAGTTCGGGTTGTGAGTTCGGGGTGCCAGTCAGTTGGAACGTGTCTGGAGCGCAGTCCGGACCTGCCAGTCGGGGAGTTACAATGCGGCACTAGTGCAGTCGGGTTGGAGCTGCAGTGAGGCCTGCGTCGACATGGCTTGCCTGACCATTGCCACCACACATCACTTGAGCTGGGCCATGGTCTTGGTGAATCATTAGTCGGATGCATTTTGGCTCACCGATCGTTCATGAGTCAGCTGTGTATGTGTGCATCAACTCCAGATTTGTCTTCGTGTGTGCTTAGTTACTGTTGGGTATGTTTCAGGTCTTCATGCAAGTGTTTGTCAGGTTGTGTGTGTGTAGTTGGCATTATTTCCTGATGACTATTTTAGATGTTGTTGGCATTCTCAGGGGAGTTGGTCTGTTGCTGCAGACCAGGGAAGTTATCTCTGAGCGATGCAGTCAGCTGGGTCCGTTGGTGGTCCCTGCACAGTGTTGTAGCGTGTGTGGAGCTGTCTGATCACTACAGATTTCATGGTTCACCGATCCAGGATGTCAAAGTTGAGTAGTGGTTTCAACTACCCAAGCCACACGTCCATTCATGTTGTGGTGGTTCATTTTGGTGGTTGGCTGTTGGGGAGGTTTCCCTGTGAGCAACACCGAGTGTTTCTATTACTGAAATTTAGCCGCCATACTGTGCAACGAACTATATTCTTTGACTACTATTCGAGTGCACCAGTGGAATTTTCTGCCTTGACCACTTATATAATTCCAGGCAGCGTCCTTTTCTCACCTGTTCTCACTGTCCACCATGGCGTGTAATTTTGACAGTTAATACATACATCATTGTCGATTATCACATTCGTAAGCTTTTGTGTTTGAGTTCTCATGTACTGATTGATGGCAAGCAAGTCATTGTGTCGGTTGGTCTGTAGATGTCCCCTGGTTGGGTTCCGATGGATCAAGTGTAGTTGGGCTCACCACCTGTCTCACCCTAGTGAATGAGGGCAGACAGACGTCCCTGGAGGCTTCTGAGTGCCGATGTCTTTATTGTCTTTCCCACTGGTGTTTAATTATCTGCTTGCAGCTACTTAAAATTTAAGGTTTATGGTTATATTTTTTTAAAAATTTGGAAAATTAATTGTGAACTCTCAGCCTTGCAACTTATTCTTAAAATTATTTTTTAAGCTTTAACATTATGGCCTTCTGCCTTTAAAGGATTATGGTAATATATTTTAAAATTTTAAAACTTAATTGTGGCCTTCAGCCATTTGTATTGCACCTTGCATATGTTTGTTCTATCTACTTGGCCTTGAGGCTTTCCACCTAACTGTGATATATGTTTTTTTTAATTATTTTATTTTCTATTTTAACTGCATTTTTTTATCTTGTTGATTTTCAAGATTTCTTGTTTGGAGGCCTTCAGCCATGAAAGAGTTGGATTTGGTGCTGCTTTGGTTGTAAATGTGTTATTAAATTACAATAAATTACAATTAGAAAGTGAAGCTGACCCCAACCTTACTTGGCCCTTTCCACAATCATAATTACCTGTTCTGCCCAGTGGGTTTAGCAGGAATTTCACACAGTTTTACATGTTCAAACATTTAAAGCAATGAAGCAATTGGCAGCCTTTGCAGCCCTTTGAAATTTTATCAAGATCTGACTGAATACTTCTCCCGATTTTCAAAATATTACAGCATTACAGATAATTGCATCATATGAAGAAGTCTGATGTTACTACAAATATTGTCTGTCAAGACTTTAATATACATCATAAACATCAATGGTCTCAAATCACTTCCCTGGGACACCTCTGAGCTTACTTCTAGCTTCCACTACTTTTAATGCCATTCATGCTTTTCAATGTAGCACTTTCTGTCAATCTCTTTTTCAGACAGCTGTATTCCTTTTTCCTTACTTCATTTGCTGAATTTTTATACTTTTTACTTTTGTCAATCAAATTCAGTATCTTCTGTGTTAGCCAAATATATTTCCTTGGTGTTGTTTTTGTGCATTTGATCTTCTGCTGCCTCCATTATTTAATCTCTCAGAGCTTTATGTTCTATATGTTCTACTGTATTCCTTTACCCTGTTGAAGTAAACTGCTGTCTTAACATTCCCTTTGAGACCCTTAATAACCTCTAGTTATTTTTCCTTATCCAAGTAGCATCTTCTTTTAATCTGTGGTTCATAACCAATGAATTGTTATTAGCAGCCCACATCAGCACTTGAAAATGTTCTGCAGTTTAAAATATGGCTTTGAATATCTCATTCACTGTTGTAGCGCTGGTCTGAAACTTTCCAGTTTTGCAAAGTCTCATGGAAGAGACTTGGAGGAGGGGGATTAGGTGGGGGAGCAGGGGGGGGGGGGGGGGCAGGTGAAGAAAGATTAAATTGTGCTATGAACAAAACACAAACTTGCACAAAGCATCTTTCTCATTCATTTCTTCCCTTCTGCCATGTTCTCCAAGTATTTTTCCTTCTCTTCCTTGTACTAGTATTGAATTCTGGTCCCCGCCACAATTAAATTTTTGCCCCTCTTAACAATCTGAATGCTTTCCTTTATCTCCTCATATGTTCTTTCAATCTCTTCGTCACCTATGGAGTAACTAGGCATATAAACTTGCACTACTGTGGTCAGTGTTGCCTTTGTGCCTACTGTGACCAGTTAAACATTTTGACCACCTACCTAATAGCCAGAATATACACCTTTGGCATGGGTAAAAACAGTGATGGGTCATGGCATGAAAGTAATGAAACCATGGTAGGTCACTGGAGGGAGTTGGTGCCACATCTGCACACACAGGTCACCTAATTCCTGTAAATTCCAGAGGGGGGGGGGGGGGGGGCGGCATGAGCTCGGACACCATGTTAAATCACACCCCAGATGTGTTCGATCAGGTTCAGATCTGGTGAGTTGGGGGGCCAGCACATCAACTGGAACTCACCAGTGTGTTTCTTGAACCACTCCACTCCATCACACTCCTGGCTTTGTGACATGGTGTACATGGTCTGCAACCAGTGTATGATACTCCTTGGCCATCATGGTGCCTTGCACGAGCTCCACTGGACCCATGAATGTTCCCCAGAGCATAATGGAGCTGCCGCCAGCTTGTATCCATCCTGCAGTGCAGTTTTCAAGGAGCTGTTCCCCTGGAAGATTAAGGTTTTGCACCCTCCCATCAGCATGATGAAGAAGGTATTGGGATTCATTAGCCCACGCAATGATCTGCCTCTGTGGCAATGTCCAGTACCCATTTTGGGCATAGTTGCTGATGTCATGTGTTAACATTGGCACATGCATGGGTCATCAACTGCAGAGGACCCCTGTTAGGAGCGCTCAGTGCACTGTGTGTTTGGATACACTTGGACTCTGCCCAGCATTGAAAGGCCCATTGTTAGGAGTGCTCAGTGCACTGTGAAAGCATGGTGAAACCATGTCCAGGCATTGTGATGTTGGGTGGCCGCCCCTCATTATGTGTCGGTTGTCATAGGCTGGGCAGACTGGTAAAACAGGAAATAACATGAGACTTCAATGCTGGGCAGAGTAAAAGTGTATCCACCACAGTCTATGATGTCCGACATCTGTAATGAGAGGTGGCCACCCAACATCACAATATCTGGACATGGTTTCATCACATGTTGAAGACACTCACCATATCACTCTTCGAACATCTGACAAGTCATGCAGTTTCTGAACAGCTTGTGCTGAACCTCCGGGCCATCACTATCTGTCTTCAGTCAAACTCAGACAGATCACAGGCCTTTCCCATTCTACACATAGACAGCACACTGATATTACATGTGCAATGTGAGTGTCTGACTAGTAGTACTATACGCACTGTCCATTTGTCTGACTAGCAGTCACTCCTTACCAGGTGATGCTACTGGGGATGGGTTTATATCGATAGTAGGTCGGTGGTCATAATGTTCTGGCTGTTCAATGTACCTTGGCTATTATAATTCACTATGCTGTTAATAAATGCCTACCCACAAATCTATTTTCTTATTTATTATTAGACGTACTCCAGCACTGCCTTTATTTGATTTCATTTTGATTACCCTGCACTGGCCAGATCAAGAGTCCTGTTCTACCTGTCTCCAGACTTCAGTAATTCCCACTATATCTAATTTCAACCTATTAATTTCCCATCCTAATTCTCTAACCCAACCAACCTGGTTAAGGGATCTAACATTCCGTACACCAACCCATAGAATTACATATTTGTTTCTCCAGATGAGATTTTCCTGAGTAGTCATCACATGAAGATGTGAACGCAGGGGTATTTTACCCCCCCCCCCCCCTCCAAATATTTTACCCAAGAGCATGTAGTCATCATTAAGCCATACAGTAGAGCTGCACACCCTCAGGAAAAATGACTGCAGTGTCCCCTTGTTTTCAGCTGTTTGCAGTATCAGCATAAAGAGGTCATGTTGGCTAATGTTATGCAACCAAGTACATCAACCATCCTGACCGTTGCCCCTGTAACTACTCAAGAGGCTGCCACTCCTCTTCAGAAACTACAGATTTTTCTTGCCCTCTCCACAGATACCTCTCCACTGTGGTCACATCTACAGTACATCTGTGGCTGTATTGCTGAGACATCCAAGCCACTGCATCGTGGTAAGGCCCACAGTTATGAACATTTATTTCTCAAAAACATAATAGCTAATATAATCAGGTGTTTGATACTTTAAATGCTCTACAAACAAAACATAGAAAATGATTAATGGAAAATCTCATATAAGATGTGAAACAAATACTAACAAAGAGATAGAGGGGCTGGCCAGTACTTACCTCAGCTCAGTACAGCCGATATATACACATAAAACAGAACTGAAAATTTACATTCCTAGCTTTCGGAACTTTGTTCCTTCATCAGGGAGGAGAGAGGGGAAAAAAAGGGAAGAAGGGAAAGTGGATTCAGTTACTCACAACCCAGGTTATGAAGCAACAGGGAAAGGTAAACAGGGAGGGTAGCAAGGATGGAGGCATGGTTGTCAGAGGGAAGCCAAAGATATTCTACTGTAAGTACTGTGCCAGCTTCAAACCAAAGAGGATGCATACAGAAGTAAAGTATAAAGATAAACACAACTATGTAAGATGAAAAGATGCGTGAATGGCTAAAGAGGAAAGGGAAAGAGGAGAAGACTGAAGAGTGAATGGGAGTGAGGTTCTTTAACGTAGGTTCAGTCCAGGGGGATGGCGGGATGAAAGGATGTGTTGGAGTGCAAGTTCCCATCTCCGCAGTTCAGAGGGACTGGTGTTGGGTGGGAGAAGCCAAATGGCACATACGGTGTAGCAGGTTCCTACGTCCCTAGAATTATGCTGGAGGGCATGCTCCGCTACTGGGTATTGGGCATCTCCTAGGCGGACAGTTCGTCTGTGTCCGTTCATTCGCTCAGCCAGTTTGGTTGTTGTCATGCCGATGTAAAAGGCTGTGCAGTGCAGGCACGTCAGTTGATAAATGACATGTGTAGTTTCACACGTAGCCCTGCCTTGAATTGTGTATGTTTTACCAGTAGCGGGGCTGGAGTAGGTGGTTGTGGGCGGATGCATGGGGCAGGTTTTGCAGCGGGGTCGGTTACACGGGTAGGAACCTTCTCTACCCAGCGGTTCCTACCCCTGTAACCGACCCCGCTGCAAAACCTGCCCCATGCATCCGCCCACAACCACCTACTCCAGCCCCGCTACTGGTAAAACATACACAATTCAAGGCAGGGCTACGTGTGAAACTACACATGTCATTTATCAACTGACGGGCCTGCACTGCACAGCCTTTTACATCGGCATGACAACAACCAAACTGGCTGAGCGAATGAACGGACACAGACGAACTGTCCGCCTAGGAGATGCCCAATACCCAGTAGCGGAGCATGCCCTCCAGCATAATTCTAGGGACGTAGGAACCTGCTACACCGTATGTGCCATTTGGCTTCTCCCACCCAACACCAGTCCCTCTGAACTGCGGAGATGGGAACTTGCACTCCAACACATCCTTTCATCCCGCCATCCCCCTGGACTGAACCTACGTTAAAGAACCTCACTCCCATTCACTCTTCAGTCTTCTCCTCTTTCCCTTTCCTCTTTAGCCATTCACGCATCTTTTCATCTTACATAGTTGTGTTTATCTTTATACTTTACTTCTGTATGCATCCTCTTTGGTTTGAAGCTGGCACAGTACTTACAGTAGAATATCTTTGGCTTCCCTCTGACAACCATGCCTCCATCCTTGCTACCCTCCCTGTTTACCTTTCCCTGTTGCTTCATAACCTGGGTTGTGAGTAACTGAATCCACTTTCCCTTCTTCCCTTTTTTTCCCCTCTCTCCTCCCTGATGAAGGAACAAAGTTCCGAAAGCTAGGAATGTAAATTTTCAGTTCTGTTTTATGTGTATATATCGGCTGTACTGAGCTGAGGTAAGTACTGGTCAGCCCCTCTATCTCTTTGTTAGTATTTAAAAGATAGAAAATCTCAGCTGGCGATATACTAATATCTAAAAATTTTATTATATGTCCATTGAATGTATAAATGCTAGTTTATCTTTCATAAGTTGAGAGCTGTGATTGTCTTAGTATCCATCTTTATTCAAGTACTTACTTTTCCACTGCTGTCCCTTATTCGCCTGTCAAATTCACTCCCTTCCATGACGAGATATGTACTGTCAGGATGAATGATGCCACACTTCATTGCTATGGCTCTCGCAGTGTGTATATTGTCACCTGTTATCATACGGACTGTGATCCCTGCCCGTTGACATTGCTGTATGGCTTCTGGAACCTTAAAAAAATTAAAATTAGTTATACTGGTCAATGGTGTTGTTGAAGGAGGAGTAGAAGAGGAGAAAGGGTGGGGCAGGGTTTAGATCATGTGGATATAAATATACACAAATAAAATAAAACTGAACACACTAGGCAGAACTATGGACCTTTGTCATCAATTGCTGATATACATGTAAGCAATCAATTGCTGATGTACATGTAAGCACAGGAGGGCTTACTGTTACACACACAAGAAAAGATGTACACCTTTAGTCTCGTGTTTTCCATACCAGGAAAATAATCCCTTGATCGGGAGAGTCAATTCATAAGGAGGGACAAAAAATTAAGATAAGTATAGAACAGTGAGTGAAGGAGACATCATCATAGACACTTCAATATACAATTATAATTTATGAAATTCACATCCTCAGTTCTCTCTCTCTCTCTCTCTCCCTCCCCCCTTTACACTTTCACCGCTGCTCAAACAACACCATTCTCTCTCTACACTAAGTAAAATTATCTGCCAAAAGTGTATTTAGACATGTGCAATATGCTAATGTTGCACAACTAAATTCACAGTCCATTCTGTTGCAGCAGTTTGAATATTAAAGAAAAGTATGTATATGGGTTATGAAGGCAGTAAGGTGAGCTAAGTAAAATAATCTTGTAGTGTTACAAATTTCAGCTGGTAGCACTGCAGACTTTACTACCTGAGCAACAACAGGTAGAAGTTCAGATTTTAATAATGTAGTGTATTTACACTGATGTACTGTTCTGGGTTTCATGTGCAATTAATGAGAATTATGAAGATATTATTCATTTGAAGGAAATTTACTCACAGCTGTGCAACATGATCTTTTACCATGCAGGAAGTGACTTCAAGAAAAGGTCAATTGCTTCACCATGATATCCTATGTCATTTATTGTAAGCAGTGAAAATCAAATAATATCTGTCCATCACAAACCAATTCTGTAACGTAATGTAAAGAGAAAGTCAGTGTTTGCCTATCAGTCAAATGACACAGATCAGCCTTTGTGTGGTATTAAATCTGGTGTAAGCTATTGATTGTAATGAAAGTTAAGTTGTGATGCAGTACAGTTTATTCAGAGAAAAGGATTGGTTACCAAAGTATATTGTTTTCACAGATGACATTTATTTATGTGATAAAATTGTTCCAAAGGTGAAGTCAAACCTAGAGAAATTTACATAAAAGTGAATGGATTTTATATTTTACAAGATAGTAATTCAAAGAGATCGTATTTACAACTTTTCATAGAAAGATGATGCACCTGTTTTGACTAAGGTGATATGAAATAATTTTTCTAAGAGAAATTCATCCTGGGAATTTATAAAGATCATAGTTTACCACTCCTATTGTGATTTCCTGTGGCTCATACTCTCAAAGACAGAAAGCAGTGGTAATTCAGTAAAATTATTAAATAAATGAAGAATGAAGGGGACCACTGGCCATTAAGTAGAAGCACATATGTCTCTCATGCAATGTAGCTGCACAAGTGTGTGTGTGTGTGTGTGTGTGTGTGTGTGTGTGTGTGTACTCAAGCTCATTGAGCGATTTACATGAAAGCTAACAAAGTTTTTAATCTTTTTTTGTCTGCCTGTTTGTGACTCAACACTTCTACTATTCAGTGAGAAGTCTCCTTTATGCCTAAATTATTTACATTCTACCAGAACTTTCCTTACCACATCTGTAAATGAAGAATAGTAACACAGTCAAGAAAGATGCCAAACTCAGTAAAATGAAGGTGACATAAGTGGTAGAAAACAAATAGGTACTTGATTAACACTGAAATGAAACATTAGCAGATATAAAAAGAATTCTCACATATAGGAATAAAGGTTACATAGAAGGGATTGAGCAAAGGAGGTATCAGAATATCAGAAGCAGAGAGGAAAAGAAGTTTTCTAAATATGAGCCATCTTGGTGTCAAATACTGATACAGAATTGAGGAACAAATCCCTGAAAGTGAACATGGAGTACAGTATTGTATGGAAGAGAAATGTGGACCATGGCAAACCTTGAGAAGTAACAACTAGGAGTATTTTGCAATATTACTCTACAGAAAATACCCTCAGATTTCAGGAAGAATGTAACAATTCTGATTCCAAAGAAGGCAGGTTCTGATAGGTGTGAATACTACCAAACAATCAGTTTAATGAGCCATGGTTGCAAAATATTTGACATGACTTACTCACAGAAGAATGGATGAACTTCTAGAAGTTGATCATTGGGACAATCAGGTTGGGTTCCAGAGAAAAGTAGGAACACACACGGCAATACTGATCCTACAATTTATTCTTGAAAGTAGGTTGAAGAAAGGCAAATCTATACTTATTGATTTGTAGATTTAGAGAAAGATATTAACAATGTTGACAGGACTACACTCTTTGAAATTCTGAAGGCAGAACATATGGAGAGCAAAAGGTTATTTCCAACCATAGTTGTAATAGTTGAGGACTATGAAAAAGAAATAGTAGTTGAGAAGGGAGTGAGACCAAGTTGTAGCCTATCACCAATGTTATTCAATCTATACACTGAGCAATCAGTAACAGGAACCAACAAGAAATTTGGAACAGGAATTTCAGGTCATGGAGAGGAAATAAAAAGTTACAGTTAAGTATATTAACCACTACCTCGCAATATCTCCTCTCACTCATGGCTTTCACACTTCTCAGTTCCTCTGAATATGAAACAAATGAGGCATACCATTATTATAACACAAGACAGAAAGGTGATATGCACTGTAAACGGAAAAATCTCTCTGGAAAAATATTTCTACTCTTTAGATGAATTCTTCAGCAGAGATAAATAATTTGAGTAGTAATTCAGATTATTTCCTTTGGCATTGTATCTGAATTGTTTTCTTATCACTATTGTATTGTTCATTATCTCTACTATATTATTGTATTGTGCCAGTTTTGAATCATTCAGCTATCATGTGTAATATACCAGTATTTATTGTATGATATCTATATTGTATCTGCTTTGACTCGTCCCACATCCATGCGTAATAACACCACACTGGATCTATGGAATATGTATCTCAAATAAATAAATAAATAAATGTCAACAACAATGTACTTCTGTCAGTGACAGCAAGGGCTTTGGAAGAAACATTAAATGGAACAGATAGTCCCTTGAAACGGATTATGAGATGAACATCAACAACAGTAAAACAACGGTAATGGAGTGTATACAAAGTATTAGGGTGGTGCATAAGTTCATAGATATATTTTTTTGTGCATGTTAGTATTCCAGCTGCTATGGGTTTATTTATCAATTACCATTCTTATTTATAGTTTGCTGTTGCTATTTGAGTTTACTTTTAATCATTTGGAAATAGTGAATGGAGATGTGGACACTGGAAAATTGAGTGCCAAGTGGAAAAAAACTGGAACATTTCAAAAGTATTCTTCTGTTGGAGTTCAAAGGAGGGGTGACAGCAATAGAGGCACCCAGAAACATCTGCGCCATGTATGGGGATAATGTCATTGGACAGAGCATCGCAACAAAACGGTTTTCTCATTTTAAGCAGGACTGTTCTGACAGTAGTAACTCTCCACTTTCAATAAGACCTTCATGGCTTGAAGATCACTGAAATGCATTAATCCACAATGATCCATGACAGTGTACTCAAGAACTGGCAGATGTGATGAATGTGATCATTCCACCATCGTGCAACACTTATATGCATTGGGGAAGATTCAAAAATTGGATGTATGTGTAATGCATGCTGTAAGCCAAAATCACAAAAATCAGCAGGTGGCCATAAGTGCATCTCTGCTTGCTTATCATCAATTCACTCATGAACAACAGCAATCATTTCTCCCCTGTATCATAACTAGTGATGAGGAATGGTGTCTTTATCCTAACATAAGGAAAAGAAAGGAACAGTTGAGCCCAAAACAAAGGAGATACTCCCCATACAAAGACCTGTGCACATCCATGAAATACAATGTTATGCATCTGGTGGAACAGCGACAGTGTCGTGAACTACAAATTACTATCCTGAGGTGTAACCATCTCTGCTGACATTTGTTGTCAACAACTGAGACACCTTGCTGGTGCAATCCAAGAAAAGCTATCATGAAGGCTGCTACTCTTTGATAATGACTGCCTGCATTCTGCTATGCTGACAAAAAACACTGTAAAGGAGTTGGTCAGACAGTGTAAAGTGATGGTGCTACTACATGATATTCTGCTATATTGACAAAAAAACACTGTACAGTAGTTGGGCTGGGAAGTCATTCTGCAGTCACCTTATTCACCTGATCTTGCACCCTCAGACTGTCACCTTTTCCACTCTCTTCCAAACAACCTTCAAGGTACTTCCCTTCCAGATAAAAATGTGCTCCAAACATGACTTGGTGAGTTCTTTGCCTCAAACCACGATTTCTACAGTTGCAAAACCATAAAGTTACCCCAGCATTGGCAGACTGTCATAAATAGTGAAGGATAATATAAGATTGATGACTACTAAAGTGTCTGTTATGTGCATCTGTTGTGTTCATTAAACTTATGGAAAAATGCTATGAACTTATGCATCAACATAATAATTCAGGTAATGCAAAAGGAATTAGAATGGGCAATGAGAAACTAATAGTAGCAAATGAGTTTTGCTATTTGGGCAGCAAAATAACTGATGGCGGCTGAAGAAGAGATGATATAAATGGAGACTGGCGATAGCAATAGAAGCATAGCTGAAAAAGAGGAATTTGTTAACAAATAATATGAATTTAAGGATTTTGAAGTCTTTTTCTGAAAGTATTTGTCTGGAGTGTAGCCTTGCATGGAAGTGAAACGTGGGTGATAAGCAGTTAAGACAAGAGAGAACAGAAGTGTTTGAAATGTGGTGCTATGAAAGAATGTTGGAGTGAGATCGGTAGATTGAATAACTTATGAAGCGGTACCAAATCAAATCCGGGGAGAAAGAATTCTATGGCACAACCTGATTAAAAGAAGAAATTGGCTGATAAGGCACACCCTGAAGCATCCAGGAATCCTCAATTTCTTAGTGGAAGGAAGTGTGGGGAGGCAAAAATTCTGGAGGGAGATTAAGGCTTGAATGTAGTAAACAGATTTTGGATGTAAGTTATGGTATTTATGAAGATTCGAAGCATCTTGCACAGGTAGAGTAGCATGTAGAACAATGACCGTGTGGTGTACTACAAATTGCTTCCCTGAAGTGTATCTATCACTGTTGAGATTAGTTCTCAACAACTGAGACATCTTGCAGATGCAGTCTGAGAGTAATGATCATGAAGGATACATGAACTGATGGTGCTACTCCATGACAACCAGTGTTCAGAAAAACAACAAAAAGAACACGGAAAATGATGAAGTACTATAAGAAAAGGAGACAGAAGTTAAATTCTGTGTCAGTCTATGACAGAAAATATGATAATATGCAAAACAAAGTTTATGTTATTCACAGATAGGTGGTGCACTAGAATTCCCTCCCTGAGGTTCACCAGTGACTATAGTGACAGGAGGGGCTTGAAGACAATGGCTTAAAAAATAAATTTGCCAAAGAGTGAGAATTGCAGACCCCGTACAGTTGAATAAATGTTAGGAAAGAGAGAGAATAAGAAACAAATATAAACATAGGCTTCTGCAGCCATTGTCACACTCAATAAAATTTTTCTGCATTTGTGACCACATTGTCAATATATATAAAACTACCAACATTTCAGTCCCTGTAGCAAGCGACCTTCTTCAGTGTGTCTTTCTGCTGAATGAGAAAACTGTGTTTCTCATATACCTGCAGACCTGGATGTTGTCTAATTCTGATAGGCTGTTAAGGATGAAGGGGAGGGATGTTAGAAGTCTTTATTGGTGTTTTATTATTTCTTTTCATTGGTGGAAACCCAACATTTTGATTGGTGTTTGCATTACTGCATGTGATTGGTGGAAATTGGCGAATGGAAAACTAGGCGGCAGATGTCATGTGGTATTGTTTCCCCTGAGGCGTGCCAGTACTCTATGTACCTGCGGTCGCTGCAACCTCATGCATGCCTGACCGTGTTTCTTCACGTGATCTATCGTCCCGTAGCACTGTTATTGCTGGCAGCCAAAACATTTGAAGTTAGTACCCCTCCTTTCTGTTCATGTTGGATGGTCACTGAGCTATTACTATTGCCTCTCTAATCTTCCTTCTGAAAGTTGGTTCAAATGGCTCTAAGCACTATGCTGTCTTGGTGTGCTGTCTTAGTTGGATATATCTTTCGTGTTCAGATATCCTGTCTCGCCTACATACACTAATCGACATTCACATCTGATTTCATAGAATCCAACAGCATGTAGTTTGCCAATTGTATCTTTCATTGTGTGAACACCATCTTCTATTCTGTTGTTGCTTCAAAAAATCAGCTTGATGCCTGCTTGGGGGAGAATTTTGCCCACCTGTTCAGTGACACCTTGAACATATGGTAATAGAGCAATGTTTTGTGTTTCCTTTCGTTATCCTCTATTGCCTTCATTCTTTGTTGCCATAGTTTTATCTATTACTTTCATTCCATAACCATTAACACAAAAAATAGACTTGAGGTTTTGTAGTTCACCCTTTAGATGTTCCTCATTGCTGATCCTGTGAGTCCTCTTGGTTAAAGTGTGCTGCTGGTTGAGATGTTGGTAGAAACTTCATAACTCTTCCCCTCCATGTGACCAGATAATGAAAGTATCGTAAACATATTGGAACCAACATTCTGGGCATAATGGTGTGGGATGGAGTGCTGGTTCTTCAAATGCTTCCATAAAAATGTCTGCTGCAATAGGCAAGAGAGGGGAGCCCATAGCTACACCATCTGTCTGTTCATAAAATTCCCCTTTCCACCTGAAATAGGTGGTCGTTAAACAGTAGCGCACTAGGTCACAGATATCAGGTGCCATGCATTCCTCTAAGATGTTAATAGTGTCTTGTACTGGTACATTTGTGAATAAAGACTTCATGTTGAAGCTAACCGTCAGGTTGTGGCTGAGATATATAGTTTTTCTTCTAAAGGTTCCACAAAATGGGTTGAGTCTTTAACATACAAATTTGTGTGGTCCACCAAATGTCAGAGCTTTGGAGCCAGTTCCTTCGCTAGGCTGCACATTGGTGAGTTAATGGTACTCACAATCAGTCGTAAAGGAAAGGCCTCTTTATGGACCTTCAGTACACCATATATTCTTGGTGCCAGTGGAACTTGTGGAATGAGTCTTCTGGCCATGTTGAAGAAATTCATTCTAGTTTGCTTTAGCAGTGCTTGCCTTGATTTGATTATCTTGGCCATAGGATCTCCCTTAAGTTTCTTATAAATAGGTTCCCTCAGAAGATCCTCCATTTGTTTGCTATAATCAGTCATGTCCAACACAATGGTCACATTTCCTTTGTGTGCTTGTGTTATTACTAAATGAGAGCTGTTCTTCAGTTCCATGAACAAGATTCTGAGCCAAAGTTAGATATAACCTTGAATGGTGAAGATCATCCTTTCTCCTAGTGTTGTAGCCATGTACACTGCTATTACTTTAGAATTCATTCGGATTGTTAATAACAAATTTATGAGTGAATATATATATTGTGAGGCTACAGTGAAGATCTCTAGCTCTTTCAATAAATGTCTGTGGGATGATCTTGGATGAGCTCCAGCAATTATTCTGATTACATGTTTTTGTGCAATGAACACTCTTTTACTCAATGATGAGTTACTCCAGAATATGATGTCATACGAAAGCAGAGAATGAAAATAGGCGTGGTAAACTAATTTACTCAGATGTACATCACCAAAATTTGCAATGACTCTAATAGCATAAGTAGCTGAACTCAAATGTTTCAGCAGATCCTCAGTGTGTTTTTTCCTGTTCAACCCCTCATCAATGCATACACCTAGAAATTTTGATTATTCTACCTTAGCTACCGATTTCTGATCGAAGTCTATATTTATTAATGGTGTCATTCCATTTACTGTATGGAACTGTATATACTGTGTTTTGTCAAAGTTTAATGAGAGCCCATTTGCAGAGAACAACTTAATGATTTTATGAAAAACGTCGTTTACCACCAGTTAATTCTTGTCTGTTGGGTGTGATAGCTATACTTGTATCATCGGCAAAAAGTACCAGCTTTGCATCTTCGTGAATATAGAATGGCAAGTCATTAATATATATTAAGAACAGCAGAGGACCCAAGATCGAACCTTGCGGCACCCCATTCTTGATTGTTCCCCAGTTTGAGAAATCACCAGTTTTTTTGCATATTATGTGAACTGCTTATTTCAACTGCACTCTTCCAGTTAGGTGTGATTTAAACCATCTGAGCACTGTCTCATTCATACCACAGTACTTGAACTTATCTAGAAGTATTCCATGATTTACACAATCAAAAGCCTTTGATAGATCCCAAAAAATCCCAACGGGTGACTTCCGGTTACTCAGAGCATTTAATATTTCATTAGTGAAAGTATATATAGCATTTTCCATTGAAAAACCCTTCTGGAAACCAAACAACACAGTTGTTAAAACTTTATTTTTACAAAGGTGTGAAGCTACTCTACAATACATTACTTTTTCAAGAATTTTGGATAAGGCAGTCAGAAGAGAAATTGGGAGGTAGTTGCTGACATCAGACGTATCCCCTTTTTTACGCAGTGGTTTAACAATGGCACACTTCAGTCTATCTGGGAAAATACCCTGCTTCAGAGACCTGTTACATATGTGGCTAAGAATCCCACTTATTTCTTGGGAACAGGCTTTTATTGTCCTGCTGGAAATGCCATCAATTCCATGTGAGCTTTTATTCTTGAGAGAGTTTATTATCTTCCTAATTTCAGAGGGAGAGGTGGGTGGAATTTCAATTGTATCAAATGGTGTGGGTAAGGCCTCTTCCATTAACTGCCTTGCTTCTTCTAATGAACATTTAGATCCTATTTTCTCTACAGCATTTAAAAAATTATTATTCAAAATGTTTTCGACTTCCAGCTCGTTGTTTATCAAGTTTCCATTCGCTTTGATGGTGATGCCATCATCCTGTACTCTTGTCAGTGTCGTCGTAACTGCTGT